>NC_142487.1:29273571-29589285 GCF_049115385.1 Moschus berezovskii | reverse complement strand
GCTAAATAAATAAACAAACAGTATTAGAAGAGAAGTACTTAAGAAAACGAACCACAGTCTAGCTGGCGCAGCACTGCTTTCAGTCATGTCCGACTCTTTGCTACCTCATGGACGGTAGCCCATGGCTCCTCTGCCCATGGGATTCTCCAGGCAAGAACACTCGAGTGGGTTGCCATTTCCTCCTCCAGGGGATCTTCCCGACCCAGGGATCGAACCCGCGTCTCGCAATGGCAAGCCACTCCAGTACTATTGCCTAGAAAATCCCATGGATGGAGGAGCCTGGTAGGCTGCAGTCCGTGGGGTCGCTAAGGGTCGGACATGACTGAGCGACTTCACTTTCACTTTTCACTTTCCACTTTCACACATTGGAGAAGGAAATGGCAACCCACTCCAGCATTCTTGCCTGGAGAATCCCAGGGACGGGGGAGCCTGGTGGGCTTCCGTCTATGGGGTCACACAGAGTCGGACACAACTCTGTGACTTAGCAGCAGCAGCAGCAGTGCCACCTGGGAAGCCCAACAGTCTGTTCTGCTACAGTGCGTTTCATTAATACGAATTAACCCATATACGGGCCTTCCGAGGAGGCGCTATAGTGAAAAACCCACCTGCCAGGGCAGGAGATGCTGGAGACATGGGTTTGATCCCTGGGTCAGGAAGATCCCCTGGAGAAGGAAATGGCAAGCCACTCCAGTATTCTTGCCCAGAAATCCCAGGGACAGAGGAGCTTGGACTGGCAGGCTACAGTCCCGGGGGTCACAATCAGACATGACTTAGCAACTAAACAACAGCTCACATAGAGGGGAATTAGGTCAGCATGGTACGTAAGTCAGCATTGGTCCACAAGGATTTACTCTAGGCAAGGGGAGCCAGAATCTTGGGAGTGGAACTGTAACTTTCAAAAACAGAGGGAAAAGCCCACAGCAAACTCAGTCTCAACGCCCACAAGTCAACATGTCTACTGTTACATAATTGTGCATTTTTAATATTCCCTAAGGTGACTCAACTTCCAGACAGAGGAAGCGGCCAGCAGACTGTCCAGGTTATCTCCTGAGGTCTCCAGTATTATTTCTGCTAGTGCTCTGGTTACAAAGATGCAACCAGTAGACTGTCCAGGTTATCTCCTGGGGTATCCAACATTATTTCTGCTAGTGCTCTGGCTACAAAGATGCTCGAACCCAGAGTCCTGCCTCTCTCGAATTCTGTTTTCCCATAAACCCATTGAATTTTCAGCTCTGAAAAACATGAGAAGTTTCAGGAACAGACATAGTAATGGAAAGACCTGCTTTAACTAGTAGACCGCTGAACACCACAGAGATTAGTGCAAATTTGGTTGCTGCCAATTGCACATCTTTGCCAAATACTAACATATCCTAGTGCCTATCATCGTGGTAGCTTAAAAATATGTGCACCAATTTTCAAAAATCCTCCCCCACTTCAAAGGCAGAGCCCAACCCCATTCCCTCTGCTGTGGGCTGCACTCAGCGATTCTCTTCTAACAAACAGAATGTAGCCAACTCAATGGCTGCTGCGACTCCTGAAAAGTGAAAAACTCAAAGTGTTAGTCACTCAGTCATGCCCAGCTCTTTTGCAACCCTATGAACTGTAGTCCATGGAATTTTCCAGGCAAGGATACTGGAGTGGGTTGCCATTTTTTCTCCAGGGGATCTTTCCAACCCAGGGACTGAACCCAGGTCTTCTGCATGACAGGCAGATTCTTTATTGTCTGAGCCACTGGTGATCTCTGAAACCAGGTCATAAAAGGCAAACAGCTTCCACCCTACCTCCTCTAGCATTACTCTCTCTGAAGAAGCTGCCATGTCATGAGGGCACTCAAGGAACCCCATGAAAAAGCCAACCAGGCGAGGAACTAAACCTCCCTGCCAACAGCCAACAGGAGCTGAGGCCTCCTCCGCGGCCACGTGAGCAAGCCATGCTGGAAAGACCCTCCAGTGCTGGTCAAGCCCAGAGAACTCTGCCCCCAGGACACCTTGGCTGCAGTCTTCACAATAACGTAGCCGGTATGAGATAGCTAAGCCACTTCAGAATTCCTGACTCACAAGTTATGAGACCATAAATGTGTGCTGCTTCAAGCCACTGAGTTTTGAGGCAATAACTAATACAACTTCACTGTGCTAGCTGCACTCAGTTCTATTTACCTGAACATAGTGAAACATTAATAGCCTACATTTCCCTAAAATAATCTACAAAAATATTTACAGAACGTTGTGTAACTTAGTGGAGCTTCCCTGGTGGCTCAGCCATAAAGAACCTGCCTGCTAATACAGGAGACGCAAGTTCGGTCCCAGAGTTGGGAAGATTCCTTGGAGAAAGAAATAGCAACCCACTCCAGTATTCCTGCCTGGAAAATACCATGAACAGAGGAGCCTGGTCGGCTATAGCTCATGGGGTTGCAAAAATGGACATGACTTAGCAACTGAGCTCACATGCACATGTGTAACTTAGAGGGTCTAGAGTAACCGAAAGTCAAAAGAAAGAATAAGAACAGCACATGAAGCAATCACGATTCCAAAACTTTGGAGAAAGAACGTATTCACGATAATGTTGTAGTTTAGTCATTCAGTCATGTCTGAGTCTTTGCAACCCCCACGGACTGTAGCCCGCCAGGTTCCTCTGTCCGTGGAATTTCCTAGGCAAGAACACTGGAGAGGGTTGCCATTTCCTTCTCCAGATCTTTCTGACCAGGAATAGAACCCAAGGCTCCTGCACTGGCATGATAACACAGCACCAAAAAGTAAGGGTTGGTGGAAGAATTTACCACATCCCTAGAGCTGAAAATGATCAGGAAAGACTGAGAGCATTCAACTCTCACATCTTCTCGACCTTCAGAGCTTAGACTGATAAAACTCTAAAGAATGTTTCTTATTGCATATAAATCCTTAAATCCTTCCTGACCACCTGCAGTGTCAGAAAGACTGAATTAAATTACCTGCCCAGGCTCATTTCAAGAGTGGGCAGAAGGATTTAGATGTCCTTATAACAAGGTCCAGAGACCTCAGCTCTGAACTGGCAGCTGGGAATTTTGTGAGCTGAAAATCCAAGCAAGCTCAGCAAGGTATGCTAGCAGCAGTTTTGAAGCAGAATCAAAGCTAGTTGCTTTTAGCTAATGGAAATGACAACCAGCTGCAAATGAATTCAAGGAGCATTCATTTATGCATCAGATCAAAAATACAAAGTCAACTGCCCAGCAAGTCTTGCTTCTTACTGACAGCAACTCAATCTGACTAGGTTTATTTATATCTCCCAAATTAGTGTAGACCCTTATCCTCCAGAAATGCCACGCCCTGAACCTTTCTCTAATCTCTAAGTTCTCGACGACCACTAGAGTTTATAATTTCCCCTATAATAGTCATGAAAACAGTGCCTGGAAAATGTGAGCTAGCCCTTCACGCTCTTACAGATAATGTAAGCACAGGCTCAAAGTAACTGAGGAAAAAAAAAAAAAAATCCATCAAAGCAAACTCTAATATAAACTACAAAATTAGCTAGTAAAAGTGGCCATGAATTTTTAAACTTTGAAAAGTCAATGTGATGAGCCATAAAAACAAAGCAATGAAGTACGACTGTACACTGTGTGTGATGTGTGTGTTGTTCAGTCACTGAGTGGCGCCTGACTCTTCGCAATCCTGAGGACTGTAGCACACCAGGCTCCTTTGTCCTCTACTATCTCTGAGAGTTTGCTCAACTTCATGCCCATAGAGTCAGATGAGTCTCAGCTCAGTTCAGTCGCTCAGTCGTGTCCGACTCTCCGCGACCCCATGAATCACAGCACGCCAGGCCTCCCTGTCCATCACCAACTCCCGGAGTTCACTCAGACTCATGTCCATCGAGTCGGTGATGCCATCCAGCCAGCTCATTCTCTGTCGTCCCCGTCTCCTCCCGCCCCCAATCCCTCCCAGTATCAGTCTAGTATATACCAAATGACATTAATAAAATGCCAAAGCAACTGCTGCATGAAGACAAGCTACAGCAGAGGGACCCAGACTGCAGCGCACACCAAACCACCAGGATGATCCCTGGATCATCGAAAAAGTGAAAGAGTTCCAGAAAAACATCCATTTCTGCTTTATTGACTACGCCAAAGCCTTTGACTGTGTGGATCACAACAAACTGTGGAAAATTCTTCAAGAGATGGGAATACCAGACCACCTGACCTGCCTCCTGAGAAGTCTGTATGCAGGTCAAGAAACAACAGTTAGAACTGGACATGGAACAACAGACTGGTTCCAAATCAGGAAAGGAGTACGTCAAGGCTATAAATTGTCACCCTGCGTTCTTAACTTATATGCAGAGTAGATCACAAGAAACGCTGGACTGGATGAAGCACAAGCTGGAATCAAGATTGCTGGGAGAAACATGACACCACACTTATGGCAGAAATTAAAGAAGAACTAAAGAGCCTCTTCATCAAAGTCAAAGAGGAAAGTGAAACACTTGGCTTAAAACTCAACATTCAGAAAACTAAGATCACAGCATCTGGTCCCACCACTTCATGGCAAATAAATGGAAAAACAGTGGAAACAGTGACAGACTTTATTTTGGGGGGGCTCCAAAGTCACTGCAGATGCTGATTGCAGCCATGAAATTAAAAGATGCTTGCTCCTTGGAAGGAAAGTTATGACCAACCTAGACAGCATATTAAAAAGCAGAGACATTACTTTGCCAACAAAGGTCCATCTAGCCAAGGCTATGGTTTTTCCAGTGGTCATGTACGGATGTGAGAGTTGGACTATAAAGAATGCCAAAGAATTGATATTTTTGAACTGTGCTGTTGGAGAAGACTCTTGAGAGTTTCTTAGACAACAAGGAGATCTAACCAGTTCATCCTAAAGGAAATCAGTCCTGAACATTCATTGGAAGGACTGATGCTGAAGCTCTAATACTTTGGCCACCTGATGGGAAGAGCTGACTCACTGGAAAAGACCCTGATGCTGGGAAAGATTGAAGGCGGGAGGAGAAGGGGATGACAGAGGATGAGATGGTTGGATGGCATCACCAACTCAATGGACATGAGTTTGAGTAAACTCTGGGAGTTGGGGAGGGACACGGAGGCCTGGCGTGCTGCAGTCCATTGGGTCACAAAGAATCGGACACGACTGAGCACCTGAACTGAACTGAACCCACCAGGAAAACCTCGCTATACACGGACTGCGAGGCTCCACCACCCAGAGCGTCTAACTCAGCATTTCCGGGTCGGGGCATGAGACTGTGCTGATGCTGCAGGTCTGAGCACCGCAACTTCAAACACACTGAGTTCCGCTTCCAGGTTACCAATGTCTTTTTGAGCTGGTGGATCATCAGCGTGTGGCTGGTTAACACTGACAGAAGCCGGTGAGTGACTCTGGGGAGAGGAGACTGACAGCCGGGATGACCGGGGCTGCCTCTTAACTCCCTTCCTTCCTTCCCACACTTCTGTCGTCTCACGGAATAGATTCGTTCCCAGGCATCTTTAAAGTTCCCACCCCTCCATCATCAAAATCATTCTGTTGTCTCAATATCTGATCCTTACATCTCTTCATGGTACATGTATTTAGAGAAGCTATTTTTTTCAAATGTAGGTTTCATTACAATTTTGCATCCACAGAGACTCTAACCCTTTGGTGCTTTATGAGCATCTTCAGCTCACTTCAGCTAGCTGGTGTGGTCTCTCATTAACTTCGTATCTGGCAAAAATCCACATCTGAAAAACTGCATCAAGTCAACCTGCACCTGTCAGGTCCACGTCTTCACCATCTGTTACTTCCCAGCAGTGGCAGTCTCATCTTTCCCGTGACGATCAGACCACACTGAGAGCCTTTTCTCCTGAGTTTTCTTTCTCATTTGACGCGCATCCCCCCGCCACACACACTTGGTTAGAACAGTCACTGAAACAGTTTCATTAACTTTTTGCCATTTCCACCCCAGTGAATGGTAGACTTGCTTGGGTTCATAGGTTTGTTAAGCTTTTTACCACATTTGACGTTCTTAAATTACCTATAACTTCTATTTTCCAGCTAAAAAAAAAGATCACTTTGGTAGACTTCCAAATTTTCATCAACTGCTTTCTCAGCTGCCGTGCTTTTTGTGGTGCCTCTCCACAAAGAATAACAGCATAAGGCATCAGCATTAAAGCATAAAACACCATTTGTGAAGAGGAGCAGCTGAACTTCACTGAAAGGACCAAGCTGGGCAGCAGGTCTCAGGCTTGATTCAAATTTGCATCTTCAAAAAATTACGAATTACTATATACCATGAGGTTTTAGAGGCCTCAGGAATAACTAGATCTCAAATCTGAGAATGCCTAAGATCCAGTATCCACTCTCAAAAGAATAAGCAACACACTCACTGCCTCCTGGAGACACGAATCGTGACTTGTGTCAGAGGTGACGCACACTGCTGCGGGTGTGGAAATCAGGATGATGGAGCAGACGGCTCTGTAGCTCCAGCCGAGTCAAGGCTTCACTGTGCGAGGCTGTATTAGGAATGATGGAACATTCCAGCCAGGCACACACACAAGCAAATACTAAAATAAAAATTCTAAAGTCCAGCATGAACAATATTTGGATAATCCACAACATTACTCCTAAAACATAGTAAAAAAAACAAACACTACAGTTCAGTTTACTCTGTTTAGAAGAATATACTTCAGCCAAGATGCCTTGACAGGGTTACAAAGAACAACGTCTACACAGCCACATTAAGGTGCAATGTGATTCAAAAATCTTTTCCACAATGGTTCTCTCTGAGAGATGGGGTCAGAGTTCACTTTTCATTTTATAAAACATACTGACAATGTATAATTTGACTTTTATAAATAAAAACAAAGATTTCAAGAGCAAAACAATTTTCTAAAAACCTTAGTTTCCACTCCTCTACTGTGTTAGATAACATTCATTTGACTTCCTACCCTCTTCCCTACAAGGTTGATTACGTCAAAGATGTTAAATCTAGATTCAGGAGTTCTAAAACTGTCCTTAAACAACAACAAACATTAGAAATGTCTAACACTTGGCCACATTCCAAACAAATAACTATTCCTCACTTATAAGAAATCTCTTTAAAAAATTACAAAATCTCCCACAATTATCCCATTTTCATAATTTACTTACAGGAAACTTCTAGATATTTATTTTGAACTTTCTCAGAATGACATATACAATCCACTACATTGCCACTTAAAATTTTTCAATTATTATTTTAAGCACAGATCTATCATGAAAGGTTTAAGAGAAAGGGGAATTAAAAACAAGAAAAGAAACATAATCCCAATTTCTCCACAGTATTATACAGATTTTGGTGAACTTTTTCAGTTCTTTTTTAAATTTTGAATCATTCACATACTTATAACATGCACAGCATTTTATGTCCTGCTTTATTGAGCCTCCTCAAATTATTATATCATATACTCTCCCAAGTTCTCAGGCTTCCTGTCGAAAAGACTTGCAAGATACTCCATATACTATTATTTGTTTACTCATTTTTCATTATTGATGATTGTTTCTAAATTTTCATTCTATGAATCGCTTGTATTGACTTGTATTTTTTATGACTCCTAACCCCTCTTCAATTTTACCAATTCTTCCCAGCCAGCAACTCGAAATCAGCTATAAATCAAAACAAGCAAAAATAAACATGCCTGTACTATTTTCCCCCAAAAAATGAGTTAACTTTTCTAGAAATCCTACGAATGTGTGGGAAAAAAACAGCGCACTAAGCCATGTTATTAATAAAAATGAACCCACATCCACTACCCACAGTGAGAGCAGGTTTCACATTGTTGATACCTGTAGCTGTGTTTGACTAAGACATGTGAAGTCACTACTTTTCAAGGAAAGGTTAAAAGAAAATTAACTTTAAAAAAAAACCCTATAATTCACGGGAAAAACACTTTTGTATCTGTACACAGACAAATACGGCAGCATTCTCATTTCACTCCACACTTTTTCCTTTCTGCTCCCAACCCCATAAAGAACGGCTTTTCATCAAACAGGAAAAGTTAGAGGGAACCATTACTCTGATGTTTAAGTTACTGATTGAAACTTTAAAAACGCAGCAAAACCCTAGAAATAGGTTAAAAAAAAAAAAAAAGCATTTCCAGATAACTACACTGAGAAGGAAACAGCTGTAATTGACTAGCATGAATTTTGCCGTGCTTGTTACTGTAAAAGCTATTAAGTCTTTCAGATCTAAAATTCTGATTTAATTCCTTGGTAACCAAATAATTTATTCTTCTTAGTAATTCCCTTCTAATTTTCAAAGGGACCAAGAACCCCAGAACTTCAGTCATCCTGGGATTCGAAGTTCCTTCAACTACCACACCCCTTGGCTTGGAGATCCAGTGTAGCCCAGACACGTGGCACACAGCCTCCTGGGGGTGGCTTTTTACAGTGTGCAGGTCCAAAGCCCAGCACAGTGTGTGGAATTACCTTAGGGCTCAACAAGCACCTGCTGCATAAACAGGATCGCTCCAATGTTTGGGCAAAAGAAAGCAGCCAGTTCTCAACATACACGGCACATTACAAAACCTATACAATCAACAGCTATGTTTTTTGGGAAAAGAAGGGATGGGAGAGAAAAGAGGTGGTTCACAATCAATTTCCCAGGCTCTAGGAATCTTGTTATAAAGGAAAACATCTGCCTGTAATTATCAGCCAACTATTTCAAGCTTCTTCTCCTAGAAACATAAGCGATTTTTTTTTTAAGGAAAAGAGATGTTATCAATGGGCAAAGGTGAGCCATTCAGCTGAATTCATTACTGTATGTACAGTTTTGAAAAAACAGTCTGTCGTATTTTCATCATAAAGTATGAGTATGATAATAAAACGATACACATATAAACATTCAAACAAAACAGTTCTGACAAAAGGAGGAGTAACAGAGAAGACACCAAGAAGAGAAAGAGTCAGGCTGGAGGGTAAATGAAGGCTTGCGTTTAACCAGGACTCACGTCCGTTGAGCTGTCACTCTCAGTGTCCCTGAAAATTGGAGAGCAAAATCTGCCTCCAGAACCTGCTGATGACAGGAAAGACGCGCTTGCTAGCTCATTCTCCGACTATAAAGTGGTCAGAATAAGAACTCTCGAGAAACATGAATTTCTAGGTACTATGGGATCTCGTGCCAGCAACGCAAAAGTCAGCTCTTCCTTTTCACCATGGTTTACAGAAGCATTATTGTACTGGATTTATTTACAATTACACTGCAATTCCAGGTCACACTTTTCAATCTTAAGTTACCAAACAGAAGTTTTAATTTTAGTAGGGCAACAAATTAAAAAATTTCATCACTCAAAACACCCTGGGGAGTTTGAGAGAAATGACTTGGAACATACACTGGAAACACTGAAATCCCACATCCAAAGTAATAAAACAAAATAAAAGCTTCATGGCTACAAAACATATTCAGATGATGTTTAAAATATGAATGTACCAAAGTGCTATCTTGTATACACCAGCAGATATCACACCGGCTACTTTGGAAGAGACCGGCGGGATATTCGGTAATCCCATTCCATCTTCCTGGACACACAATAACAACCACGTCTCTCAGCCCCTCTCGGAATTCAGGAAGAGCTACGTAACTGGTTCTGGCCAACAAACGCGGCCTCTACCACTCCTGCAATCCCTGTGCTCCTTCGCAGGCTCCTCACCCCTGATCGGCTGGACAAAGGTGGTGCAGGAAGAATACTCCGAGGAGGCTCAACGGGGTGGGGAACCCCGAGACGGAAGGAGCCCAGGTCCCTCAGCCACTCGAGCTGGAGCTGCCTGACTAGAAACATCAGCAATGGACCAGACCACGAGAACGAAAGAAATCTGTATTATGTTAAAGCTTAAGATCAGCATAGTTGGTTGGTGCAGTAGCTAGAGTTCCCCTAACACAGTTATCTCTGTCGTCGTTCAGTTGCGAAGTCATATCCGACTCTTTGTGACCCCATGGACTGCAGCACGCCAGCCTCCTCTGTCCTCCACCATCTCCCGGTTTGCTCAAATTCATGCCGGAAGGATTGGGGGCGGGAGGAGAAGGGGACGACAGAGAATGAGATGGCTGGATAGCATCACCGACTCTGTGGACATGAGTTTGCGTGAACTCCAGGAGTTGGTGATGGACAGGGAGGCCTGGTGTGCTGTGATTCATGGGGTCGCAGAGTCGGACACGACTGAGCGACTGAACTGATGCCCTTTGAGTTGGTGATGTTATCCAACCATCTCTCCCCACCATATCCCATAAGCAAACTTCCAGAACTGGGAACCCCAACACACATCAATAGGTGGCCGAACTTCTATCTTTCTTCGGAGACCCAGGGAAGAGGGCTGTGAGTGGTCAGGCTGCCTGTCATGGAAGGGGCGCGGGGCTGTGACAATGCAGGGATACTCTCTTCTCACAGTCACTGCAATGGAAGCCAGTTATCAAGAAGAGTGGCTCTGAGCAGCAGCCTAAACAGCAGGCAGAGTGACTCAGAACAGCAAATGATCCATCTTTCATTTCAATGAGAGTCAGTCTTGGAATCTTAAACTGTGTTAGTTGCCTAGGTCTGCCATAACAAACTACCACAAACGGGTGGCTTAAGACAACAGAAATCCGTCTTCTCACAGCTCTGGAGTCTGAAAGTCTGGACCCCCGGTGCAGTGGGGGCCCCGAGCCTGTCTCCTCACTGCCGGGGGCACCCTTGACACTCCCTGGCTGTGCAGTGTGATGCCAACCTCAGCCCCGCTGACACGTCACCTTCTCCTCGGGGTCTCCGTGCATCCTATCCCTTTCTCTGGGGACACTAGTCGCTGAATTGAGGGCACACTTTAGTCCAGTAAGACCTCATCTTAATTAATTACATCTGTAACAATTCTAAGGTCACACTGCGAGATTCTGGGTGGACATCAACTTTGGAAGGACATCTACTACTACACTTCTGATACCAGATCTAAAGAAATCTAATTTTCTCTGCCTTTACAGCTTTTTAAAGAATTAAATATAGTACTGCCTTTTTTAGTATTATCAGAGTATATTTTCAATATATTCAGCTTACACATAAAACTCATTTAATCATGAAGTATCACCTAAGATTGAGTAATTCTTGTTAGCAGAGCTCCAAAAAGAATGCGAGGCACAATACAGCATTTTGACTTTTAACTGTTAAAGGCAAAAATACCCCAGCCAAAAAAAGTATCCTGTCTCTAAGCATTACACGCAGAAATGCAAACCACTGAAGGTACACGAAGCGATTCACGACTCTGTTTGTAGTCGGGTGAGGGGCCTGGCTGGAGTCCAGTAATCAGTACATTAGTGGACTGACAGTGTTAGCACTTCACTTCCCTCTAAGTTAAACAAACCTCATTGTTTATTTAACTGTATGTAAGAAAAGCTCTTAGCACTCGAAGAGGACTTAAAAACCTTGAAGATTAACCCTGAAGACTATCACAGTATTTTTTCAATAATTTTACATAATTTTGCTGCCTATTCCCAACTCCAAATAACACCAGCATCCACCGATTAAATAAAACAACTGAAGGGTGAACCTGAATGCCAACTCAGGTGCAGGGGATGCGCGGGACGGTCGTTACACACTGAACAGAGCGCGGGCGTGCCGTCCCCACGAAGGCGGGGGCAGTAGTAAAGAACCCTCCTGCCAACGTGGGAGATGTGAGAGATGGGTTCTGTCCCTGAGTCAAGAAGATCCCCTGGAGGAGGACATGGCGACCCACTCCAGTATTCTTGCTGGAGAATCCCATGGACAGAGGAGCCTGATGGGCTCTGGTCCACAGGGTCTCAAAGAGTCGGACACGACTGAAATGACTTGGCCTGCAAACAGAACATACTCACTCTAACCAACATTCTGGGTAAAAAAAGTCACCAAAAAATAGTCCCCAACGTTCAGTTAGCTGCATGACGTGCTGAGAAACACCAATAAAGTTTTCAATTGCTTAAACATGTTCAAGGTCACCACTACAAATCTGACATTCTCACTTTCTTGGATCAACAACTGTGTATACATAAAAGTAGAAAGTCTCGCCCCCTCCCCATCCCTAAAACACCGCTGGTCTAACCGCTGGTATCTTCTGCCAACAGAACAGACTCCACTCTCTCAGCCATGGTGGCAGTCATTCGCGTTCTCTGCTATGGGCTGAAATGTTTACGCCCTACCCCTGCTTGCTGTGAATGCAACCTTATACGGAAACGGGGTCTTTGCAGATGCAATCAAGTTAAGATAAGGTGATGTTGGACTAGAATAGGCCCTAACCCCATGACTAGTGTCCTTATAAGAACCTTGGACCCAGGCCCACGGAGGGACAGGGGCCACGTGACAACAGCGGGAGAGACTGAGGGAGGCAGCTGCAAAGTCAAGGAGCCCAGGGACTGCCGGAAACCCCTGACGCTCGGAGAAGCAAGGGTGAGTCCCTCAGCCTTACAGCCTCCAGAAATACGAAGGAACGAATTTCTGATACGTCACCCTGCTTGTCAGCACTTGTTGCAACAGCCCCAGGAAACAGGTGCTGGCAGAGCATCCCTCCCTCCAGAGGTTTGGGGGCAAATCTGGTCCCTGCTTCTCGCTTCTGCAGGCTCTCTTAAGAGAAAGAGAGAGACAAGGTCATGCTGTCACCAGGACCTGCCCTGCCGGCATGAGAAGAGCTGGGTAACCCAGACACGGCTCCGCAGCAGTGCGTTCCAGGGCCCTGAGCTGCTGCCATACCGCACCTGTGCTGGCTCCGATCCGCCTTTCACCCGCAGACAACACACTGAGTCCACGGTCGAGCACGCAAGCCAAGTTCAACCAAAACCAAACCTGTGTTTCATTCACGCTGTGGGTATCGAGTTTTGGTTTCTCTCGTGGATTCAGAAAAAAAAAAAAAAAGTCTTTTACTTAATATATAGAACAGATTTCTCGTGGTTTTAAATAAAGGCTAATAATAAATATATTAATATTACTTTAAATACAATATCACTATTTCACTCCAAAGTGAGAATTACGAAGGGTGAGACTGGATTGAACGTTAGGAAACCTGAATTCTAGAGCACACTTTGCCACTGACTGGCTCTACGATTTTAGCTAAGTCCTTTACTTCTCTAGGGCTTTATTCTCTCAAGTGGGGGTATAAAACCGGAAAATCAGTGTTCTCAGTGGTCTTAAGTTCCATCTTCCCCCAATCCAACTCCTAATAAAGCAGTGATCTATTTAGAAGGGAGTCACCTGAACAGTATTTCCTTTAAGACGGCTCTCAGGGAAAACATACGTCTGCAGATTATCAGAGGTCCTCCCTGGTATGAGCTGCAGCTTTCTATGATTTACACGTGAACTTTTCCTCAGGTCTCTCTTTAATGATCCGTGTCTACAGAGGCTCCCTAGTGTCCCCAACTTTTATAAATAATGGTAATGGTTCCATCAGTTACTGCTGCACCTTGTTCTGGCTTTTCTTCTTCTGGAAAAGAGCAGAGGAAAACCTCTTCAGACGTGTGTGTAATGTAGCCCTCACTGCTGTGAGCGATCTGCTAAAATCAAGGTTTTAAAGACAGAACACGGTGCGTCTCTGCTCATCCAGCTGTGGGATAATCACTAAGGAGGACGGTCAGGAGTCCAAGTTAACGCTAAAAGGAAAAGCGGCATGTTTTCACTTTCGTAGGCTTTCCAGTGCTTACCCTTCATACCTCTTCAGAGGACAGAATAAGACAGTCACAGTATAGCCATTCTGAGCTTCTCTCAAACTAATGAT
The DNA here is from genome assembly GCF_049115385.1 of Moschus berezovskii. Classification (NCBI taxonomy): domain Eukaryota; kingdom Metazoa; phylum Chordata; class Mammalia; order Artiodactyla; family Moschidae; genus Moschus; species Moschus berezovskii. Next base: position 29,575,591 of record NC_142487.1, on the reverse strand, counting down.
GTGGAATCCTTAAAAAAGCTACACATGAAAATTATGAAAATTTTGACTTAATTTTCATTGTGATCCACAGAGGTCTTGTCTCCCCAAAGGTCCCTCAGGGATAAGAAAAAGGAAAAAAAAAAAAAATGCAGGCCTTTTTGTTTGCAGCAGTACAGTTTTGTTTTCCAGCTTTCCTATAAGATACATGTTCTTTTTCCTGTCTCTGGCCTCATGGCTTATGGAATTCTAGTTTCCCACCAGGGACTGAGGGTGGGCCCTGAGCAGTGACAGACAGCACAGGAATCCCAACACTGGACCACCGGGGAGCTCCCTAAGATATATATTCTTAAGAAATGAGACTTTCGTCAATGATACTCCCATGTAAAATAAAAAATTTTTTAAAAAAAGAGAAATTCAAATGTAGTAACACTTAGTACTCCAGTCCTTAGATAGTAAACTGAGATCTGCATGATCGACCTGAGTATCTCTCTACTAGAAGACAGGTTCAATCCTTAAAAACCTCACAGTCTCCAGTCAGATAACCAGGCAAGTACAGTATAATCTGATAGAAACCGTGAGAGAAAAAGTACAGTGTGCTAGGAGAGCACATCAGATACTGATTCCAAACGAAAGCAATTATTGCAGACAAGTACTCAGCACAAGAGACTAACAAGTATCTGTTTGCGTGCAATCAGTACAACACTTACATGATTTCACGCATGAATGGAATCGAAAGTATGGATTCATGACATCACACTTCCAGCTTCTCAAATCTATCTCCAGCCCATCTTGCCTTGAACGCCAGCTTCCTTAAACCATCTGTCTACTTCAATGTCTCTTCTACTGCTCCAGGAGTAACCCATCTTTGGAAAAGGCAATTCCATCCTTCCAAACCCACAGAACAGCACTTGACTGTTCTCAACACAGCATCCAGAAACATACTTTTAAGACAGATCAGATTGTGTTCATTGTGCTGCTCAAAAGCTTTCTGTAACTTCCTAACTCAGAGTAAAAGCCAAAGTGAGTAACAGCCTAGTAGGTTCTACTGAGCTGGCCCTACACCAACTCCTGGGCCCACGGTCCCATCACACTGGCCCACGTCCTTCCAGCCACACAAGCCTCCTCGTCGCAAAGCGTTTGAACTGACTGTACACATTCCCATCCCCAAAAATTACCCTGGTGATTTCCATTCCCCCCTCTACTCTAAATCACTAAATTCTGAGGCTAACCACCTAAAACTTCTACATTAATTTGGGGGTTTCACATTTGGAATTGGGAGCCTTCTATATTAACAATTTTAAGAAGTTTTAAATGGCATTTATTCTTACCTGTTGGTACTTAACACTAACATGATTAATTCACTAACTAGCAATGAGTAAAAATATTAAATTACATCATACAGTAGGATGAATCTACACATTATGCTTCATCAGCTCAGATAAAATCTGACAGCTAGGACAAAAATGTCCTGAGTCAACAGAATAGCAAGAGAACATGCATACACACAGAGAGCTAACAAAAATTTGAAAATGAACTAACTTATTTTCAGGAAAAGCACAGATTTCTTAAAATTATACCAAAAGTATGGATCACTATAATAATTACACATTTTCAGAACTGTCTCAAGTCTGCTCAAATCTCTTATGGAAACCTTTCTGAGAATTATTTGAACTCTTTTGTTTAAAAGAATATTTTTTAATCCAAGAAAAGTGCTGACAGGAATTTGGAAATTTGACAGGACATGAATTATTGAAATGTGTTCTATTTGTTGAAATGGAGTTCAGCCTATACAATTCTATATAATGTAACACATTTTCTCTTAAAGTCTGTATTTAAGTCAGAAAACCAGTTCTTACCCATCCTTCAAGGCCCTGCTTAAAAACACCCCATGTCTGTGCCTTTCTTTGCCTACTGGATTAACTTCTCCCTCGTCTGTCATCCCATAACACTTCATGTATACATCATACTTAGAGTATGATTCATATAAACACTTTAAGTATTAACCTCTCTGTCTTCTGTTAGTTCAGGAGCAAGAATCATGCCTCTTACTTTTCTATTCTCAGATGACTTTGACCAATGACAAACACACAGTAGGCATTCAGTAAAAGTCTAAACAAATTAACTGAACTAACTCGAGATAAGAAATATGAAAACACTTCTAGTGAGGAGAAAAATTCAATTTATAAATGGTATTTTCTAATAATAAACCAAATACAAAAGACATTGCCTCAATTATCTAAGATATAAAGGCAAAATAAGCTGAGGAAGAACAGTTTAGCCAATAGACTATTCAGAAAGAAGAGCAGATTTACAACTAACCAAGTCTGTTACAAAACTCGTCCTTCACACAAACAAAATACTAAATTTAAAACCTTTGCGCTTTTAGGAGCAAAGAAAAACGAATTCCTAGCTGTGGATACAAACGTATACAGCACAGCGAGCAAAGAAGATCTAGCATAAAACTTTCTAAAAGCCCAGGTTTATGACAAAATCTCATACTAAATTAAACAATCTTTCATTTTCCGTAGTTATCACTGCCAAGAGTAACAAACTCTTTTAAGGCAGCATGAGTCACTTCTGAGCCATGACTGGCTGTCGCATTCCAAGGTCTGGAGACACAGCACTCCCCCTTCCCTCAGCCCTCGTCCGCCGGCCGCTCCGCCGGATCTGCGCTCGCGCGCCGGCCCGCTCACAGGGCCGGTGACGTCAGGGCGGAACCCGCCCAGCCCCGAGGCGCACGCGCGCTGCAGGCGTCCTCGCGCGCCCAACCCTGAAGCGCATGCGCGCTGCGGGCGTCCCGGGAGCACCTTCCACGGGCACACCCTCCTGCCAGTCCGGACCCACCCACCCCACACACACCGCAGAAGAGTTCTGCAATACACCTGAACCAACTGTGTCCAAACGCTCTCCTCAGAATAATCCACAGATACACATACCTTATACTCACATGGTATATAAGCTAAAATAACCATGTGAGCACATTACTGAGACCTTCCTGTCCATGCTTCTACTCCCAAGACCATAAGCCTTAAAGCAAGTGCTCAACACACACAATTAAAATTTACTTAAATTTTTAACCGAGTTTCTTAATTTTATGACCTTCAGTTTTAGAGTAAATAGAATTAATGGAAAGCAGAACTTTGCAGACAAACTGAGATCGATGTTTATAAGAACTCTCCTTCACCACCACTATCTCCTGACAGATGGTGGTGTGTGCGCGCGGGCACACACGCACGCACACTCAGTTGTGTCTGACTCTTCGTGACCCCATGGATCGTAGCCCGCCAGGCTCCTCTGTCCGTGGAATTTATCAGGCAAGAATACTGGAGTGGGTTGTCATTTCCTTCTCCAGGGGATCTTCCTGACCCAGGGATCAAACCCACATCCCCTGTGACTCCTGCATTGCATATGGATTCTTTACCCCCTGAGCCAGGGGTAAGCCCTATAACATTTTACCAATAACTATGTTAAAAGATGAGAGCTTCCATTTCATATTAAAGAAGAAAATTTAATGACTGCATACTACAATAATCCTTAATGACTCTTAATTTGAAAAAAGAAAGCACAATTAATGTATTCACCATGCACTAAAAGAGAAGATTTTATTATGAAAGGGAGTAAGAGTAGAAATCATAAAAGTAGATTTGAACTAAAAGCTGATAACGTTTGGATAAATAACATACAAATTTAAATTCACAATGAAGTATTCACCTCAAGATTTTATTTTTTGGGGGTTTCCTCAAACAGCTTCTGACTCTCTTATCTGCCCTTTAGACAACACTTCAGCTCATATAATCCCAAACAAATTTATGGGGAAAATAAAACTATACTTAAGGGCTTTAGAGTCAAAGAATTTAATCTCATACTAAGATTTGAGGGCAAAGTTCTGTTTAGATAGACAGGAAATTATGGATTTCAAAACAGATGTTAAACTGATCCTCAAAGATAACATTTCAACATTGCAAACGATATTTAGATAGTCCAACTACTGAGAGAAGTGGGCTTCCCTGGTGGATCAGCTGGTAAAGAACCCGCCTGCAACGCAGGAGACCTTGGTTCAATTCCTGGGTCAGGAAGATCTGCTGGAGAAGGGATAGGCTACCCACTCCAGTATTCTTGGGCTTTCCTGATGGCTCAGCTGGTAAAGAACCCACCTGCAATGTGGGAGACCTGGGAAGATCCCCTGGAGAAGGGAACCGTCTACCCACTCCAGTAATCTGGCCTGGAGAATTCCACGGACTGTATAGGCCACGGGGTCACAAAAAGTTGGTCATGACTGAGCGACTTTCACTCACTTCACTGAGAGAAGTAGTGTATGCATAACATATACAATGCTCTACAAAATTCTCATTTAAAATCTTTCCATTTTCCTACAAAATATTTGCCTTGGAAGTATTATTTACCTTTTGGAAGAAAAAGGTTTCTCAAACTCTTGGGACTAATACAAATAATAACAACAAAAGAATGAACTAATACTATGAAAGTGTAATATACTTGCTCACCAGTCCCACTCCTATAACCATTTTTTTGCTTTATGTGTAAAAATGAGGACAGCAGGAGAAAAGAAAAAATATAAACAATAAATTCTAGGAAGAATAATTTCCTTTCCTTATGAATCTATCAATGTATTCTTTTCAGAATCACAATATATCAGTATAGAAGAATTAAATTAGAAAAGAATCAGGTAATAGAAATCATTGGTTTTCCTGAGAGGCTACCTAAAATTTTATTTACCAACTCTCCATCTGACTATACATACACACCCAATGATGACTTCAAAGTTGGAGGATATTTCTTGTATTCAACAAAAATATGAATACATGACTTCTGAGGAGAAAGACAGTATATAAAACTCTTGAGCTTGAGTTTTTGTGTTGTTCTCCATAGACAGACAAAGAAAAGTAGATGATCATGCAGAAAAACCAGTCTGTCTGCAGTTTGGTATACTATACCAATTTCGGATACATCAGAAACAGAACAATCATTATTTCCATTAAGAGCATTTTAAGTCATTTAAAAGTATTGGTGGAGGTGACTGAATTAGATAAAACGTTTTGAAATATTTTATTCCTTCTGATTTGAAACTTAAAAATATGAATCCAAGCTATCTATACAGATGAAGGGGAAAAAAAGAATTGACCTTTCTTTATCTTACACCATAAGTAAGGTAGACATTGGGCTTCCCAGGTGGTGTTAGTGGTAAAGAACCAGCCTGCCAAATCAGGAGACTTAAGAGAAGCAGGTTCAGTCCCTGGGTCGGGAAGATCCCCTGAAGGATGGCATGGCAACCCACTGCAGTATTCTTGCCTGGAGAATCCCATGGACAGAGGAGCCTGGCGGGCTACAGTCCAGAGGGCTGCAAAGAGTCAGACACAGCTGAAGCGACTTAGCACAGCACATCCACACGGGCACACAGACAAGTCCTGGAGAGTGAGTGCTGTGGGGTCCTACTGCTTCAGTCCACAGCCCGCTCTGTCCGCAGGAGCTCTGCACTTCGGGCAGGTTCCTGAGCCGCTCCCTAATGCAGAAAGTCTGTTCTTTGTCTCAGGGTTTCTGTCAGTGCAGCATCCAGAACAAGGCTGGCACGTGGCATAAACTCAGACCCACCCGATCAGGTAATGAAAACACTGAACCTCCCTGCATTCAGTGTCCTTAGCTGTGAAATGAAAATTGCATCAACTCAGATTGTTACGAGAGTGAAATGAGACACGTATAAAGTCTTCACAACATCAGGCATCACAGAAAGCATTCAATAAAGTGCGTTTTTTATTTGACAGTATGTATAAAGACCTTTGTTGACAAAGGTCCATCTAGTCAAAGCTATGGTTTTTCCAGTAGTCATGTATGGATTGGAGAGGCTGAGCACCAAAGAACTGATGCTTTCAAACGGTGGTGTTGGAGAAGACTCTTGAGAGCCCCTTGGACTGCAAGATCCAACCAGTCCATCCTCAAGGAGATCAACCCTGAATATTCACTGTAAGGACTGATGCTGGCTGACGCTCTAATGCTTTGGCCACCTGATGCGAAGAACCGACTCACTGGAAAGACCTTAATTCTGGGAAAGATTGGGGGCAGGAGGAGAGGGAGACAGAGGCTGAGATGGCTGGATGGCATCATCGACTCGATGGACACGAGCCTGAGCAAACTTCAGGAGATGGTGAAGGACAGGGAAGCTGGCATGCTGCAGTCAATGGGATTGCATTACTTATTAAAAAATCTTAAGTATATGAGGATTTAACTGAAACAAACAGGTGAAGATCACTGTTAACTACTGTCCAATAAGATCTCATATCTGTACCTTACTCGGTCAACGTTCACGGAACACCCACTCATACACACAATTCTAAGAAATAGCAATTTGGGCTGAGACTGCCAAAGAAACAGAAAATAGAATCTCTCTTTCCAAGCAATAAACAATCCAAATCACAATATGCAATCCACAAACAAAACAGTAATCAGCAGTTTTCTGAAATAACTGCAAATTCTTAACAAGTTCATTTCTATCTTCCAGCAGATGGCTGACCAAAACAGAGCTTTGTGGATGTTTTTAACAAATTTTCACAATGAATAATCACGTTCAAATGCTTTCTCTTCTCTCTGCCTACGGACAGAGTCTCTGGCACATTCTGTCTACATGCACCTGACTGTGCTCCAGGAAAAGAGCTGTACTCTTTCTGTTCTGATAGCCTTCAACTCTTCCCTATGTCAAACGCTCAAATACTTCCATCTATGAAGTTCAGCCAAGTTCACAAACTATCTGGCAAAACGACAAAATACAAGGAGAGCTGGGACCTTGGCAGGGAAAGAGACGAAGGTTAAAGCTACGTTTGAATAATTCCTTCCTTTCCTCTACTAGGTTCAAAGTCTTTCTTGTAACGATTACTTCATTGAGGAAACACTATAGCACAGTGGCTCAAAACTACGGATTCTGGCGCCAGAGAGCCTAGGTTTGCATCCTAACATTGCCCCTCATTTCCAATACGTCTTAGTGCCCTGCCTGTAAAGGGGGACCTTCCTCACTCTTGCTGTGAAGGCTAAAGAGGCCAATCTATCCATAAAGCCCAGTGACTGACTCTGCATTTACAGTTATTAACAGCCTCTGAATATTACCTTAAGTCTTATAAACTTGGAATTTACTGTTAACAATTTACTTCAACAAAATCCATTATGATCAACAATTTTAGGTGTGTCCAGAAAGTAATCACAGGATATAATCTGCTTTCTAAACTGTGGCTTCATCGCTTCTCAGCCTTTTGGCTAAGATCAAGTGTAAACTGTGGCTTCACATAGGCAATGAATAAGATGGTTTATATGGCTGGTTCTAAGTATGGGAAGCTCTGTAACTTTTCAAAGAGAGATAAGAAGGAAGAGTTTCAGTGTCACACAACAAGAAATTAATGTACCTTGAGTAAAAAGATGACACAGTATCACTGTATTTCCAGAAAACATTACTTCAAGAACTATGTACAAGACAGTTTATAAACCAGTAGAAGACAGAAAGTCTGAGCGCCAAAGAATTGATGCTTTTGAACTGTGGTGTGGAGAAGACTCTCGACAGTCCCTTAGACTGCAAGGATATCCAACCAGTCCATCCTACAAGGAATCAGTCCTGAATATTCATTGAAAGGACTGATGCTGAAGCTCCAACACTTTGGCCACCTGATGCAAAGAGCCAACTCACTGGAAAAGACCCTGATGCTGGGAAAGATTGATGGCAGAAGGAGAAAGGGACGACAGAGGATGAGATGGATGGCATCACCGACTCAACAGACATGAGTTTGAGCAAACTCTGGGAAGGTCAGGGAAGCCTGCCATGCTGCAGTCTATGGGTTCACAAAGAGTAGAACACAACCCAGCAACTGGACAAATGACAAAGGCTGCAAGCAGAGAAACCAGGAGAGTAGGCAATTACTAACAATCCAGGCAACTAGACCACATGGTGAGCCTGGAAAGGGAAGGGAGACGGGCCAGACGAAACAGCCTGAGAGTCAGTGGAGCGAGAGGAGACCGGGGCGGGAAGAAACACCGTCCTTCCTGGAGGACGGGATGGAGCATGAGCTGACACTGATTCAGGGGATCACAGGGCGCAACTGAAAAGGTTCCTGCAGAGCAAGCGTCCGCAAACTACTGCCCAGGGCCAAGTCCAGCCTGTGGCTTGTTTTTATACGGCTGATGAGCTAAGAATGACTTAGATTTTTAAAGTAAAATTTTAAAGGTTGTAAACAAACAGTAACAAAACAGGAATACGCAACAGAGGAGGTTTGTGGGATCTGCAAAGCCTAAAATGCTTCCTACCCAGCTCACCGCAGAAAAGGCTGCCGACTTCTGCCCCTAAAGCACTATTAAGGCAGATCCCAAAAGGAGTTGGAACTGATGGATAATTCAGAGGTTAGAGGCTGTACAGGGTAAGCTCCATGATTTCCATTTTTTCCTACTCTCTCCTCTGCTGCCTCAGGAGAAGAGTTTTGCTTTCTATTCCATTTACTTAAGCAATCCTGAACATGATTATGAGAGTAAAACTATAATACTCACTAAAAACACACCCCCAACACTGCAAACCCCAGGCCTACAGAGTCCACTCTGAATATTTACACAACAAGGACCAGTTTCGAGCCCTTCATCCTTTTTTGTCATCAACAATAAATACAAATAAAATCCAAGTGATTCATGTTTTAAAAAGCTAGTACTTGAAACTGTGAAATGTAGATTAGAATGGTAACAAACTATCCACAAAAAAATATGCTTATGGAATGAAAAGTCATTTTTTTCCAAGCTCCAAAATCAAACTAGTATACTAGTATACTAGACTTACCAAAAGTTCTAGGCAAGGACTTCAAACTTCCTCCTCACCTCAAAACACACACACACAAAGCACTCCAAATATATACGAAATATATATGTGTGTAATTGGGGCGGGAGGAGAAGGGGACGACAGAGAATGAGATGGCTGGATGGCATCACTGACTCTGTGGACATGAGTTTGAGTGAACTCCAGGAGTTGGTGATGGACAGGGAGGCCTGGCGTGCTGTGATTCATGGGGTCACGGAGAGTCGGACACGACTGAGCGACTGAACTGAATGTGTCCATATGATATTTCTACTTGTTCTTAAAGAAGGCTGATCACAATCTTAGAGAGAGCCATTTATGCCCAGAATAAAAATGCTGAATTTAAATTTCTTAAAGAAAACTTACCTTTCAGGAAAGCAAATTAGTTATGGTAAAAGGTCACATGTACACATGTGGATAGCAACAACTGAGACCCATCCTTATCAGGAAACCAAACTGAGGTCTGAAGGACGATTGGACACATTGGCAATCAACACCCAGATCACAGGCCAGTGGACCCCAGTTTGAGAGTCCTGCCGCTGGTCCGCAGCACGGCAGGGAGAGCTGCGAACTGTCAACACGGTGTGAGAGTTGAGAGTACAGGCTCTGCGGGCTGCGGGTCCCGGGTCTGTCTGTGTTCACACCTCTTTCGGTGTGAACTGGGACAAGTTACTAAACCAAGCCTCAGTTCGTTCATTTGAAAAATAGGTTAAACTGCTGTCTACAGCGGGTACCTGTAGTATTCAGCACAGTGCCTGACACACAGCAAGCACTCAGTCACCGCTAACTAATGCTATAATGTACGTGTACAGAGCTCCATGTTCAACAAACACCAGCCCTGCCTGCTGTCATGGGCAAGCTGAGTAGCGGGCTGTCGGAGGCGGCACCCGGGAGCGCTCAGTGTGAGGAATGGCCACAGAAAAACAAGTGGCGGGTCCAGCGCCGTCACCAGGTGCCTCTGGCCGTCAGTGAGAGGGCCCACACGGGCGGGCAGGCGGACACGAGGGTGAGCCAGCAGTAGAAGGCAAACCTAGCCTTGAGCCTTTGCCCGAAAGGGAAGGCAGAGCCTCAGGCTCCCCACAACTGCAGCACCGGCGGGAACCGGGGAATGAGCCCAGGGTGAAGGGGAGGGGGCGGCAGGGGAGAAAGGGGCCCCCAGAGCAGGCAAGGCCCCCAGAGACAGCACGGGCACGGCAGGGACGTGGCAGCGTGGTCTCGGTCAAGGTCGCCCTGAAATACCACGTGGAGCGGAGACCACTGCGCGGCTTTCCCAGAAGGGAGGCTGTTAAGAACCGCGGCCGCAGACCAGTGAGGTCCGGGCCAGGAACCCTGCTGATACACAGGAATCTCTCCTTCCCTGGGACCCAGGTCTCTTTGGAAAGGACCTGACTCCAAGCTTTACCTCCCACATCCGGGTCCCCGTCATTCCATGAGCATGCTCCCTCTGGAAGCACCCTGCCCAGCCCATCCCATCCTGATTTCTGTAACGTTCCCATTCTTCAGTTTCCTTCTACTTCCCTAGACTCTCTTTAATCTCTTTAAATGGGATCCCTTCTAACAGAAGCCCCCGTCACCAAGTTCTCTAAACACGGGGGCTTTCTATAACCGTGGGAGGTTTCAGCTCTGGCTTGTCAGGCTCCTCACTGCCACTCCCCTCTTCACTCTTAACTCCGACATCTCAGGGTCAGCTCAGACCTCTTTCCTGAACTGCACACTGGCGCCTAACTGGCTGCGGGACCTCTCTTCTAGGAAGACCCTCAAATATGAAATCCAAATCCGAATTAAACTCACCATCTTCTCACCTCAAGTTTCTCCTCCTCACATATTTTCTCTCTGGCTTCCCCATTGTTTCTCAAATCTAAACCCTCCCAGTTATCTTGGACACACTGTGGTCCCCCCGGCCCATACCTCATTTATCAGCAGCCGAATCTCCATTCTCAGTCTCTCTAATCCATCCTTTCCTCGCTCCACTCTCCTTGCAAGCAATTTCATTCAGGCCCTCATCGGTCTCACCCAGATGACTGCTTCAATAATGTGCCTTATCCATCTCACTTTTCAATTCAGTATTCCTCATCCTTCCACCCTGATTGCCAAGAACAGTTCTCTAAAATGCTAATGTCACTAATTCCTCCCCTGTGAAATATCCTTTAATGATCCCTCCACAACCTTTAGATGACAGTAACAACAATTACATAACCACAGGAACGAACAAACTAACACTGAGCACTTACTCTCTGCACTTTCCTGTGAGGTGGGTACGATTATCAGCTCCTACTGACGGAGGAGGCAACAGATATCAAAGGCGCTGTCCCAGGTCATAAAGCAGGTTGCTGCTGCTGCTGCTAAGTCACTTCAGTCTTATCTGACTCTGTGAGACCCCACAGACGGCAGCCCACCAGGCTCTCCCGCCCCCGGGGTTCTCCAGGCAAGAACACTGGAGTGGGTTGCCATTTCCTTCTTCAATGCGTGAAAGTGAAAAGTGAAAGTGAAGTCGCTCAGTCATGCCCAACTGGTAGCGACCCCATGGACTGCAGCCCACCAGGCTCCTCCATCCATGGGATTTCCAGGCAAGAGTACTGGAGCGGGTTGCCATTGCCTTCTCTGCCAGGATCCAACACAGAGCCCCGCTCTTAACCACTGCACAGTAACCGCCTCACCTAAACCCCAGCACAAAGAGGAAAGCTCTTTCACCTCTGGTGGCTCACCTCTCTGCATGTGCGATTTTAGCCATCCACCCCTCTAGTCACACCAGACCCATCGGTGGTACCCCAAAACGTGCTCCCGTCTCACGGATGCCCCTCTGTTTGGAATGTTCCTCCTGACCTCCTACACAGGTTAACCCTTAACCCCTCTTCTCCTCTTACAAAACTTGGTCAAGACATCTGCTCGAAAATGCTCTTCAGGACCGGGGCTATCTCACTCCTCTCCAGATCACAGGACCTGATGAATGAATGGACTCTGCTGTCAGTGCTGAATAGCAGTCAGATGCTGGTATCTCCATGTTAAAGAAGAAAACTTTTTAAGTGCATCTGGTTCCTTATCGGTACCGCTGAGTGTTAGAAGGCTGCTGCAGAGTGTGTGGAAGTCATGTTTCTTAGCACATAAAATCCCATGAGTTAATTCATTAAATCATTTTTTCGGAACTGATTTTTCTTTGCAAATAGCTAAGTGACTTGCAGATCATGGCAGGTACCCCCTTGTAATCTGCCTTCACTGGATAAATCTTATGCAAACTTTCTAATGGAATGGCACTCTCATCTCTATTTCGGTGGGTAGATTTTATTCTTAACTGCAAGGGAATTTCTTTGTGTGATATTTATAAAGCACCAAATTTTAGGGAAAACCCACACTTTCAAAAGAGAGGTAAGAAAAAGGGGGTGATTTAAAAAGAAAACTTTTACTGGATTGTTGAATTGTAAAACAACAACAAAAACTCAAACTCAGAGCTCAATAATAAAAGAGAAGACATGCTTTTAAACTTGTTCATCAATGGACGGTCCTCCATTCCACCTTCCACCTGGGGAAGCCCGTTTTTAGAAAAGTCACCCGAAGGCACTGATTGACAAAGGGGAGGAGTGGAGTTCCCAGACGGTGAGGACTTGGCACCATCACGGCCGGGCCCTGGGCTCAAGCCTGGGTCAGGAAACTAAGATTCTGCGAGCCGCACAGAGCAAGGCAAAAACAAACAAAAAGGTAAGGGGAAAGTTAGAAGACAGTGAGAAGGAGCAAAGGCAATCCTTCAGACAGAAGGGGCAGGAAAATCAGAATTCCCCAAGAAAAACAATACAATGCCATTTAAAACAATTATGAAAAGTCATTTATACTAAAAGGACACTGGCAATAAAATCAACTATTTCATATTGGGACGCACAGAGCACAAATATGACAGCAAATCACAGTTTTATTCTAATGCTGAAAAACTCACCAGAGATTCAATAAGCTATGCCTGAGAATATACTTTTTTCCTAAACTGCCTTTAGGCCCCAGCACTTTGAAAGGTGGGAAACTTTCCAAGTCCGGAAGTAAAACGTAGCCATACTCTATACTGCCACTGACTTTAGTTTCCTATTTCTACAACATTCACTTGAAATACGGTGCCAGCACGGAAAGACGGGTTTGAATTAATCACTCTGAAGAGAAAGGTGTGTGCTCAAGGCTGTGATACAGGAATCCTCCTCTGGCCTGAAGGAGTCCAGGCTGATTACACTCAGACTGGAAAAAGTGACTTTCATAATTTCTTGATTCATCAACAAAGAAAGTGTCTCACCGCAGGAAAAAGTAATGTGCTCATTAATATGCAAGGTAGTGACTTTTTGAAAATGTATCAAACCAAGTCCCCAAATGTCTGACCTCCCTCACATCCTCACTTATCTATTTGGATTCCTAACCATTCATGAGAATATCTGCAGTTACTAATTATCCATTTCAATACAAAGCACCCTTTTCAATAAAAAGTCTTAACCAGTCACTTCAGTTAACAGTCATCCCTTCAGTTTAGTTCAGTCGCTCAGTCGTGTCCAACTCTTTGCGACCCCATGAATCACAGCACGCCAGGCCTCCCTGTCCATCACCAACTCCCGGAGTTCATTCAAACTCATGTCCATCGAGTCGGTGATGCCATCCAGCCATCTCATTCTCTGTCGTCCCCGTCTCCTCCCGCCCCCCCAATCCCTCCCAGTATCAAAGTCTTTCCCAGTGAGTCAACTCTTCGCATGAGGTGGCCAAAGTATTGGAGTTTCAGCTTTAGCATCAGTCCTTCCCAATGAACACCCAGGACTGATCTCCTTTAGGATGGACTGGTTGGATCTCCTTGCAGTCCAAGGGACTCTCAAGAGTCTTCTCCAACACCACAGTTCAAAAGCATCAATTCCTCGGCAATCAGCTTTCTTCACAGTCCAACTCTCATATCCATACATGATCACTGGAGAAACCATAGCCTTGACTAGACGGACCTTGGTTGGCAAAGTAATGTCTCTGCTTTTTAATATGCTATCTAGGGTGGTCATACAAAACCCCAGAGAAACGTGGTAGGAAACTTCATTTTGAATCGATGCTCTTTATTAAAACTTTTTTTGAAATTACAAAATAATTTATATATATAAAATAAATATGACAGAGCAGAATGGAGATTTTAGGTTAACATTTCGAGAGAAAACTTGAGGTTTAATGGCCAAGTCAGGCTGGCCTGACCCCAGCTTCTGTTCCTACTCCAGTGCGTGAGTAGACTTAAGGACTGACATTTTACTTGTAAAAACGATGTAACTGCACAAAATTTGTTTTCAAGCAAATCCAATCATCCCACAAAACTCCAAAGAAGTACAAACCAACCAGTAATTACTAAGCGCTTGCCAAGGCAACAGTGAAAGCAAGCCGGTCTCCGCCTGTCCCGGGAACAGCTGCAGAGCTCCTCCGGGGCCCGAGGCCCGCAGTCTACCGCCGCTCCGGACTCTCCACCGCGGAGGGCTCTCCCCGCTGCACCCCTGCTGCCGGCCCCACCTCGGCAATAGTAACCAACGCTCTCCCAGACTCCGGGGGCGAAACCCCGGCCCCCTTCACGGCGCGCCCTCCGTCATCCACGCCCGCAGCATCCTCCTGCACCCTCGCCCCCTCCGTGCCCCACGAAGACCACCAGAGTTGGTTCCTGCCCACGACCCCCCATCCCTTGCAACTCCGGCCACGGCCAACTACCCTCTCCCCGGCCCTGCCGCGCGCTCCACGTGACCCCACCACCGGGGGGCGGGGGGACCCTCTTCCCAGCCCACTTAAAGCCGGTGACTTTCTCTGGAACATTCCAAATCCGTATAGTAATTTTAACAAGAATACCTTGGCTTTCTAAACCTAGGGACCATGAGCTGTTCTAAATTACCAAGCTTTTATAGACGTTCAAGAATTTATCCTTTTGGCAATAAGTTTTATTCCAATACTTCTGAATATACCACAACTTGCCCTGCCTTGTCAAAAATCAAATAAATGGTGAATACTTTCTTTTGATTGCCTTGAGTCATCATTATTAAAGGATATGTAAGACTATAATAAAGGATATTCATGAAAATGTCCTCAGGGAGTTCTGAGGTCCCAGGCTGACTGGCTCCCATGTTATGACTGCTGCTTCTGACAAGCCCCAGGGCTTGCACTTACATACTCCAGTGTCTATTCCGGCTGCTCAGTGGCTTCTACTAGCTTCCTGGCTCAAAGTTGTATCTGCAATTGACAACACTGCCTGATAACCAAAACAGTGCGATGTACCTATAGTTTTTATCTTTCTTTTTTCTTTTGCGCTGAGATGTACTTGATGCTTGAGATGTATATTCAGCTTATTCATAAAGTGTTCAGTCCACTCACATCTGACACTTTGTGACCCCATGGACTGCAGCACGCCAGGCCTCCCTGTCCATCACCAACTCCTGGAGTCTACCCAAACTCACGTCCACTGAGTCGGTGATGCCATCCAACCAACTCATCCTGTCGTCCCCTTCTCCTCCCGCCTTCAATCTTTCCCAGCATCAGGGTCTTTTCCAATGAGTCAGTTCTTCGCATCAGATGGCCAAAGTATTGGAGTTTCAGCTTCAACATCAGTCCTTCCAATGAATATTCAGGACTGATTTCCTTTAGGACGAACTGGTTGGATCTCCTTGCTGTCCAAAGGACTCTCAAGAGTTCTCCAACGCCACAGTTCAAAAGCATCAATTCTTTGGTGCTCAGCTTTCACTACAGTCCAACTCTCACATCCATACATGACTACTGGAAAACCATAGCCTTGACTACTCGGACCTTTGTTGGCAAAGTAATGTCTCTGCTTTTTAATATGCTATCTAGGTTGGTCATAACTTTCTTCCAAGGAGTAAGCATCTTTTAATTTCATGCCTGCAGTTACCATCTGCAGTGATTCTGAAGCCCAAAAAATAAAGTGTGCCACTGTTTCCCCATCTATTTCCCATGAAGTGATGGGACTGGATTCCACGATCTTAGTTTTCTGAATGTTGAGCTTTAAGCCAACTTTTTCACTCTCCTCTTTCACTTTCATCAAGAGGCTCTTTAGTTCTTCACTTTCTGCCATAAGGGTGGTGTCATCTGCATATCTGAGGTTATTGATATTTCTCCCGGCAATCTTGATTCCAGCTTGTACTTCATCCAGCCCAGCATTTCACATGATGTATTCTGTATATAAGTTAAATAAGCAAGGTGACAATATACAGCCTTGAGGTACTTTTTTCCCAATTTGGAACTGGTCTGTTGTTCCATGTCCAGTTCTAACTGTTGCTTCCCGACCTGCATACAGATTTCTCAAGAGGCAGGCCAGGTGGTCCGGCATTCCCATCTCTTCCAGAATTTTCCAGTTTATTGTGACCCACACAGTCAAAGGCTTTGGAATAGTCAATAAAGCAGAAAGAGATGTTTTTCTGGAACTCTCTTGCTTTTTCCATGATCCAGTGGATGTTGGCAATTTGATCTCTGGTTCCTCTGCCTTTTCTAAAACCAGCTTGAACATCTGGAAGTTCACGGTTCACATATTGCTGAAGCCTGGCTTGGAGAATTTTGAGCATGACTTTACTAGCATGTGAGATTAGTGCAACTGTATGGTACTGTGAGCATTCTTTGGCATTGCCTTTCTTAGGGATTGGAATGAAAACTGACCTTTTCCAGTCCTGTGGCCACTGCTGAGTTTTCCATAATTGCTGGCATAATGAGTGCAGTGCTTTCACAGCATCATCTTTTAGGATTTGAAATAGCTCAACTGGGGGAATTCCATCACCTCCACTAGCTTTGTTCGTAGTGATGCTTTCTAAGGCCCACTTGACTTCACATTCCAAGATGTCTGGCTCTAGGTCAGTGATCACGTTATCGTGACTATCTTGGTCGTGAAGATCTTTTTTGTACAGTTCTTCTGTGTATTCTTGCCACCTCTTCTTAATATCTTCTGCTTCTGTTAGGTCCATACCATTTCTGTCCTTTATCGAGCCCATCTTTGCATGAAATGTTCCGTTGGTACCTCTAATTTTCTTGAAGAAATCTCTAGTCTTTCCTGTTCTGTTGTTTTCCTCTATTTCTTTGCACTGATCACTGAGGAAGGCTTTCTTATCTCTCCTTGCTATTCTTTGGAACTCTGCCTTCAGATGCTTGTATCTTTCCTTTCCTCCTTTGCTTTCGCTTCTCTTCTTTTCACAGCTATTTGTAAGGCCTCCTCAGACAGCCATTTCGCTTTTTTGCATTTCCTTTTCTTGGGGATGGTCTTGATCCCTGTCTCCTGTACAATGTCACAAACCTCTGTCCATAGTTCATCAGGCACTCTATCAGATCTAGTCCCTTAAATCTATTCCTCACTTCTACTGTACAATCATAAGGGATTTGATTTAGGTCACACCTGAATGGTCGAGTGGTTTTCCCTACTTTCTTCCATTTAAGTCTGAATTTGGCAATAAGCAGTTCATGATCTGAGCCACAGTCAGCTCCTGGCCTTGTTTTTGCTAACTATGTAGAGCTTCTCCATCTTTGGCTGCAAAGAATATAATCAATCTGATTTCGGTGTTGACCGTCTGGTGATGTCCATGTGTAGAGTCTTCTCTTGTGTTGATGGAAGACGGTGTTTGCTATGACCAGTGCGTTCTCTTGGCAAAACTCTGTTAGCCTTTGCCCTGCTTCATTCTGTACTCCAAGGCCAAATTTGCCTGTTACTCCAAGTGTTTCTTGATTTCCTACTTTTGCATTCCAGTCCCCTATAATGAAAAGGACATCTTTTCTGGGTGTTAGTTCTATAAGGTCTTGTAGGTCTTTTAGAACCATTCAACTTCGGCTTCTTCAGTGTTACTGGTCAGGATTACTGTGATATTGAATAAAACAAAGTGTTATCTTTCCAAATTCTTTGAAAAACTGTGAAGGCAGTGACTGCATATGCAATCTATGTTTCCTATTACTCCTATATACTGTTTTATCATCAAATTACTAGCCTTGCACAGAATTTATTTTAAAATTGGCTGGGAAATAAGTGTACTTATGGGCTTCCCAGGTGGTGCTAAAGGTAAAGAACCCATCTGCCAACACCTGTAGACATGAGACCTGGGTTCGATCCCTGGCTCGGGAAGATCCTCTGGAGGAGGGCATGGCTACCCACTCCACTATTCTTGCCTGGAGAATCCCATGGACAAAGGAGCCTGGCGCGCTATAAGTCCATGGGGTCCGCAAGTGTACTTCACACAGACCACCACCACAGTAAAGGACGTACGGAGTGTCTAAAGTAGACAAAACGCCAGAGACTTTAAGCTGTTGCTATGAATGCATTAAAGGTTTGTATGTTTACTTTTCTTATACATAGGTGTGTGTGTGTGTGTATGCACTATATATAAATATAACTGGTCTCAAGGGGAGCCGGGAACTATTTACCTTCATGAGTCAGAATTTCTGCAGCCACAGATAAAAGCTACCTTCCAAATGGACATCAGGGATCCGCAGCATGAAGAAACACGAGCCAGAGGGCAGGGCTGTGACACCTGGCGCCGGGACAGCAGAGGTGCAGAAGGCCTGACGTTGAGTAAGGGGACACTCCCGAGGAGGGGAGGCATCGGCCCCCACTGCCACTGGGCCTTCTGACCTCACCTGCAACCTTCACGGCAGGGAGCCACACAAAGCCATTCCTAAAACACCTAGAATATTCTGGTCACAGTTTAGGATTTTACAAAATCTGAGATACACTTGTGTGCTAGGTTCTTCAAAAACAAAAGCACTGTTTGGCTTTCACTCAAAAACAACTAAAATTACTATTTGATTGGCATATAGCTACATATACGCACAAACAATCTCAGATTTTTCAAGCAATGAATCTCTCAGGATAGCAATGTTTCTCGTGAATATGAAATGTTCACCAAGAATGTTTGTTTCCATGAAAACAAAAAGTCTTGCATATATTCACTAGTGCTCAAGGAAAGAAACTACCCAGTGTGGTTCAGACTGCTAAAGTATTATTTACAGTCAACCCTCCTCTCCCACATTCCCACGTGTCCACCTGACACGGAGTCAGAGTCGCCCTCCCCGTCTGGTCTACTGCCTTGACACAAGCCTTGATGTGGTTTTGTTTAATTTAGCTTTATGGGCTTCCCTGCCACAACGGCAACATCTCCCGTGATGGGAAATAAAGCTAGCCCCCCAACAGCAGGTTAAAGCTGGTTTTTCACTCTCTCCTGATTTCCTAACACCAAGTTGGAAGGCCTGGAAGAACTGGTTCCCTTTGCATAACACAGAAACTGACATAAGAATACAAATGAAAAAAATATATATATATAAGATATAAGAAGCTTCTGCAGACAACCCGCTCCAGCATTCCTGCCTGGAGGATCCCAGGGATGGGGGAGCTTGGTGGGCTGCAGTCCATGGGGTCCCACAGAGCTGGACACGACTGAGCACCTTCACTTTCACTTTTCAGTTTCATGCATTGCAGAAGGAAATGGCAACCCGTTCCAGTGTTCCTACCTGGAGAATCCCAGGGATGCGGGAGCCTGGTGGGCTGCCGGCGATGGGGTCGCACCGAGTCGGACACGACTGACGCGACTTAGCAGCAGCAGCAGCATGCAGTTAAGCAAGCTAACAAGGAAACAATGGAACGTAAATTCTGGACACTCCCCCAAAATTATTGTTTAATGTGGTTTTTAAGAAGCTTGGGCCAAAATTAGTATTAGTTTGCACTCCGTGAACACGTATAATAACTAAGGACTGCAAGAGAAAAGACAGGAAGTGAAGAATGGGGGGGTGCCAAGATATTCTGAAAGAGTTTACTTGCCTACAGTCCACATAAAAACAATCGGAGTTAACCACATTTCAAAAATCGAGAGCAATTTGCTAAGCGAAAAAAAAGGAGAAAAAGACATCCTGAGTAAATCATCTTTTCTTTGGAATCCAGAATATCTTTTCACAGAAATCTGTCTGTTTTAGGTTCATCCATCCTGTATCAAAAGTAGAAGCTGTGCCTTATCAAGACTTGCTATGGTGATTTTAAACTCAAGATTGGTGTTTTTAAACATATAACAAGCTTTAAGTACAATTTATGGTGATAAATCCCAGTAGATCGAATGAGAACAGTCCTAGGTTTAATTAAAAAAAAAAAAACTCACTCATCCATCTGTTTGTGAAGGCTCACTTGAACCACATAAAATGATGCTCTGTTATAAATAGCACACAGAAGGGGAAAGCTTTTTACTTTTCTCCAGAAGGCACAATTCCAGGACAAAGTGAGAAGGGCAGGGGTGGACTGCACGTGAGGCCCCTCCCAGCAAGGACAGCAGCTGCAGGTGAGCTGCGGGCGGCTGGGACAACATCTCCCTGCCCCACCACCTCCCACAGCCTGGCATCTAGCTCCTACAGAAAAGTGCAAGGGCGCCAAGACATTAACACCCAGGCAGGGAGAGACACTATCTCTCAGAAATACCACCCAGGGCCTCTGCAACAAGTGATCCAAAGCAGTTCAAAGAAAACAAACATAAAAGGGCCTCCCAGCTGAGCTCAGGAGGGCACAGCCTTAGACAGACAGAAAATGCTATAGGCACAACTTCCTCATAGACAAACTACTAGAACACACCAAATGACACGAAACAGACACGAAATGTTTGCTAGGAAGGCACTGAATGAATACTCTGCCCCTGAGATCTGATGAAACTTGAAACATTCTCCCCAAGCCAAGAGACTTGGTAAAGACTCTCAACACAGGAAACACTCTTAACCAACCTCCTTTCAACCCACCCACCAGATGAACGCCGTCTGCACCCCTGCAGTGAAACACACCAGTCACATCTGCACACTCTGAGGTCCCCACAGCATCAGAGCTCATCTCCGCTTGTACCTACTGAGGGGAGTTTCATACCAAACCTGCAAGGACAACTGAATTTGCAATAATATTAACTTTCATATAAACAGAGAGCTATAAGTATAAAAGGGAAAGTTATTTCCACAGGAACAAAACTGAGGGACTTCCTTGATAGGTCCAGAGATCAGGAATCCGCCTTCCAGCGCAAGGGATGCAAGTTCAATCCCTGGTCGGGGAACTAAGATCCTACCTGCTGAGCGGCAACTGAGCCTGCAAGCTACACCTGGAGAAACCTGTGCACCACAGACATGACACAGCCTAACGAACTGACACCCTGGTGGCTCAGAGGTTAAAAGCATCTGCCTCCAATGCGGGAGACCCGGGTTCGATCCCTGGGTCGGGAAGATCCCCTGGAGAAGGAAACAGTAACCCACTCCAGTATTCTTGCCTGGAGAATCCCATGGACGGAGAAGCCTGGTAGGCTACAGTCCATGGGGTCGCAGAGAGTCGGACACGACTGAGCGACGGAACGGAACGGAACGAACTGACACAACAAATAAGCATGTGACAAACACACACACTGACACACACACACACACAGACACATACACACACACAGACACACACACACTGACACACACACACACAGACACACACACACACGACTTCCACACACACAGACATACACACACACGACTTCCCTTGTGACACACACACACACACACGACTTCCCTTGTGGCTCTGCTGGTAAAGAATTCACCTGCAACGCAGGAGACCTGGGTTCAATCCCTGGGCCAGGAAGATCCCCTGGAGAAGGGATAGGCTATCCCCAGTATTCTGGAGAATTCCATGGACTATATAGACCATGGGGTCTCAAAGAGTCGGACATGACTGAGTGACTTCACTTCATGTATAACTAAACTGAATGCTTTTGAGAAACCCAATAAAGTGAGTCAATTAACAAAATAATATTAAAATAGGCTTGAAACCAGAACTAGGAGGACACTAATCACGCTGAGCCCCCTGGTCCCAAGGCAAGAGCTAGAATAGCTGTTTGCTGCTAGTTCAGCTCTTGGAACTACCTGTCTAGGAGTGCTCCCGAGGAGCTGGTGCGCTCTGCTCCTCTCAGACCCTTTCTTTACGATGACGCTTCAGAGGTGCCTCGCCTCCATGCCTCCACACAAAGTCTAGGATAAGGAAAGGACAAAAAACTACCTGAAACCATTTCATGCTCTGCTTTGACCTTCTTCTTCAATTAACTGACTAAATGCTAGTCCCAAACTTAGGAAACAAACTTGACACAAACTGTTCAAAGGCACAAAACAAAACGCCATCACCTGTTTGACTAAAGTGGCAGGTATGCCGCTTCCAAAGGAGGTCGTCCAGTAGGGTAAAGGCAGAGCAGACCATCAGCACCAGTTTCTGAATTAATCCCACCACATGCAGCTGCTATTTAGGGCAACAGTGTCAGACACTCTTAAACAAGTGTGGATGTGGGAAGATTAACCTTTTATTCCTCTGCTTTGTAAACTGCATTATTAAATTATAGATGCCGGTCTTCTCCTTAGTACTGATCAAGAGAACCATATATTTAAATGAAAAGTCTGTGGCAAAAGGAGATGACAAAAGCTTTTGGGAGCAGTTATTCTTTTTTAAAATATTGTGATAAAAAACACAACCAAAAATTTACCAACTTCACCATTTTTTTCCCAACTTCACCATTTTATTTCATTTTTTATTGAATGATAATTGCTGTTTTCTGTCAAACGTCAGCATGCATCAACCATAGGTACACATATGTGGCTTCCCTCTTGAACCTCCCTCCCATCTCCCTCCCCACCCCACCCCACCCTGCTGGGTGGATGCAGAGCCCCTGCTTGAGCTTCCCGAGCCCTGCAGCACATTCCCGCTGGCTGGCTGTCTTACACACGGTCGTGTGAGTGTCCGTGTGACTCTCCCCACACAGCTCCCCCTCTCCTCCCCGCTCCCGTGACCACACGTCTGCTCTGTCTGTTTATAGGCTGCTTCCGTGTTCTAGCTATTGTAAATAGTGCTGCAAAGAACATACATGTGTCTTTTTCAATTTTGCTTTCCTCGGGGTATATGCCAAGGAGTGGAATTGCTGGGTCATGTGGTGGTTTTACTCCTAGCTTTTTAAGGAGGCTCCATACCCTCTTCCATAGTGGCTGTATCAATTCACGTTCCCACCAAGGTCCCCATTTGCAAGGCCCAGTTCTGTGACACTGAGTAGGTCCCCACTGTTGGGCAACAACAGTGCAGCTGCAGGACTTTCTCATCCCAAACTAACACCTGTGTCCTTTAACACTAACTCCCCATTCTCCCTCCTCCCAGCCCCCGGGAGCCATCATTCTACTCTCTGAAGTAGAACGAATTTGACAATCTGACGACTCCAGGCACATACCTCAACAAAGGGAATCATACAGGATCTGCCTTGGTAACCGGCTCACGGGCCAATCGTAATGTCCTCAAGGCTCATCCATGCTGCAGCGTATGTCCGTTTCCTCCCTTTTTAAGGCCAAAATGGGGCTTCCCTGATGGCTCAGACAGCAAAGAAACAGCCTGCGATGTGGGAGACCTGGATTCAATCCCCGGGTTGAGAAGAGCTCCTGGAGGAGAACATGGCAACCCACTCTAGTATTCTTGCCTGGAGAATCCCATGGACAGAGGAGCCTGGTGGGCTACAGTCCATGGGGTCGCAGAGTTGGACATGACTGAGCGACTAAGCAGACGTGCACACAAGGCTGAAATACACTGTTTACCCATCTGTCAATGGACACCTGGGGTGCTCCTACTCTTTGACTACAGGGAATAATCTGTATGAACATGGGCTTATAACTATATCTTCCAGATTCTGCTTTCAATTCTTTTGGGGTATATGTATGCTCAGAGTATTATAAGGTAATTTTAATTTTTTTTTTAGTAATGAACACATTATTTTCCACAGCAAATACACCATTTTATTAATATATTCTCATCTACAGCACAGAAGGCAATGGCACCCAACTCCAGTACTCTTGCCTGGAAAATCCCATGGATGGAGGAGCCTGGTGGGCTGCGGTCCGTGGGGTCGCTAAGAGTCGGACACGACTGAGCAACTTCGCTTTCACTTTTCACTTTCATGCACTGGAGAAGGAAATGGCAACCCACTCAAGTGTTCTTGCCTGGAGAGTCCCAGGGACGGGGGAGCCTGGTGGGCTGCCGTCTATAGGGTCACACAGAGTCGGACACGACTGAAGCGACTCAGCAGCAGCAGCAGCAGAGAGGTTCCTTTTGTGCACAAACTTTTTAAAGATGTGTTAATTTTCTTTGAAAGGTAGCGTTGGGGACAGAGAAGGCAATGGCACCCCACTCCAGTGTTCTTGCCTGGAGAGTCCCAGGGACGGGGGAGCCTGGTGGGCTGCCGTCTGTGGGGTCACACAGAGTCGGACACGACTGAAGCGACTCAGCAGCAGCAGCATCAACAGTGCACATGGGTTCCAATGTCTCCACATCCTCATCAACAGTGTTTCTAACAGCAGGCATATAATGAGTGTGAGGTGGTATCTCATCGTGTTTTGAGTTAAATTTCCCTAATAATTACTAATATTGAGCATTTTTCATGTGTTTATTGGCCATTTACATTAATACATCTTCTGTGGAGAAATGTTCATTGCTTTGCTCATTTTTCATGAGTTGGGGGTTTCTGTTTAGTAACTGACTTTTTTTTTCCTTTTTTATTTTATTGGAGGCAAATTACCTTACATTAATATATTGGTTGATTTTGCCATACATTGACACAAATCCATCCCGGGTATACATTGTTCCCCTTCTTGAACCCCCCACCCACCTCCCTCTTCCCCATATCCTCCCTCCGGATCATCCCCGTGCACCAGCCTCGAGCATCCTGTATCATGCGTTGAACCTGGACTGGTGATTCATTTCACATATGATAATATACATGCTACAGTCCCATTCTCCCAAATCATCCCACCTTCACCCTCTCCCACAGAGTCCCAAAGACTGTTCTATATACCTATGTCTCTTTTGCAGAAGAGAGTTCCAGAAAAACATCTATTTCTGCTTCATCGACTATGCCAAACCCTTTGACTGTGTGGATCACAATAAACTGTGGAACATTCTTAAAGAGATGGGAATCCCAGACCACCTGACCTGCCTCTTGAGAAACCTGTATGCAGGTCAGGAAGCAACAGTCAGAACTGGACATGGAACAACAGACTGGTTCCAAATAGAAAAAGGAGTACGTCAAGGCTGTATATTGTCACCCTGCTTATTTAACTTACATGCAGAGTACATCATGAGGAACGCTGGGCTGGAAGAAGCACAAGCTGGAATCAAGATTGCTGGGAGAAATATCAATAACCTCAGATATGCAGATGACACCACCCTTATGGCAGAAAGTGAAGAGGAACTCAAAAGCCTCTTGTTGAAAGTGAAAGAGGAGAGTGAAAAGGTTGGCTTGAAGCTCAACATTCAGAAAACAAAGATCATGGCATCTGGTCCCATCACTTCATGGGAAATGGATGGGGAAACAGTGGAAACAGTGGCAGACTTTATTTTTGGGGGCTCCAAAATCACTGCAGATGCTGATTGCAGCCATGAAATTAAAAGACGCTTGCTCCTTGGAAGGAAAGTTATGACCAACCTTGATAATATATTGAAAAGCAGAGACATTACTTTGCCAACAAAGGTCCGTCTAGTCAAGGCTATGGTTTTTCCCGTGGTCACGTATGGATGTGACAGTTGGACTGTGAAGAAAGCTGATCGCCGAAGAATTGATGCTTTTGAACTGTGGTGCTGGAGAAGACTCTTGATAGTCCCTTGGACTGCAAGGAGATCCAACCAGTCCATTCTAGAGGAGATCAATCCTGAGTGTTCACTGGAAGGACTGATGCTAAAGCTGAAGCTGCAATACTTTGGCCACCTCATGCGACGAGTTGACTCACTGGAAAAGAGTCTGATGCTAGGAAGGATTGGGGGTGGGAGGAGACGGGGACGACAGAGAATGAGATGGCTGGATGGCATCACCGACTCTGTGGACATGAGTTTGAGTGAACTCCGGGAGCTGGTGATGGACAGAGAGCCTGGCGTGCTGTGATTCATGGGGTCGCGGAGAGTCGGACACGACTGAGCGACTGAAGTGAACTGAACTGATACGGGGTTAAGGCTACCATCTTTCTAAATTCCATGTATATGCGTTAGTACACTGTATTGATGTTTTTCTTTCTGGCTTACTTCACTCTGTATAACAGACTCCTAGTCTGCAGATGAATGGATAAGAAAGCTCTGGTACGTAACTGACTTTTAAAACTTCCAGGTACCCTTCCTTCTTTTTCCATAAAGAGACACCGCTCAAGGCACACAGCTGGATGTCACCACGCAGGCCAGCACCGCTGGCCGCACACTGCACACTCAGCCCGCGGTGCGAGCAGTGCCACCCTCACAGCTGCCACGCACCTTCCCGCCCACGCTCAGGCCGCAGGTCCGACCGCTGTGTCCCTCAGCAGGGGCTCGGCACTGCCGGGCACACACTGTGTTCAGTGCAGGTGCTGCGTTCTCTCTGCCTCCCTCCTGCCGCGAAGTCCAGGCCCTAACTCGGCCCTTCTTTCATCTGCTCTTCCAAAGAAATGTCAGTTTCTACCCTGAAAGGGACTCTTTAACGGACACCTTTATTTGTGGGGGGCATTTCTCGACCACCAAACCTGCTAAATTACGGAGACGCAGAGGCAAGTACCGGTACCAGCCCAGAGTGCAGTTCCTAAGAATCCCAAATATAGAAAACTATGAAAGAAAGAAAAAAGAAGCTTGCTTTGGAATCCTCCAGACTTGGGATCAAATTCCAGCTCTGTTATTTATGACAAGTTGAGTAACATCTCTAAATCCCACTTTTCTTATCCATAAAATGTGAATACTATTTAATCACAAGATGGTTGTGATAATGAAGTGAAATAAAAGTTTATGAAGCCTAGTCCAAAGCATTGTTGTTTTTTTTTACTGTATTGGGATTTATTTTCTTTCTCTTTCTGTCTGTCAAAGTGATGGTCTAAGCCAGGCGTGGAAAGAGAAAAGAGGGTGATCAAATAGATATTTCAGTTCAGTTCAGTCGCTCAGTCGTGTCTGACTCTCCGCGACCCCATGAATCACAGCACGCCAGGCCTCCCTGTCCATCACCAACTCCCGGAGTTCACTCAAACTCATGTCCACAGAGTTGGTGATGCCATCCAGCCATCTCATTCTCGGTCATCCCTTTTTCCTCCCGCCCCCAACCTTTCCCAGCATCAGAGTCTTTTCCAGTGAGTCAACTCGTCGCGTGAGGTGGCCAAAGGAAGCTGTAATCTCCCTATAAAGTATTCACCTGTTGCTACCTATAAATGATTTCAGCTACTAATCATATACTTACCATGGGTCAGGAACTGAAGGACTGACTGAAAACACAAGTGTCCATTGCTCAGCTGTGTCTGCCTCTTTGCAACCCCATGGACTGCAGCCCACAGGCTCCTCCATCCATGGAATTCTCGAAGTAAGAAAACAGGGGTGGGTTGCCATTTCCAATCACCTTCTCCTTGTTCCTTCCCCAGGGAATCCAGACCCAGGGATCAAATCTGAGTCTCCTGCACGGCAACAGATTCTCTATCTACCGTCTGAGTCATCAAAATACAGATAAAATTCAACTCACCCAATTTTCAAGACTCACCACTCTTGACATGCCAAATGAAGGCATAGTTTTCTCACCTCGAAAACAGAAGTGCTGGACAGCACACTCCTTTCTACTGGAAGCTCCAACAAGGTAATCCAGGAAGAAGACATGCCAGAAACTTGGCGGAAAAGCACCGTGTACAGCTGATGGTGAAGACGTCTCAGCACTTGGAGGAAAGGTTTTAGGCACGTTCTGACTACAGGGGGCTTTTTTCGCCTCACACACCACTTCCGTCTATGTTAATGTCATTTTCCTCTCCAAAAAGCCACGCTACATGTCTTAACAAACAGGATTAAACTTCACTCTCTAGCCAGGTCAGTCTTGCTCGATGCCACCTCTGAAAGTCACATTACTGAGTCAGAAACCAGCATTATTTTCTCCATCTCGGTCCCCAAGTACTGCTCTTGGCTTCTGCTTCTGCTCTAACAAAGACAGTAACTGCTTTGCCTCTATAAACACTACTATCTGTTTTCTGGATGATGCTGAACATCCTTTGTAAACTGTATGTGTATAAATTTTGGAAACTATCGTTTAAAGCAACCAAGCCGAGGAACACAGTGGGAATCTTAAAACTGCTTCAACTTCTGCCCAAATCCTCTCGGTTCTTGCGACGATGGTTAGAAGAGCCTTAAACGGCTCTTTCTCTGCTGACTGCGACATCAGCCTGGCAGCCGCTGCACTGGGGCTGTTTCGAGGGAGAAGCACTGCACATCTGAGCTGCCATCACGTGCCTTCTCCTCTCCCTC
Organism: Moschus berezovskii; assembly: GCF_049115385.1. Lineage (NCBI taxonomy): Eukaryota > Metazoa > Chordata > Mammalia > Artiodactyla > Moschidae > Moschus > Moschus berezovskii. The sequence goes on along the minus strand of NC_142487.1, from coordinate 29,547,536 downwards.
CCCGTCATCCAAACACTGTATTTAGTGAACAATATAAACAATACATCAATTAGAGTCCTTTAAAATTGAGAGTCAAACAGTAAAAAACATACCAATTATCTGGTTTTCCATGTTTCAGAACAACATAATTTTGGAGCTAAGATTTATCAGCTTAAGTTATAAATAATGATTTTCAAACTATTCTGCCCTCCTCTAGCACTTAGGTCATATTAATCTTTTTTCCACAAGTATATGTATTTTTTCTGACTTCATGACTCATTTTGCCCTGAGCAGACCATGCTTCAGTTTCTTGATTATGGCAAACTACATCAAAAAAGAAGCCACAATTACTAAAGTCCAAAAAGGGATCCCTGTAATCTTCTGTTGATTTAAGCGTCAGTGAAAGTATATCTGTGCTCTGGTCCAATTCACTCTGAGAAAGTCAAATTAAGACCAAGTGAAACAACAGGAAAATGTACATCAACCGATGCAACACACACCGTTTGTCGTTTAGTCGCTCAGTCAAGTCCAATTCTTTGTGACCCCACATACTGTAACCCACCAGGCTCCTCTGTCCATGCGGCTTCCCAGGCAAGAATACTGGAGTGGGTTGCCATTTCCTTCTCCGATACACCGAAGCAGGCTATATCCCATCTTCTAGGTCAAGTGAGAGGTTTCTGGCAATCATTTCCTCATTTCCCCAGCACACAGACATGTTTGTGGCTTTCGCAGTCTCTGGATTTGCACCCACTCACTTAAATGTGAGATGGCCTGCACCGGAGCGCAGACCATAAGCTTTTCTTTCCTCTAAAGATGAAGGTTTGTGGATGAGGCCACAAAACCTGTGTCATGACTTTACCACAGCTCACCAATTTCTAGTCCATCATTTTAAGGCAGGAACTAAAATCAGAACCTGTTCCTGTTTTCTTTCTCAAAACTAGCTCAGGGTGAGAATGTCAATCACACTAGAAATCTCTGTTCTCCCTTGGAGAGGATGTTTCAGCTGTAGGTTTCTTGACGGTGAAACTACCGACACTTGGGCTACCTGAGTCTTTCCTGAGGTGCTATCCTGTGGGTGACAGGGCACTGAGCTGTCCGTGATGAGAGATGTCAGGAACAATCCCCTAGTGTGACAGCCAAAGACGTCTCATGGGAGGCAAAAGTGTCCCAAAGGTGAGCAGCTGCCTCAGAGACGGTCTGCTCTCTGCTTCCACACGCAGTCGAGGGTGAGGGCCATGGGACAGAGCGAGCATGCCGGCACGACACTCCCCACGGTCTCCGACGCTGAAGACCAACAGGCCCGCAGCGCGGGGTCCGGAGCTGCCGCGGCCCCCACTGCCTGGGCTCTGATGGGCGGGAGGGCATGGGGTCCCTCCTCGCCCTGGACAGGGTTCTTCTCAGCCTCAGGCCCGTGGATAAGAAATCAAATCTAGATTTTGACAAGTATGAGTTTGCTAAGAGTATAAATGCTCCATTTTCCCCATTACTGGGGCTGCTGTGCTAGTCACTCATTTCACCCTGTATGAAAGACAGTTTAATTAGGTTAAGATACAACTGGTAGCTACTTTAAAGCCGGGGGCGGGGGGGGAGAAAGGGCAAAGAAAAGCTTTTCTTCAAGGCTTCAAGTATCCCCCGATAATGGTGGTATTCATGGGCCAGGAAAGATATCCATCTCACGGTGAAGCACAATGGCTTCCTGATGCAATGCCCATGACAATGTAGCATTCATCTGAAGGTTTCCGAGGGGGAGCAGCAAAGTCGGGTAACGACGCAGCTGACTCACCTTACCTTTTTTTTTTTAACTCCAAAAACAAATATTTTAACGCATCATGTTTTATTTAACATGGGCACCATTTCCATCTTCTGGCAAGAATGATGTTTTATTGGTCCCTAAACTATTTAAGAGAGTCTCATAAACTTTCACCAAAGCTATACTTATGAGAACTGAAATCAACCCAAACCATGGTAAGTGCTCAAAATGTTGTAAAAGCAAATAAATTCATTTTACTCCAACACAAATTGATGCCAAAAAAAAATAAAACAGTGCTCTACTCCAAAAACATCTGACCTTAATCTGTCAAAACCTACACTGCTCTTTGCCATACAATCTCCAACACTGAAAATTATCATCCTTGTTACTTTTTCTACCCTTCGTTACATCTTACTCAGGGATAGGTATTAAAGTCAGTGAAGAATGGGATAAAAATCACATATATTACTGTAATTATCCTTGTAAATTCTTTGACATATACAAATGCAATGTTTATCCAAAACATGGAGTACATGTGTATATACGGCTGAATTCATAGAAGTTAAATTTGCCTATGACATGCCTACACTACAATGAAACAGTTTTGAGCAACAATTCACAAGTGGCAGGGACAGCTCTGCTATGTATTATTCAGTCCTTCATACTATGAAGTCATATCTCTCAGTATCATACAGATATGACTATAAACAGTGATACCTTCTAAGGCAATCATTTTGTTGTTACTGCTCAGTTGCTAAACCAAGTCTGACTCTGCATCCCTGAGGACCGAAGCACACCAGGCTCCTCTGTCCCTCACTATCTCACGGAGCTTGCTCAAATTCATGTCCACTGATGTGGTGATGCCATCCAGCCGCCTCATCCTCTGCTGACTCCTTCTCCTCCCGCCTCAATCTTTCCCAGCATCAGGGCCTCCCCAGTGAGTCAGCTCTTCTCATCAGGCGGCAAAAGTATTGGAGCTCCAGCATCAGTCCTTCCAGTGAATATTCAGGGTTGATTTCCTTTATATTGTGCCCCAATCCTGAAGTATTGTACCAACATTTAAATATCCCAATTCAATCAAGGAAGCCTGCTATGTCTTGTTCCTTACATCCATTGTATATTTTTTGAAATTATGTAAATAAATGGTCGTCAACCTGATGCTTCTGTTCTTTCTACACACACTTGCAAACGCAAGCAAAAATCATGCTTAGGAGACCACTGTTCAGCCAGACACACGCGTATTTGCTGAGAGGCCATCCTGCCCCAGTGACTTAGATTAGCACTGGCACACTGAACAGCAAAGAGGCAGCAAAGTGTTGGTGTGAACAGGCAACAAAGACAAACCCCTTCTGTTTCTGAGAAGCATGAAATCATAAACATGGCGGATGGTACAGCATCACAATAGGCCCTGGGACAACAGAGGCCTCACGGTCACATCCAAGAACAATGCAGAGCAACAATGAAGAGCCACTGAACCCCTCACGCCGCCCCCAGGCACCGGCTGTGATGGGAACAGTTGGCACTTTCTCACCAAACATTCCTTAGTGGCCAAGACAGCTCTTAGGGGATTCTCCACCCAATCAACAGAAATCACAGCCGAGAAGTTCCCCAAACCAACTGACACCCAGTGACTGAAGGTGCTTCTGAAGAGGACACACAGTAAGCCAGAGTTCTTCTCTCTGGGTTGTGTGTCCACTGAGCACCCAGGACGAAAACTGGAGCTTCGAGGGCACAAGAAAAACTTGCTCTGAATCCAGTAAAATTAAAATCACACACATTGTGAAAGATTTAATAAAGGTTCAGTTCAGTTCAGTCGCTCAGTCGTGTCCGACTCTCCGCAACCCCATGGATCACAGCACGCCAGGCCTCCCTGTCCATCACCAACTCCCGGAGTTCACTCAAACTCATGTCCACAGAGTCGGTGATGCCATCCAGCCATCTCATTCTCTGTCGTCCCCTTCTTCTCCTGCCCCCAACCCTTCCCAGCATCAGAGTCTTTTCCAGTGAGTCAACTCGTCGCATGAGGTGGCCAAAGTATTGCAGTTTCAGCTTTAGCATCAGTCCCTCCAATGAACATCCAGGATTGATCTCCTTCAGAATGGACTGGCTGGATCTCCTTGCAGTAGAAGGGACTCTCAAGAGTCTTCTCCAACACCACAGTTCAAAAGCATCGATTCTTCGGCGATCAGCTTTCTTCACAGTCCAACTCTCACATTCATACATGACCACGGGAAAAACCATAGCCTTGACTAGACGGACCTTGGTTGGCAAAGTAATGTCTCTGCTTTTTAATATACTATCAAGGTTGGTCATAACTTTCCTTCCAAGGAGCAAGCGTCTTTAATAAAGGTGGGGATGGTTAATTTTGCCACGCCAGGTGGGGCAGGAGCTGCGTGTGTGCTCAGTCGCTTCAGTCATGTCCCCGTGGGGCCCTTCTTGTCCTGACTCCTTGTGATCCCATGGACTGTAGCCGCCAGGCTCCTCTGTCCATGTAATTCTCCAGGCAAGAATACTGGAGTGGGCTGCCATTCCCTTCTCCAGGGGATCTTCCCGACCCAAGGACTGAACCCGCGTCTCCTGCACTGCAGGCAGATTCTTTACCACTGAGCTACTTACCCCCAAATACATTGGTTTCCACGTGGAGCCATAAAGAGGAGCGTAACGTCACCTCAGAACACAGAGAGGGCAGAGGCAGGGGGACAGGCTGAGACAGGTCCTCAGCCAGGGGGGGCCTGCCGTGGGCAGCAGAAGCCAGAGCTCAGCGCCCAGGGGCGCAGAGCTAGTTCAGACAGGGACAAGACCCGGCGTCTCCAGACAAGCAAGAGGACGCAGCAGACAGCGCCTGTTTCCTGCCCGGGGTCAGCCTCCTGCAGCTGGGCGGGCTCGGGGAGCAGCCCACATGAGGGCAAGACGGAGCGGCGCTGACAGAAAACACAGCTGAGTTATGGCTGTCCAGCCCGATGCTCTGGAAGCCACCAACGACAGAGCGCCTAAAAGCATGTTCTGAACCTCGTCTAACGAGTCTTCACAGAGACCCTGTAACCTCCCCTGCGGCTCAGAGGGTAAAGAACCTGCCTGCAGTGCAGGAGACCTGGGTTCAATCCCTGAATCAGGAAGATCCCCTGGAGAAGGGAATGGCAACCCACTCCAGTATTCCTGCCTGGAGAATTACATGGACAGAGGAGCCTGGGAGGCTACAGTCCACAGGGTCACAATGAGTTGGACACAACTGACTGGCTAACACTTGACTTGCTTCACTTTCAGAGGCAATGTTGATGCCCCTGCTGAAGTCTGAGGACCAGTGAAATACAGAATGCAGTTTGGGACATAGTAGTCTACAGTATTTCTTAGAACTGACCTGTGTCTAACGTCAATGAAGAATTATGTGAACTGTAAAACTGATATGCTAAAGTAGATGCATTAAGCCAAGTCAATTATAAAGTCTCAGATGATTTCCAAAGGAAGAAATGATTGGAATTCTTGGAACAGTGACAAAGGCAAAAACAGCATCCTAAAGACAAATCCTTATTAAAGACAAACCTCCAATAAATCACAGTGTTTCTCACCACAGGTGCTACCAAAAGTTACAAGTGTAACAAACTAGACCATTTTTCAACCTTTTAAATGCTTTAATGTTCTGATAAACAAATTCAACCTTCCATTCTTGCAAAAGCTTAATGTTATTTGGAGAACTATCCCATATTTACACAACCTATAAAAATTCCCAAAAGTGAAAAAATGACTGGCTCATGTTTGAAATTAGATAATTTTACAGTGTTAAAAGAGAACAGACATTAACAGTCATTTCATTAGACCCTATTATTTTATAAATTAGGGAACTGAGGATCAAAAGACTCATGTGATGAGCTGGCTACTGACAGAACTAAAACTCTTGAAGAGTCCCTTGGACTGCAAGATCAAACCAGTCAATTCTAAAGGAAATCACCCCTGAATATTCATTGGAAGGACTGATGCTAAAGCTGAAGCTCCAATACTTTGGCCACCTGATGAAGAACTGACTCATTTGAAAAGACCCTCATGCTGGGAAAGATTGAAGACAGGAGGAGAAGGGGATGACAGAGGATGAGATGGTAGGATGGCATCACGAACTCGATGGACATGAGTCTGAGCAAGGTCCAGGAGACAGTGAAGGACAGGGAGGCCTGGCGTGCTGCGGTCCACGCGGTCGCGGAGAGTCGGACACGACGGAGCGACGGAACAAGAACTAGAGCAGAGTCTGGGCTGCTGGCCTCCAGGCAGAGCGCTGTCAACAACCGCTCCGCCCCGGCCGCGGCTTAACTGAATGCTTTTAAAAGAAGACAGACCTAATGATAGTTCCAAAAGCCTCCATAACACAAATTTAAAGTTTTATATATTTAAAACTATATATATATATATACACATTTAAAACTAGGGCTTCCCTAGTAGCTCAGATGGTAAAGCATCTGCCTGCAATGCAGGAGACCTGGGTTCAATCCCTGGGTTGAGAAGATGCCCTGGAGAAGGGCATGGCTACCCACTCCAGTATCCTTGCCTGGAAAATTCCATGAAAGGAACCTGGCAGGCTGTAGTCCATGGGGTCACAAAGAGTCTGACATGAGTGAGTAACACACACACACACACGTATTATGTATATTTCAGTTCAGTTCAGTTCAGTCGCTCAGTCATGTCCGACTCTTTGCAACCCCATTTTCTTAGAGAATCAACAGAAATCATGACCTGACAAATTGAACAAAAGATAGATTCTTGTATCTGCATACCAGCTCCAGCTCCAAGAGAGAATCTGCTTCTACCCTAACTGAATTCTGCACTGTGTAATGAAATGGTGAATCAATTATTGAGTAATTCAAACAGACAACTGTATGAATTAGGACCTGTTAAGCCACATGTTGCTTTTATCACTTTGATTCCATGGGGATAATTCTAAGGGCTCCATTCATCTAGGCACGAGGCACCTCCAGGCACAGGACGCAGCAGTGAGGGCAGGGAGTGACCAGCAGTCAGGCCCGGCTCTCCTGCAGATCCCTGACCGGCCTGGGGGGCGGAAGCGGTGAAGCAGGGTCAGGAGCAGGATGCCGTGAGGGGAGGCTCTGCTGAAGACTCTGAGGGGGCGACATTCAACCTGAGACCCAGGCAGGCAGTGGAGGGTGTGGAGGAAGAGGATCACAGGCAGAGGTGACCGCAAGTGCAAAGGCCGAGGAGCAGTGACAGGTGTGCTGGAGGCAGAGGGGCTGGACCAGCTCCCAGAGGGCCAGAGCTTGCAGGCGTGGGAGGGTGTTTGGATTTCATTCTCAGTGCAATGGGAAACCCCGGGAAGGCTTCTAATAGGAGCAGAACAGGATCTGATTACTTGTGAACACAACACAGTCATTACAAATTCTAAACACGCCTGTGAGTTTATCACCCCGCCCCCCAGCACCTCTCATTACCTGAACTAAAGGTGTACAAGCCCACAGTTAACCTCATGGGACCACAGGAGGGCACATTAAGAAAGCTTAATGCAAAATATTTCCATAGCACAGTTCAAGCAAACATGCTAAGGAATGACTCAACATCTATACCATATCATCAAGCTATAAACATTAAACCAATACACTAACACATAGTTACTTTACAGGCTAAATTGTTTTATTTTCTGGATACTCACCCTGTGTGCTAGCGAGAACAGCAGTCATAAAACCATTTAAGGAGACGCCTGTTAGAACTTTAATGCTACCTCCATTTAAAAAATCCTCCAAAGGACAAACTCAATGTGCACACCTGTCTCTATCCCACGGATTATGTCACTGAGTCTCTCAGAAACTCAAGGAAAGTTTCAATATAGTAACAGGGCTGAAAGCTGCACCCAAGTCAGTCTTACAATGGAAAAAATTTTAGAGCAACTATAGTGTTATGGTTATTTTTTGAAGAAGCTGCTTAAAACAGAGAGTGAATAAGAAGGTGATACATAGGAGTGAGAACCAAAAAGGTCTTTTCTCTTTTGAAGAGCTATTTTCGTTTGTTTGAATTTTGCTTTTGCTATTTATTTGATTTTACGTATTATTTTGTTTGATTTGTACACAGAAAAAGAGAGAATGCTTTTACAGCCTGAGAGAATTAGCTCACAATGTAGGTAGATCGGTGACACAAAGAGCAGAACAAGGTTTCTAAGGGGAGGCCAAGAACACAGATGGGACTGCTACTGTAAATAATCATTTCAAGTAGTAAAGACAGCTTTTAAATTAACTACCATTTGAAGAGTGTGTGTGATGCCTCTTTAAAAGAAAGGATGGGGATCGTCAAGACATTAGCTCAGTCAAGGGTAAGGGTAGAGATGATTTCTTGATCCTAAGTGGCCTTTATGTCAAAAGCTTTCACATTTACCACCAATTTAAACATCACAACTTTGCAATCCATTTGCAGATCAAGCATGAGAGGCTCAGAGAAGTTAAGTGACTTTCTAAGGTCAAAACTTTAGCGCAGCAGAGTAAGGCTCGAAGTGAAGCTGATCCGACTCCAGTGCCTGTGCGCTTCCCCGGGCCCTGCTAGATGCCTGACGGTGTGGAGGAGTCTCAGGAGAGCAAGACCCTTTCATCCAGCTGCAGTAAGTAACATGTGGCAAAGAGAAAAAGGACTGCCGAGGACCACATCTCCCGTGGCCTTGAACCAAGCCCCGCTAATCAGGTTCTGGACAACAAACAGGCAGAGTGAGCCAACTTACGTCACCAGGATGTTGTCACTGTTTTACTAAATGCACAGCAGCATCAAGAACACCTTTTCACTTCTTTGCATTTCTTCATAGTTAAAATTCTTTACATTTTCTCTAAGAACAAACAAGCAGAATACTCTTTTCCCCCACACCGTGCCAAAAAATATTTAATAGTGCTTTCCTCAAGTCTGGCACCTTGTGGTGACAAAGAAGTATAAAGAGGACACACAAACTAACAACAAGAAAACATTACCTTATACAATGTTTTGCAACAAGAACTTGGACCACACTATTTTGTTAAAAAAGGTCTGTAACTGTATTCATTCATCTATTATGATATGTTTACGCATCAAAATTTACTCCATATGGTTCGTTAGTAGATTGCAAGTTGACATGCTGGAAACAACACTGAAAGGAAATACATGATAACATATCTGGAAATGAAAATATTCATTAGACTGGCCATGTTAATTGGCATCTACAAACCTAGTTTGAATGAAAATGTTTGAAAATTATGGGGCAAAGATGATGGCCTTCTGGTCAACAGAACTATGTTGTCCACGATTTCAAAAAAATCCCTCAAGCATGGCCTTTGATGATGCAAGTATGAGAAGAACAAGAAGTGACGATGCACCGTTAGACCCGTATTTGAATATGGAACCTTACTTACAAAATGAGCATCTCCAGACGCACGCATGACACATGGCCAGCATTTAATTGTATTCAGGGAATGCTGCCCACTTTGAATGTACACACCTTAAAATTCCAGAAAACACAGAATAAGAATTTGGTTTCGCTATCCTTAAATTATTTAATGGTCCTAATACAGTTGCTTCTCATTATCCTTATACTGTTCTGCAAATTATTTGTAAAATGGCTTAAAAAGAAAAACTTTCAAGGAGCCATTTAACCCAGATTGAAAAATGGTAACAGATTATTTTTCCTCATATATGGAAGAATAAAGCAGCTTTGAGTCAGCTCTGTGAAAGCTTAAAAGATGTCTCTGCAAAGATAAAATATGTACTTTTGAATCCTGGCATGATTAAACAAGTGTTTGCTGAAAATAATTGTTGCTTATCTTCCATCTCCATAGCAATCAAAGCTAATTACTCATTTCAAAATCAGAAATCATCTTTTTCAGCTGGTCAATAATCTTTATGATAAGCTTCAAAACTCTAGAACAGCCTGGAAACCAGCGGTCACATAAATCGTCTTTAAGACCCTTCCTATCTCCAGACTCCTGATTTCACAGAACTGAAAATTTTAGTCAAGACTTACATCCAACAGCCTATTAAAATTCAAATGTATGTCTGTCTAATCTACAGCTTCAAATCCCACTGACTACTTTGTTTCTTTAAACGAATCATCTCGGAAACTTTGTATACAGAATGCCAGGTGAACGTGCAGTTCTTAATGATTTTTCTAGACGTCAAAAGTTTGGTACTTTTTTCTTTTAATTTTTTGGCCAAACCATGTGGGCCCTTAGCCTCCTGGCCAGGGATGAACCTGTGCCCTCTTCACTGGCAGACCCAAGTCCTAACCACCAGGGATGAACCTGTGCTCCCCTCACTGGCAGACCCGAGTCCTAACCACCAGACCATCAGGGAAGTCATTTTTCCCCTGAATCCTTACCATTACCCTTATCAGCAATCATTTTACACATGATGAATTAAACTTTCAAAAGTCTGTCCCCTATCCAGCAGTGATGATTAGGGAGTGTAGCAGACATCACTAACAGACTGTTGTCCCCACCAACACCAGACCCCTAGAGAGGACAGCATATACACCATTGTTTCGATGCCTATAAAATAACTTAACGGTAGTTGTGGTACTTAAAGGCTTAGCTAGATATAAACTGTTTTATCCTAATAGACCAGCTTCTGAGACTTTACGTCCCTGTGTTTGCTCTTGAATCATATTTTCTCATCTCCTTTTTCATGATTAGGTAATCACATAACCTTTCATCTCCACCCACATACTTGCTTCATACTATCACTTCAAATGTCTATAAGCAGCCTCTTTCCCAACTGCATATTTCTAATACAACCACATAACCACGCTTAGCCGAATCATATTAAAGATAATGAAATCTGAGCTCAGAACGGTTACTGGCACTACTGTGGAAAATTCAGAGCATTTTTTCTGCCTATTTTCCTGGTTTTGCCTATATTCCAGATACATGAGTGAGGCTGTGACAGGGTCTTCTGTTGTTTCTGCTACTCGCAGAGGAAGATAATTTTTAAACTCAAATTCCAAGAGTGTTATAAAACAGCCTTCTCCAGCCCCAGCAGTGACACCATTCCTGAGTTGTTTTCAACAGAGGCTCAATGAGGCTGTACTTCCTGCCTTACAGGTCAGGTCTGGTTCCGTTTTTGGATCTTCTCCATTGCATTCAACCTCTGCTTCTCAAAGTGCCTACTCACAGGTTTGGGGTTGAGGACAGGAGGGAATGCTGTCTTTGCACTATTTTTCGTTTTCATCTTTCTTTCATCACAGCAGCTGAAATCCTGCAGCCAAGCTGCGGCTTCTGTAACGACCACATTGCAGTTCTCAAACTTTTCAGTTTAGGCTTCTCTGCGTAGTTTCTTTCTAAAATAGACATTCGATAAATTTACAAAACAGGGCTTCTTGGCAACCCCCTCTGCCCAGACATAGAAGTGCTGGCGGGCCCCTGTCCCTCTCTGAGGAGCCTGGAGGCGCCTGGAGCCCTTGAGCCGCACATCAACCCTACCCCCCACCGTCTGTGCGGTTAATAGTGCCAGCCAAACACTGCGTCTTAGCATCTTCTGTTCCAAACCACTTCTCGGATAAAGGGGCCAGGTTTTAAGAGGGCCACTTCTTGAACCGATTAGCTTTCTGCTATTAGATTCTATAAAAGCAGACTTGGGGTGAGGGAGGGACAATCTCTCCAACATAAAGCACGTGCTGTGTCTTCTCCTCTGTGGCCCCAACCACACACTACCGCCAGGTTCAGGCAGCTGCTGCCTACTTCCCCAGTCAGAGATGCAATCACACATAAACGTTTTCAGAGAGCGCAGCGCCTGTGCTCTAAAGCTCTGTGGCAGCAGTGACTCGCATGAGTCATTACCAAGGATTCCACACCCAGGCCGCAGGTGAGTCAGGCCCCAAGCCATCAAAGCACCTCACTCTGAACGCTCAGAAATGGAATCGGGCTTTGCCCTGTATGGACGGCATCGTTCCCATAGGGAGGAAAGTATCGAACCCAACAGAGAACTGCAGATGACTCTGTCTCTAGTCTCCCTGCAGTAACTGCCTTCCCTCCAACTCTAGGGCTTCCCCCACGGGAGCCACTGTGGTTTGGCTCCCATGACTCAACACAAGCCCACTTCCCACCGTGAGCCAAGGGCCAGACAACGCGCAGGGCTTCTGAAAGGTCATCCCTTCAAAATTACTCATGTTAACTTTAACTCTCTCCATTCTCATTGGTAAATTAACCTTTTGATCTGATTCTGCCTCATTTCAGTATTCTGGGATGCTGCAACACTGCTTTAGAGCCTAGCACCTAAGCTTTACTGAGGATTCGCCGGCGCTATTTGCTCTTCCCACTCGCCTTCCCCAGCAGCTCTCCGGGAATCCAAGGGTTTGGCAGGGGGCTGGCTGCAGGAGCTAGGATTTTATCTGTGGATGGCAGCAAATTATAAAAGTAACAGGTCCACTTTCCACTCCCAAGAATATTCACAGTGACTCATGGGGTCGCGGAGAGTCGGACACGACTGAGCGCCTGAACTGAACTGAACTGATACATTTGGGCTTCCCAGGTGGCGCGAGTGGTAAAGAACCCGCCTGCCAATGCAGGAGACAAGGGAGAAGCAGGTTTGATCCGTGGGTCTGGAAGGTCCCCTTGGGGAGGGCCTGGCAACCCACTCCAGGGTTCTTGTCTGGAGAATCACACAGAGGAGCCTGGTGGGCTTCAGTCCATGGGGTTGAAGCGCTGGACGTGACTGAAGTGACTTAGCACACACGCATACATTCGTAGACAGTTTAGTCTTCAAAACCGTTGTCTTTTACCCTCAGAGTCAGCGATCAGTGACCTGGTTTAGACGAAGGCTTTGGAGCTGAGGTGAAAGAGATTCAGTACTTCCCACACCTGTGCGCCCACCCCTCACCCCAGCAAAGTTTGGAACTAGTGAGAAACAGCCAGGAAACCAGACAGAGGGAGATAAAGACGTCAGCTTTATTACTAGCAAAGCCTTGGCTAGACGAGGGGACACAGGTCAGCTGCCCAAAGCGGTCTCGCTGCTGTTTCAGCCTTTGCTGCTACTACTGTTAGGCCGCTTTATCCACCTCGTCACCTTCCTGCAGAGGACTGCCCTGTAACTCTGACAGCGTGACAGGGCAGGGCCCCACGCAGACTGTCCACAGGACACGACGAGCTGGACTAGACAACGTCTCCTGCCCAAGGGAGGAGGACGTGCGGGCCCCCAGGAGCTCAGTCCCTCTGAAGAGCACTGCAGACTCACACTCTGCACCAGGGGCCGCACCCTGAAGCCGGCAGGAAGCTCCCCAGTCCCCACACTGCCCCCTCGGACTGAAACGCTGCCCTCTCCCCTCCGTCCAAAGCCTGTTCATGTGCATTATTCAAGCTCTCTTCAACCCTCCTGTTTGTAGAAATCTTTGCTTTTACTAAACGAGGTGACAGGGGCTTCCCTAGTGGCTCAGCAGTAACAGACTCTGCCTGCCAATCCAGGAGACCCAGTTTCAACCCAGTACGGGAAGATGCCACAGGCCACAGAGCACTGAGCCGGGGCTCCAACGTCCAAGCGCCTGGAGCCCCAGCTCCGCCTCTGCGTGAGGAGCCCGGACACCCCACCAGAGGAGCCACAGCCAGAGAACCTCTCATCACAACCCGAGCGGAGCCCACACAGCAACCGAGGCCCGGCACAGCCAACACTAGAACAGACGGACAGAATAAAAAACTGATCCTCCACAAATCCAGTTACACAGCCAGACTCTGTAACAGACTTCCAGATGCCAAAAAGCAACAAACAATGGAGGGCTGTTCACACTCATCTGCATTCTTCTCTTGGGATACTTCAAGACACGTGGCCCAATGTCTTAGATTTAATGATGGTTACTAGTATCAGTGCACACATCAAATATTAGTAAAGCTCAGCTTTAACATTTTCTCCCCACGTTCAGATGCACGTATCTGCATTCTCCCGACTATGTGAGCACCCCTCTTCAGAGACCACCACCTTCCAGCAAAGGGCACCACTTCCAGGTGGCGCTGGTGGTAAAGAACCCGTCTGCCAGTGCAGGAGACCTAAGAGACTTGGGTTCAATCCTTGGGTCCGGAAGATCCCCTGGAGGAGGGCATGGCAACCCACTCCAGTATTCTTGCCTGGAGAATCCCATGGACAGAAAGGAGCCTGGCGGGCTACAGTCCACGGGGTTGCAAAGAGTTGGACACGACTGAGCTGACTGCACTCATGCACGCACACACGTCCAGCAACAGGGAGGGACACTGCAGCTGAGCTTTAAGAACAACATTAATAACTGGTAGGAATGTGGAAAAGGAAACGTGGGGAGACCTGAGCCCTGAAACAGGGTGGTGATGAGCATGGCACAGGTGCAACAACAGGGTTTGGGAAAGGTTAGAACTGAGGGTCGAGAGAAAGGAAAGGAAGGAGTAGACAGAACTTCAGAGCTAGATTTCAAGGTAACAGTCTTGAAGGACAGAGAGAATGACAGCATTAATTAACTGCATTAATCAAAAAGACAAATGTACAAACAGCGATCTGAAGGCAGGGCACACAGATGGAAGGGCCCTCGAGAAAGATTCACAGTAAGAGGGCAGGTGGAACAGAAACCAATGAGGGAGCTGAAGACGGTAGATACAACACTCAGAACAGGGACAGTAACGGTCTTAGCAGCCAAGGCAATGGGAAAGCATTTTAAAGGATGAGATGATCGTCCGTGTCAAAGACTGCCAATAACTAAAGGAGACAGAACAGAGACATCAGCGGACGCAGCAAACAACTCACAACAAGGAGCACCAGCATCTGCTGAGCGTCTGCCGCCTCCAGGCACGCTGTTTCAAGAGCTTTACAAGTAGCAACTCGCTCAATCCCCCCCAGAATCCAATGAGTATTACGACCATCCCCATTGAGAACACCACCTCCATAATAAAGGCAGAGTCCAGACTGGATGCGGCTGAGAACCAATCAGAGTTGCGAAAGAAGAGCATAAAGGACGTCTGCTTATCCAAGAGAAGAGGGAGAGGAGGGCGAACAGGAGCAGGAGCTGGAAAGGGGTTTCGTTCTGAGGGGTTTTGGTTTGTTGTAACAGAGGCTCTCTGAACCCTGTGAAGCGCTGATGAACTGAAGTGACAGATTCTAGGTCTGCCCATAGGAAGAACATGCAAGGCCACTGGGAACAGTCAGGTTTAGAGAGAACAGGAGCACGATCTCGAGAATCCAGAGAGGACGCGGGAAGGACACACGGGAGAGACTGCCGCGGGTTGCCGAGTGGGTCCCAGGGCCACGTGGAGCTTACTCGCACGCAGGCACCACGAGGACGGGACCGAGACACAGCAAGGGCTGGGAGGGATGGGACGTCCCCACAGGCGCGCCGGCGTCCCCGGCTGGCAGCCCTGCTCTAGTGCAAACCGACGAGGCTTCCAGAAGGTGCGCTGCGTGCCAGCAACCCGCGGACGAGGCGGAGGCCAGGGCAGAGGCCAGGACAGCGGGCGCTCGGGCTCCACAGCAGCTGGCCCTGCCACTCTCTTCCCTGCCTCTCCCACCAGCACCCTGCTCCCTCCTGAATCCCAAGAGGTCAGACAACAGGGTGACAGGCCATTCAGTTCAGTTCAGTCGCTCAGTCATGACCGACTCTCTGCAACCCCATGAATCACAGCACGCCAGGCCTCCCTGTCCATCACCAACTCCTGAAGTTCACTCAAACTCATGTCCATCAAGTCGGTGATGCCATCCAGCCATCTCATTCTCTGTCGTCCCCATCTCCTCCTGCCCCCAATCCCTCCCAGCATCAGTCTTTTCCAGTGAGTCAACTCGTCGCATGAGGTGGCCAAAGTATTGGAGTTTCAGCTTTAGCATCAGTCCTTCCAATGAACACCCAGGATTGATCTCCTTTAGAATGGACTGGTTGGATCCCACTACAGCTATTTCAGAAGCAGTCGGGATCACAGAGAGAGAAGCTGTTCAGAGAGCAGTGGAGGTGGTAACCACACCCATTCACATTCGAGGAATCTCGGGGTGTGATGTAAAATGTGTCCAAAGATGCCCAGCTGGGAAAATGGTAAAACCAAGCTTCAAAACCAAGTGCATCTTTCTCCCAGAACAAGAAGAAATGCCATTAAAGATAATAAATGCTATCATTTAAGTCAATGCACACTGAACAGAAGCTATTGGATATTTACTAGGTCTCAGATCATCTGATTATAATCAAGAATACAACCGAGTGTTTACTGCCACAGTGAAGGCAGAAAGTCCAAACCCATAAAAGCGGGGAAGAACCTGCAGCAAGAAGGCTTCGAGAGCAGGACTGCAGACTGCAGGTGCCCACGGGGCCTGCAAGGAACGGAAAGTGAAGGTGACTCAGCAGAACTGGGGAACAGGGAACTGTGCACATCACGCTAAGCAGGAGCTATGCTTCACTCCGTGCAGAAACGTGCGCACATTGCCAGACTTTCTGCTTCTTTTTGAGAGGTGTTGGAAATAAACTCATTTTTTAAAAAGACAATTTTTTAAGCATGTCCTGCTCAAACACTATAAACCGTGGACCACTGGCATCCAGTCCCTGAAACTGCTAGATAGGAACTACAATCTGCAGGCACCACCGTGGTTTTTGGCAGAAACCGAAATAGACAAGTATGGAAGCCAAAGCGCGGGGAGGTGAGCTCAGGGCTCAAAGTGCAAAGAGAACAGGGGAAACTACGGAGCGGGATCAATCCCGCGTCTGTTTCCTTGAAGCTGAAATCAATTAGCAGTATGCTTCATTCTCCATTTCTTCAGTTGTGAGTTTTCCCAAAGTGAAAGAAAGAGCGAGAGGGAGGGAGGAGAACAGGCCAGCGACAGAAGAGCGGTCCCATGTCCAGCCACAGCCTACTCCCAGGCGGTCAAGCCACCAGTAAGGAGACTGTACCACCACCAACTCTGAACCGCTCAATACTGGGCAGTGGTGGGAAATCCCAGGCTTAAACCACCTTCTCAATAAATTTCTAACATTTCAGAAGTCCACTGATGTTCCTGAAGATACACACAAGTATATACATAATAGTTCTGAAGCAACATAAAGAACACAATCACACAGCATGATGAAGCTGCAATTTCCAATAAGTGAAGAATACTTCCATCCTGTAGTTACACTTAGACACTCAGGAGGCCTGGATGTTGACAGCCAAAAGATCTAATTACCAGACAGGGGAAAATGGAAGAGAAAATTTTTAACAATTAAATTTATATTTTTCCCAATTATTTCAGTATTTTGATGGCTATTCACTGTGAACACACATATTTGAAGTGATTCATTTTTAAAACCAAAATGGGAAGATCCCTAGTTAACCCATCTGTCCAATAGACCCGAAAAGGAAAAGTACTTTGGGGTTTAGAAAACAAATAAATGGGGTAAGAGATAAAAGACCCAGTAACCAAAAAATATCAGTGGGAACCTCACGTAAGGGTCAAGGAAACTGATCATCAAAACCAGTATACTATGCTGTGGGCTTGCCAACCTCATATACAATTAGTCCTTTTCGCTTAGTTCTTGATCTTAGTCAACGAAGCATAGCCAAGGGAAAGTAACAGTTCAAGCAAGACCTTGAAATTTAAAACAAATATTTCACATATTCCAGGGATTTTAACAATTGTTATTTAAACAAATGGCACAAAGGAGAACATAACCAGTACAGTTAATTCTTCCTATCCAAATCGGATGCAGTTTCAAAGAAACATGTTTGTGAATGTATTCAAAACAATTTAGCTGCAAACACAACAGCATCTCAGAAAGTATGAAGTAGCCCAAGAGTTAAAATATGTTCTCATTGGACAAGTAAATGGTGTCTTTTTAAGTTTGCAAAGAAAACATTTTCCCAAGCTTTACTTGAGGCCTCAAGACAATTCTCTTTTCTGCAGGAGCATTCTTGTAACAGCATGGCCACTTGATAAACTCCACAGCGTTACAAACACTCAGACCTACAAGCACTGGATCCTTCAACACATCAACTAGAACACTCTGTCATCCTATTTAGATGATGTTTAAAAATCAGCTGTAAGTTACCTCAAGGACTATTTTCTCCATTCTCAATATTTCCCAGAAAGTAAGACTAAAAATATTCAACTAATAAAACTTCCATATAAATCCTGTTTTGAGTTATAAACATCACAGTTGGTTCTTATAAACATTACATTGGTATCAGACACAAGATTTTCCTTTTTTCTTGGTTTAGAAGTGGATTCAACAAGAGCCTCCATTCTGCAGAGATTTAACCTTACAACCCTTCTATCACAAAATCACCATATGAAAAGAAGTTAATTTGCACTCATTATACTCAGAAGCAAAGAATTTTCATAGTTGGGAAGAAATAAAAAGGTTGCTTCTTTTTTTTAAAACTCTTAAGGAAACAGTTCACTCCAGTGGTACAAGTTTTCCACAGGCAAAATTCAAGTGTAGACCTTAACTGAAAATTTCTTTTCTGCAACGGATTTACTAAGGAAAGTAATAAACTTAACAGCAAGATGTTTCAGCTCTGCCTCAGACCAGTCCACTGAAAAACATTGAGAAAGTTAAGATACCAGTGGCTCTTCACTTCAGCAAAAAGAAACTCTACTTTTTTTTGTTATTGTTAGGTAATTATGGGTTTCTGTAACTACACAAAAATGTAGAGAAGAATAAAGATTTTGCTTTTGTGTTTTTTTTTGTTGTTGTTAAAAAGATAAGTTCATCAAAAGTTTTGCTAAAAGTTAAAAGTTCTGTTAAAAGATAAGTTTCATTAAAAAAGAATAAAAGTGTGGAAGAAATGCATAGTTCTGACCTTCCTCTCATTTTTTTCTAAGCAAGATATGAACTATACCAAAGGAAAGAAAGAGAGAAAAGCTAAAAGAAAAGGTGAAGACTAGACTAGTGGCGTAACAGCATGGTTGAGCACAGAAAGCTGCCCCTTTATTAGACATGCGCGTGTGTGTGTGCGTGCGTGTGCGTGTGTGTGTGTGTGTGTGTGTAGTGCGCACACACTAAGATACTTCAGTTGTGTCTGATCCTTTGAGACCCTATGGACAGCAGCCCACCAGACTCCTCTGTCCATCGGATTTTCTAGTCAAGAACACTGGAGTGGGTTTCCATGCCCTCCTCCAGGGGATCTTCCCCAACCAGGGATCAAATCCACGTCTCCCAGGTCTCCTGCACTGTACCGTTAGCACCACAAGAGGAGCCCAAGCAGCCACATGTTCTTCATCAAGTTACGCTGCTTCTCTGTGCCCCTGTCCTCATCTTGGAGATAAATGTCAGTTCACTGTCCCTGAATGAGGTGTTCCGTTTCATCTTTAAAAAAAAAAAAATTATGCATTAATCTCCTGGATGACAAGGTGACAAGGGTATGATTTACTTTGATAAACATACCCTGAAAGGTTAAAAAAAATAAAGAGTTCACCACCACAATCAAATAATTCTGTCATCCAAGTAATAAATTTTCTTAGAACTGGGAAAAAAGGATAAGTGCTATCTGATAATAATGGACTTTACATTCACAGAATATTTTTCAAGTACTTGGTGAAGAAAAGCATTTTACACTCGTGGAAACCAGTTCATGGGGGTCAAACTGCAAGCTGTCTTCACCATTCTCTAACCTATGAGTATTTATTTAGAAGTGCCCATAATCTGGAACTATCCACAGCTGAAAACTAATTGAACTTACTCCTCTCAAACCCTAAACACACAAATGAAAAAGGCCTTGCTCATAAAAACAGATACCTTAAGGGTCTAGAGTCAAACAGGCGAGATGAAAAGGTATTTGCAAGAAGTACTACTCACAGGTTGACCTGTTCATACAAGCCTGCAAACAGGTGAAAGAGCAAGCCAGGAAGGAAGGCTGAAAGCTAAAAGGCAATGCTGGAAACAAGCTCGGGATGACCCAGAGCAAGTACCAAGGTGATCAGGTGTCCTCTGCCAGGAGAGGAGCTGCAGGGCTGGCCCCTGGAGTCCTGCTAAAGAATCAGAGAAAACCAACAAACATAAAGCTGTAAGGAGATAAGGCACAGCTCCACCAGGTGTGCTCCAATGCCTGTCTGAGGGGTCAGTGCCCTTCCTGGGTATCTCAGAGGCTGGACAGAGGAGCAAAGCGCATCTCTACAAGAACAGAATAAAAACAAGGTTTTCAGGAGTTAAAATGCGGCCATCTCATCAAAATGGGTAGAAGTTGGGGCTGCCCCGGTGGCTCAATGGTGAAGAATCCTCCTGCAATGCTGGAGACACAGGAGACATGGGTTCGATCCCTGTGTCAGGAAGATCCCTTGGAGGAAGGCAGGGCAACCCACTCCAGTATTCTTGCCTGGAAAATCCCATGGACAGAGGAGCCTGGTGGGTTACAGACCATGGAGCAGCAAAGAGTCAGACATGGCTGAAGCAACTGAGCAACGAGCACATCGCCAGTCTAGCCTGCGCTAGAGAGGCAGGGAGGAAGCAGAGAACATCTGTTTCTAAATCTCAGAGAAAAACCAAGCCTTATTTGAAACACAGTAGGAAAAGTCACTACAACATTACTGATGTATCTCTACAGAAAGCAAGAAATGAATAAAAACTAAAGTTACACTGGAGTTTTATCCCATCCAAGCGAAAACTGAACTTGCAGAGATACTAGAAGCAACAGCCCGTTTCTGGTTTGTTTAGTGTAAGCAGCTGATCAGGTAGATCTATAAACTGATGATTCCGTTGAGGCCTTGTCTTTTCTGTAATGCATTACCTGGCCCCTACTGCAGCGCTTTGCATATAATGCTAACTTTTGTGAAAACAGTCCTGTATCTGCTCAACTATCTGAAAAAGAGGTTTAAAGGTTACCTCTTGTCCACACAAATCTCCATTCTATGTATCATTTACACTCATTAAGAAATGACTATGTCCAGGTAGATGACTCGATCTCTAGACAGATTACCTCGATGCATGACTATCACCTCTAGAGATGAAAGCCTCAACTGCAAACATCCAGGTTCCAGAGGACGCAGCCGACATTGCTGGCAGCTCGCACCACAGCACCCTTGACTGAACGCCTCTTTCGGGTAAGTGCCCACCTCTCCTGCCCACAGTCACATGCTTCAGGGGAAAGTCCACTCTAGTTTCAGCTCCAACAAGTAGATCACAATTTCTAAACTCACCATGGTAACTGCTTTAGAATGCACATGTGACAATATCCCCCAATGAAACATGAGATATCTAACTAGGGTCTTCTGGGAAAGATCTCCAGGGAAGAATGCTGTTCTTCTGAGACATTAACGTTACTGGAAGTGCTAACTGGAACTGCTGAAGCACCTTCTGACCAAGAGGTACGCCGACCTGGTGGAGCTGAGAGGCAGAAAGGACTCCAATCCTTGAAGATGTCACTGAGCTCCTGAGCACACCACCTGCTGTCTGGACCCCATCATCTTCCAGCTTCTCAGCGTTGTGACACCCCGCATTCCCTCATGATTCAAGCTTGCTGGATCCAGGCTGTCCACCCCATGCAGCCAGAGGCATCCTAAATGGCCCAACTGCAGGGTGGGCCTCCCTTCTGGGCACTTGGGAGGGCTGCTCTTCTTGGCTCCTTGTGGTTGTGTGGGGCTGGGTCACGTAAGCCGTGTGAGATGACGCTCTCTGAACTCTTTCCCCTCTGCCAGGCAACTCGCAACGTTCCGGAGAGCATCTGCTCCATCAGCCTGGAGTCCTGAGTGTAGACCACCGCTCACCCCCACCCACTGGGAATGCACAGTCAATAACACAAGCAGGAAGTAAACCTTTGCTATTTTAAGCCACTAAAATCATTGGGGAATTTTTAGTGTAACATAAGCTAGTCTAACCGCCTGATGGCTCAGTGGTAAAGAATCCGCCTGCAGTGCAGGAGACCCGGGTTCGATCCCTGGGTTGGGAAGATCCCCTGGAGCAGGGAATGGCAACCCACTCGTGTTTTTGTCTGGAGAATCCCATGGACAGAGGAGCCTTGTGGGCTACAATCCATGGGGTTGCAAAGAGTCAGACATGACTGAGTGACTAAGCACACACATACAAACTAGGCTGAAACATTTTAAAATAAAAAGAAAAACAAATGAAAGAAACGTTAACCTGAGTTCCCAGTTAGCACACGTAAAAAATAACTGTCTCACAAATCATGTTTCGGTTTACCCAGATGTGAAGAAATGGCAAGAAGAGCTGGCTAAGCGAACCGTTACCTGAAGGGCGAGCGGTACCTTCTAAGAAACCCGACAGTGAACGCCCAGCTCGACAGAACCAAAGCAGTTACAGACGACCTCACCAGGACAATACTAAAGCAGCTTTCCATCTGAACTTGTCCCTCTTTACTCCAGGGAAAGCAGTAATTTATGGAGAAGGCTGGTCTGGGCAAGAACCTGAAAGGAAAAGAAAAGAAAGGGCCGGGGGCTCACAGAGCTCATGGGACCCGATTCTGGACGAGCTGCCAGTCACAAGCGCAGAGTGCTTTTCAACTTTTCCTCATCTACACAGGATGAACGGCTTATAACGGTCGTCTGTCAAAAGGACAACAAAGAAACGAATGGGCGGGAAAAGCGCTTCAGAAAGTGGCGGCCGCAGCCTCCAGAGCTCCAGGGGCGGCCAAACTCACAGGGCGGAGCCTACCGCGCGCTCACGCGCACAGCCCGGCCCAGGCCCAGGCGGCCAGAGTGACAGGACAGGTGACGGGCGTGCCTGTTGCTCGGGATGGAAGGAGCCGCAGAGCGGAGCCCACAGCTGAGCGGGGCTGCTCTGTGGGCCGGGCCCCGCGTCCGCCCGGGGCGGCGACACGGAGCTCGGGCTGCGGCGCAGCTGCGGCGGGCAGGGGGGCGGGGCCTGCAAGTGGGGCGGGGCCGGGGGGCCGGGGGCGGGGCCTGGAAGTAGGGCGGGGCCGGGCGGGCGGGGCGGGGCCTGGAGGTGGGGCGGGGCCGGGCGGGGCGGGGCCTGGAGGTGGGGCGGGGCCGGGCGGGGCGGGGCCTGGAGGTGGGGCGGGGCCGGGCGGGCCGGGGGCGTGGCCGGGCCCGGCAGGCTGCAGGGCTGGGACGAGCTGCCAGCACTCAGCCCTCATCAGGACCCAGCAAGCGGGGCCTGCTCAAAGAAATCAACTCCAAGAGGCAACTTGGACGAAAAGCAAAAGCCTTAATCCCAGACCATCCAAAAAATCTCTGTGGAATCTTTTTCTTTGGCCCATTATAAGAAACTATAAAACAGTCCGTTTCTCTAAGCAGAGTCACACAGAGAAAAAAGAAGCCAAACTTTTACTAAACTCATTATCTTGAGGAAACTACCCTTCTTCATCTAATTCTTGGGAAAGTACGTAAACAAGTCACGCCAGGCATGTCATATCCTGAATAAGGTGACGTTCATCCAGAGCGTCAGGAACATGGGTATGACGTGTCCCATTTCAATATGAATGCTCCAACCAGTAGCGAACTTCCAAAGTCCACTACTTAGCAGGGCACCTGAATGCATCGACACACATTTCCTGATGTAACAATGATCAAATTCTTAGAGGCAGTGAATAGAGGACTCAGACCTGTCCAGGAACGAAGTCAGATGCCAGCAATACTCACTCATTGTCTGCACCGCCTATGGAACACTGTGGAGGCTCAATATAGGACAGTTACCATACTATTATTAAAATAAGTCCTCAGTTATTTTCCTCTAATCGAATTTGCCATATGAGTCTTCTTATGTGACTTATATAGACCCAGTTAGTTATCAAAAAAGAGCCATTGTTTGGTTTGAAATGAAAACATTTAGAATAATGTGAACATAAATACCTTCAACAACTATATTTTAACATAAAACATAAATGTGTATTCATTTATCAATCTTTTGATGCAGAGCTAAGTACAAACTCATAATGCATTATCTAAAACACTGTTCCTGTTTCTTTAAAGTGGAAGCCATTCATTTGTTCAACAAATGTTGAGTGCCCAACTCAGGCCAAGCACTATTCTTGGAACTGGTAAGGACTTTGCCCTTTACTCTGAGACAGAAACCATTAGTTCTGAGAGCAGTGTCATGATCTGACTTTAATGAACCTGGTTCATTTGGATGGAAAGCAGGGAGATAGGACATTAAGAGGCTAGTGTAATAAATCCAGGAGAGACGACAGGCCTTGAACTGAGGAGAGAGCAGAGGAGACAAGACGAAGCCTGGATATATGCTGAAGAAGGAGCCAACAGAGGACTCAGCTCAGCCGGGAGGGGAGGATGACAGAAGCGCACAGGAAGCAGTCTCCCAGCCTCGCAGAGACAAGGCTACAGAGAGTGGACCGGGGGCAACCGGGGCAGCTGCTGCGCCAAACGAGCCTCACCTCACCTGAGAGCGAGTCTGCTGGACGGCTCCTCTTTATTTCTCCAACACCACCCATCCGAACCAGTCAGGATGATAAGACACGCAGTCCTGTCTGTGGTGCTTGGTCGCTCAGTCGTGTCTGACTCTCTGTGACGCCACAGATCGGAGCCCAGCAGGCTCCTCTGTCCGTGGGATTCTCCAAGCAAGAATCCTGGAGTGGGGTGTCATCTCCTCCTTCAGGGATCTTCCGACCCAGGGATGGAGCCTGAGCCTCCTGCACTGGCAGGTGGATTCCTCACCACTGAGGTCCCGGGAAGCCCAAAATACACAGTCCAGTCCCTGACAATGCGCTCGCCCCCCTTCAGTAAAGATGGGCTCCAAACACACTATTACAGCGAACAAGCTTGAAAGCACAGACTTCCTAACATCTCAGGTTCTTCAAAATAACTACACCCATCTAAACATGTTATTACAGGGATTAAATAAAAGTGCATTTCATTGAAACCTTACTGAAAGAACCCCTGCCTCCTCTGTTTCAGGCGTAAGGAGAGGGTTCTGGGGAGCACCCCAACCCCGGGGCTTACATCCTGATCTACGTCAGCAGCATCCCAGTACTCACGCACAGCAGAGCTCACAAAGCCACAGCAACGCACTCTGGGCAGAGAGCAGAGTGGCATTCCCACTCTGGCACAAGCCTACCCGTATGAACTTAGAGAAGATCCCTGGCCTTTCGGGGCCTCAGCAGCACCTGAAAACAGAGGACTTAACACCAGGCACCCACCTCGTGCCTCCTCAAACCTGCGTGTTTTATTTCTTCACGTCCCCGGGAGCAAGAATCCAACCTTCATTTCCACTGGAGCTACAACCCAATCTCATCCTTTTAGCTTAAGTCCTCCTCCTGTGTCCACCAAGCCTGCGGGCTCTGCTCCGAAGCATCTCGAACCTACTCTCCTTCACCCCTCCTCCACTCTCACCGCCTCGCTCTCTGTCAGATTAACTTCTAACTGGTCTCCATGCTTCTGTCCCTCTTATTCTGCCCTAAAGCAGCCTTTTTGAAATGAACAGTCAGCTTTCCCCGTGCCTACAAACTGACATCCATGCTCAGCACGACCCGGCAGGCAGGCTACTGACACGGTGCCACTCCAGGCGGGCCACGGTCATCCCCTGCCATCCCTCCAGCGCAGCCTTCACTGCAGCCACACAAACCGAGCCCCTCTCCCCAAACCCACACTCTCGCAGGGTCTCGGGCCTCTGTTCAAGTTTCCTGCCTCCACCCACAACGAGGCTGGCATCCCAGCTTTCTTCACCTGGCAAAACGCTGCATCTCCTAGACATCTTCAACGAGCTTCACCTCACACTTTTCACTTGTTTAATTTCACAGTTTCCGTGGAGACAGCGGCCCCACGGCCCCAGGCGGAGGGACCCCTCCCTTCGCTGTGCCCCCAGCACAGCACCCGGTGCCCACACCAACCAGAGCACCATCCGAGGGGCTGCGGGGGCTCTGTGCAGCCAGGCCCGGCCCCCCGAAGCCCGTATGCCCTACCCCCAGGGCCTCACGATGCCCAGAACCCAGAGAAAGTGCACACAAGCAGGAGAAAGAAACACAGCAGCCTCCAGCTCAGCAGGCTGCTTCAGGTTAATTAAACACCTCACGGTGGCATTATTTTTCCAATTATTGGTTTGTTTATTTCTCAGTCTTGGGAATCACAGTGTTCTTCCCATAAAAGCCTGCCTCTTCCTTTAAAGTTCTTGGTGGGCAGGTATATTCTATGGGATTAAATCAAAGACCTCCATTTTTGCTCCTTAGGCTATATTTTCTAGATCAAGGCTTTTGAACTTCAACATTATTAACAGAGCCAGATAATTCTTTGTTGTGGGAGGCTGTCCTGTGTTTTGTAGGATGTTTAACCACACCCCTGGCCTCGATTCAGATAAAACTTAAAGCAGTCATTTATACAAGCATATATCCTAAAAGATAAATGTCACATCATGAGTAACTATTGAAATAAAGCTATTGCTATAAAGCTGAGAACTGGTTTCTCAAAAATTATAACATTCGTTAGCAAACACAACAAATGATACAGAAAGGGAATGCAAAAAAGGGAAGAAACGAATTTAAATATCACAGTTTTATCTCAGAGATCACTTTCCCGAGGCATGGAAACAAGAAAGTCTGAGAATACTGTATGAAAATATGACCTGTTTCTCTTTTGTAAATTATTTTAATATCTAGTCATCAGAATACAAGACAACCTCTGGTGCAACATTTACTACGAATTCAACTAGCAATGTTTTTACCCGCTTTCCACAGTAGAGAAGACAGTGCCCTCTGACTATACACTGAAACATACTGCACCACATCTCAGCTCACTGAGAAAGGAAAACAGAAATTCTGCATCATTGCTCTCAGTGAAGACTACTGAATATCCAAAACTCTTTGTCTTGCCTCTAATCTGGCTTCCTATGCATCCAGTCAAGGCCTCCATGTGTCAGAAATTCTTCTTAACAAATTCCTTAAGTAACTATCTTTTGTGTGCTTATGTTTTTAAAATGTATAACAGTACAAAGCACAGCACAACATGCAGCTACACACTTCCCTTTCCTTCAGCTTTCATCTAATTGTTCACCCCTCGCTTTTAACTGAACGTTTTACAGAGATGAGGGCTGGTTTGATTTTGGTTTCACTGCATGGTCAGCTACAGTAAGGATCCACTCAGAAACTAGAAATAATACCACATACCTAAAAGTCCTGAAAAAGACACTAAGTATGTAACAGGAAGACTCTGACACGGAACACCCTCTGAGAGCTTCTCCAATTCATTTATCAAGATTTCTAGACCACCCCCCCAAAAAAAAATCAATAAAATCAAACTTTCCTTTTTTACAGAACTACCCATTAACCATAACTATGAACTACCCATTACCCATCAAGATAACATCCGGGCAACTCAAAACTGGGGCACTATTTATTTACTCGCAAGAGTCCATCTATACTCATCATTCCTTTATTTTCCACCATCACCAGCCTCTCAGAACAAAACAAAATCTAGATAATCCCAGCTCTCTTCCTTAAATGCATACCTATTTTAAAAATTGGAAACGTAAGCAGCAACCTATTAATCAAAGATCACATATCCAGAACCAAATCTAAAACAGTACCTATTTTCCAAAAAATCTGCAGACAGAGGCAATAAAAACAACCCCTGGGCTCTCTATACCCCCTCATTTCGACTTTCAGATGTTCGCATGAGCTCTTCTCTTGCGTCTCTGTGTCAGCTCCCAACCTGACTGCTAATACAACCTCAGAGCTATTCTTTCCTGGGAGCGGGAGAAAAAGGGTCTTTTAAAATATGCTCAGTTGAAGGAAATAAGTCTTCTGGAACACACTGCCATCTATCCTCCCCGTGCCTCCTGCCCTCATCTGACCCGAAATGCTTTCTCTGGGTGTCCAGCACTATCTGTAAACAGAGGCCGGAGGCAGACAACTTTTCTGTGATTCACCAGGAGTTAGCAATCCACGGAGTCACTCGAGAGCTTCCTTTAGAGCTATCTTCTTGAGTTTGCTTTTTGTCTGGGGTTTGGTTTGGTTTTGCTTTTAAGGAGCAAAAGCAGGAAACGGAGGGGGAAGAAAAGACCCACACAGCCCTCTGCCTCCCCCCCGTCCACCCTCAGATGAATGTGAGAACTCCTGCAGTGAGAGCACCATGAATAGGACCTGGCATCTAGACAGGAAAGATGCACAGGGCTCTGAGCGCTCTGAATAAAGCTTCTATGCAGCCACTAAAGTAAAGGAATTCAGGAGCTCCACAAAGGGCCCGGCTAGTGAAAGGATTTGGCCTTTCTTCCACAGTATAATCAGGCAGCACACAAGCGAAAGCCTTTCCCAAGGTCTGCACTAACAAGGCCAGAGACTCTCCCCCAACTTTTCCCCCCCGAGCTGAGCTGTTCTTACCCTTACAGAAACATTTCACCAGGAAGCTGGCTAGATGAAATAATTTCATCCACCCATAGGAAGTACAAATTCTCTCTTACCTCGAGGTCAACTTCTGAGAAACCTCTGAGTTTGATTCCTTCACAGATCCCCACACAAATAAATCATTTTAGAGACAGTGTTCAAAAACAAGGCAAGACTACCTTCTTCCTCCCAGAAACACCCACAGGCTCCACACTTACTTCAAAACCACGACGGTAACACTAGAGAACGTTTCCAGACGAATTCTGCCTCTTAGACTTACAGTAAGTGGAGAAAACTTGATCACACGGCTCAGTCAGATGTGCGACCATCCCAAGAGCCCATCTAAGATCCGCTCTGGATCACCTGCACCTGAGCTGCAGTTCTCAAAAATCAAATGGGAGTTACCACTGCTTTAAAGCAAAACCAACCAACCAACAAAAACTCAAACCAAAAAGAAGTGCAGACCTCACTCTGGGCCCCTGAGGAGTCAGGGGTCCGTGAGAAACCGTGTTTGAAGGAAACAATAATTCTTGAACCCGAACCCTTTTGTTTTCTCTCTTCATTCTTCTGCCAACACGCTCCACCCAAAATGGGGTGATTTGGGATCAAAACCTTTAAAAAGAGAGGAAGAAATAGCTTTTTTGAGATTCAGGGGAAAAAAAAAACTGTTATAATGAACTACAGAAGAAAGTAGAGACCCCAGACCCCTAGCAAATTCACCCTCCTACAATTAGAACTGTAGAATAGTCTTTGCATGACAGCAATAAGTCACACAAGTAGCTGAAAGTACAGAAAAGAGCAATAAATTCAAAACACAAAAATTCAATAGAATTCTAGACAGAATTTTAATCCAAGAGCTCTAAGAAAAACACTAAAAATCTAAGTGCCAGGTTTTCAAGACTGTAGCTCATTTTTCCTCAAAGCCTCAATGTAGATAAAACAGAGTGGTTATATCAGTAAACACAAAACAAGTATCGTGGACGTGTGTGGACGTGAAGAGGGAAGGGACGGGAAGGAGTTCTTACTGAGCGTCTCTAAGACTAAGCCATGCGAGGGTGTGAACTGCTTCTGCCTCAGTCACAGCTGCGCCCCAGTGAACACACTGCTGTACCTGGAGGCAATCAACAAACCAAGTGCCAAAAGCAACAATCTGGAAAACGGGTACTATAGGTAGTGAGAGCTGGTGTTCAGTCGCTAAGTCATGTCTGACTCCGCGACTCCAAGGCTGCAGCACGCCAGGCTTCCCTGCCCTTCACTATCTCTGGGGTTTGCTCAAACTCATGTCCACTGAATGGGCGATGCCATCCAACCAGCTCATCCTCTGTCGTCCCCTTCTCCTCCTGCCCTCAATCTCTCCCAGCATCAGGGTCTTTTCCGTGAGTCGGTTTCTTTGCATCAGGTGGCCAAAGGATTGGAGTTTTATGAGCTGTTTTTCCCACAATTCATATGCTGAAGGCTTAACCTCTGTCCCTCAGAACGTGACTATATTTGGAGGTGATTTAAAGAGATGATTAAATTAAAATGAGACCATTAGGGTAGGCCCCAATCCAGTCTGACTGGTGTCCTTACAAGAGGAAATTTGGATACACAAAGAGACAGCAGGGTTGCAAGCACAGAGGGGAGGCGTCCATGAGGACACAGTGAGAAGACAGTCGCCTGTGAACCAAGGAGCCCCCAGGAGAAAGCACACCTGCCCCTGAGCCTGGACTGCGAGCCCACAGACTCCCGAGAGACAGCCTTCCGTGGCCTGCTATGCAGCACTGGGAAGCTAACACAAGGGGAGAGAAACTGCGGGGGAGGGAGACGTGGGAGGAAGAAGTCAGCTGGAGAACTGGCGCGTTCTCCCCCAGCGCCCGAGCTCACTTTCTGCATCGTGAAACCAAAGCTTTCTCATTTCCTTCTTCACAATGGCGGTGCGGGGGTGAAATCTGCCCTTTCCCCCCAAATCTCAAGAGGCCTGGGGTTTGATAAATTGAGGTTCTAAAACCTCAATTCTTAAAACAAATTCTCCTTGTATATTTACGTATTTAGAGAACCAAGTAAGCCTATGGGTAAATCCAAGTATGTGTTGACTAAATAAAAGTAATAGCATCTAACTTCAGGGGTAAAAAGTTAAGAAAAATAGCAAAAATAACTAGTAAAAATGAACACTCGGGACTGATCTCCTTTAGGATGGACTGGTTGGATCTCCTTGCAGTCCAAGGGACTCTTCAAGAATCTTCTCCAACACCACAGTTCAAAAGCATCAATTCTTTGGCACTCAGCTTTCTTTATAGTCCAACTCTCACATCCATACATGACTACTGGACAAACCATAGCTTTGACTAGATGGACCTTTGTTGCCAAAGTGATGTCTCTGCTTTTTAATATGCTGTCTAGGTTGGTCATAACTTTTCTTCCAAGGAGTAAACGACTTTTAATTTCATGGCTGCAATCACCATCTGCAGTGATTTTGGAGCCCAGAAAAATAAAGCCAGCCACTCTTTTCCCATCTATTTCTCATGAAGTGATGGGACCAGATGCCATGATCTTTGTTTTCTGAATGTTGAGCTTTAAGCCAACTTTTTCACTCTCCTCTTTCACTTTCATCAAGAGGCTTTTTAGTTCCTCTTCACTTTCTGCCATAAGGGTGGTGTCATCTGCATATCTGAGGTTATTGATATTTCCCCTGACAATCTTGATGGGCTTGTGCCCTCCAGCCCAGCGTTTCTCATGATGTACTCTGCATATAAGTTAAATAAGCAGGGTGACAATATACAGCCTTAACGTACTCTTTTTCCTATTTGGAACCAGTCTGTTGTTCCACGTCCAGTTCTAATTGTTGCTTCCTGACCTGCATACAGGTTCTCAAGAGGCAGGTCAGGTGATCAGTCCTGAATATTCATTGGAAGAACTGATTTTGAAGCTGAAACTCCAATACTGGCTACCTGATGCGAAGAGCTGACTCATTTGAAAAGACCCTGATGCTGGGAAAGATTGAGGGCAGGAGGAGAAGGCGATGACAGAGGATGAGATGGCTGGATGGCATCACTGACTCTATGGACATGGGTTTGGGTGGAGTCCGGGAGTTGGTGATGGACAGGGAGGCCTAGCATGCTGCGGTTCATGGGGTCGCATAGAGTCGAACATGACTGAGCAACTGAACTGAACTAGTAAAAATAACATGAATGTTAGGTAAAGGATTATAAAAGTTAGTCTAAAGCCTTTTTTGTTGTTTTTAAGGAGAGGATGCTGAAGAAATGGTGACTATAAACATTTTAGGTCACATATTCAAGTATTTTAAGATAACCACTGAAATAATAAAGCAAATTACAAAACCGTAAGTTTTACTTTCAAATGTGCAATAAGTAAAATGAGAACTGGAGAAAACCCTATCGAGAAAAATCAAAACCTAAAAAGGTGAGGGGAACACAAAGTTAAAAGTAAAGAGATAGAAATATAAGTACACAGACTGACTTTCCAGACTCAGGTTAAATTCTGAGCCGTCATCTGCTGCTGTTAAGCAGGGCAACAATAGCAGTACAGAAAGAACACAAAGGGAAAAGCTTATCAAGTAAATATTAACCAAAGAAAGCTAACAGAATCACATTAATATCAAACAAAATAACCATATTAAGACAAAAAGCCACATTTGCAAAGAAAAAACAGTCATATAGCAATGAGAAAAAGATGCAGTCAACAAGATTAAAATTCTGGATTCACCTGCAATTTATCAACATTGCCTCAAAATACATAGAGCAAATATCAAATGAATTAAAGGGGGAATTTAAGGAATTCACAACCACTGAGAAAGATTTTAACATACTCTCAATAGATAGAGCAGTCAGACATCAGTAAGGCTACAGAAAATCTGCATGATGTAACTAACAAGCATGATCTAATAACATCTTTCCAACCAAGGGCTTGAACCTGGGCCTCCTGCATCGCAGGCAGATTCTTTCCTGTCTGAGTCGCCAGGGAAGCCCACATTATAGCCCAACGCTCAACAAGGAGAATGTATCTTTTCAAGCTGACATGGAGCAATTATAAAAACATACCAGGGCACAAAGTCAGCCTCAACAAATACCAAAGAATCAGTATCACACAGGCACTTTCTCTGATAACTGTGCCAAAAAATTAGAGATAAATGATACATTTTAGATTTCTAAAATTCTAATGTATTTGAAAATGCTGAAAAGCCCTTCAAAAGAACTGATAAAATAAAGAGCACAAAAAAGTAACGAAATATTTAGAACTGCATATCAAATGAAAACCACAGATAGCCGGTGAGAAGCTGCTATATAACCCAGGGAGCGCGGCCCGGCGCTCTGTGATGACTGGAGGGGTGGGGTGGGGGCGGGTGGTGGGCTCGCAGGGAGGGGATGGATGTGTGATCACGGCTGAACTGCAGTGTCTCACGGCAGAAACCAACACAACATCGAAAAGCAATTTTCTTCCAAATAAAGAATAAATTGAAAAAAAGAAAAAACAAATGCACCTCATATTAAAATGTGTGGGATGTCACTGAAGTGTATTCGAGATATTTATGATCTGCTATAGCCAGCCATGGGCTTCCCTGGTGGCTCAGAGGTTAAAGCGTCTGCCTCCAATGTGGTAGACCCGGGTTCGATCCCTGGGTTGGGAAGATCCCCTGGAGAAGGAAATGGTAACCCACTCCAGTATTCTTGCCTGGAGAATCCCATGGACGGAGAAGCCTGGTAGGCTACAGTCCACAGGGACGCAAAGAGTCGGACACGACTGAGTGACTTCACTTCACTTCATAGCCAGCCATGGGTCCTCCCCAAGTTCCTGTGTTGAAACCTAATCACTAATGTGATGGCATGAGGATGCGGGCCTTTCAGAGATGCTTAGGTCATGAGCAGAGACCTGCCTGGGTGGGATCAGCCCTCAGATATAGACGGAGGCCCAGTCGGTGCCCTCTCCCCTTCAGAGGTTCTGAGGCCAAAGAGCCAGCAGACCACCACCAGCAGAGAGCTGTCACCAGAGCCAGACATGCCCAGCCTCCAGAACCACAAGGAATAAAGTTCTGTGATGTGCAACCTACCCAGTCCACACAGTACTTTGTTACAGCAGCCCAAAATGCCTGAATATGGTCTGAGAAAAGAAGGACTGAAAATTAATAAGCTGAGCATCTGACTTTAGTTAGGAATAAAATACAAGAGAACGCCTACTAAAAAAAACATGATGGAATTAAAAATAAAAGCATAAATTAAATATGGGAGGAAGGGGATAATAAAAGTTTCAATAAAACCTAAAGTTGGTTCTTTCAAAATACAAATAATAATAGTTACAAATCCATGGTGGGACCCACAGTAAAGAAAAGGCATATTGCAAAATGTGATAAGATTTCAATAATGCTGAAAAACAGATGTCAAATGTTTTTAGAAAACTTCCCAAAACTTACTACAGAAGAATTAGAAAACCTTCATATAGCTATTGCTGCTACTGCTACTGCTGCTGCTAAGTCACTTCAGTCGTGTCCGACTCTGTGTGACCCCATAGACGGAAGCCCACCAGGCTCCCCCGTCCTTGGGATTCTCCAGGCAAGAACACTGGAGTGGGTTGCCATTTCCTTCTCCAATGTGTGACAGTGAAAAGTGAAAGTGAAGTCGCTCAGTCGTGTCCGACCCTTGACCCTTAGCGACCCCAAGGACTGCAGCCTACCAGGCTCCTCCATCCATGGGATTTTCTAGGCAAGAGTACTGGAGTGGCTTGCCATTGCCTTCTCCGATATTATATTCTCATATAGCTATTACCATCAGATAAAGGGAAACAGGTGGCATTAGTGGTAAAGAAACCGCCTGCCAAACCCTGGGTCGCTAAGATCCCCTGGAGGAGGGCACAGCAACCCACTCCAGTATTCTTGCCTGGAGGATCCCATGGACAGAGGAGCCTGATGGGCTACAGTCCACAGAGTCACAGCTGGACATGACTGAAGCAACTCAGCAAAGGAAACATCACTATAAAGGCTGCCAGTTCCAGAAAGTTTAAGCAAATTCTACGAAACCTTCAAGGAACTAACAGGTAACTTCTATCTTATACAAACTGTTCCAGAAAAAATAAAAAGGGGGAATATTCACCTTCTGAGTGAAACCAAAACAGGGAAGAACAGTTCAAGAAAAGAAGTTTAAGCCAATTCCACTTGTATAACATAAATAAAACACTACTAAATATAAAGTATTAGCTAATTGAATTCAGCAAGGTAATTTTTTAAACCTCAAGAATACATGGATCACTTAACATAAGAAAAATCTAAATATATTATTTATCACATTCCACGGATTCAAGGAGGGTAAAAACACCACCATAAGATCTCTAGGTTACAGAAAAGTAATCGGTAAAATCAATACTCCTTTCATGATTTTAAAAACAAACTTCTCACACCATTCTTAACACATAAATTTTATCAACTAGAATCAAATCAAATGGCAAAACATATTCACTTTAAAATAATGAATAAAATTCAAAGTTTCCTGCCACCAGCTTCTTTCAGCGCTGTGTTAAAAGTTCTAACTGGTCTAACAAACAAGGAAAAGCAATCACATGTATGAGACTCACAACACCAACAACAACCGTTTGCAGGAGACACGGGTGACAATACAATCCCTACAGATACACAAACTACTGAAAGTGTCTCAGCAAGGTTGCTAGATTCACCCGAACTGCATCGATACGTAACACCAAACAGTTCTGAAGACTGTGAACCCGCCACTTTTAAACACTGTTTTGACCGTAGACAGACAAGAATGAACCTCATGCCGAATGTGCCAGATTGCTGACGTCATGAGGTGCACACAGGGCTACAGCTTTAAAACAACTTAACACAGAACAAATAATGCAAAACGCCAAATTCAGTAAGGCTGGGGACAGCTACACAAGTGTTCTTTATACTACTCAACATCAGTGTTGAAAGAGCTCACAAGAAATTATTTTAAAAGAAAAAATACTGCAAAGCTAAAATTATTTGGACAAAGGCAAACTAAATTAATTGTTATTTAAGCGCATCATTCAAACAGTACCCACCCCACGAGTTTCAAAGTCTGTTACAGGCAGTGTGTAGGAAAGAAAGAAGAAAATCAAGTTTCATCAAAAAAAAAAAAAAAAAAGCAGCAGCAAGGAAATGCTAACATCTGATGCCTCACTATAAAAAAATTTAGTTTTCTTCCAAGTACCTTTCTCCAGTTATCAATACATAAGGCAGTCCATTAGGCACACATTACAGTCTTCCCTGGGGGCCTGGAAATAAATCCAGTGGTCAGCCATCTAGATTTAACACCTCTGATACTGTCTCTGATTCAATTCATTTGAAATTCGCATTGGATTTCAGTTTCAAATCCTCAGTTTAAACCAGTTTTCCTCCAAATTGCAAAGATTCTTCTTTATGCAAAAAAAGAAACATTTACTACCAGTTCAGTTCAGTTGAGTCGCTCAGTCGTGTCCGACTCTCCGCGACCCCATGAATCACAGCACGCCAGGCCTCCCTGTCCATCACCAAATCCCGGAGTTCACTCAAACTCATGTCCACAGAGCCGGTGATGCCATCCAGCGACCTCACTCTCGGTCGTCCCCTTCTCCTCCCGCCCCCAACCTTTCCCAGCATCAGTCTTTTCCAGTGAGTCAACTCGTCGCATGAGGTGGCCAAAGTATTGCAGCTTCAGCTTTAGCATCAGTCCTTCAAATGAACACCCAGGACTGATCTCCCTTAGAATGGACTGGTTAGATCTCCTGGCGGTACAAGGGACTCTCAAGAGTCTTCTCCAGCACCACAGTTCAAAAGCATCAATTCTTTGGCGATCAGCTTTCTTCACAGTCCAACTCTCACATCCATACATGACCATGGGAAAAACCATAGCCTTGACTAGACGGACCCTGGTTGGCAAAGTAATGTCTCTGCTTTTTAATATATTATCAAGGTTGGTCATAACTTTCCTTCCAAGGAGCAAGCGTCTTTTAATTTCATGGCTGCAATCAGCATCTGCAGTGATTTTGGAGCCCAAAAAAATAAAGTCTGACACTGTTTCCACTGTTTTTCCATCTATTTCCCATGAAGTGATGGGACCAGTTGCCATGATCCTTGTTTTCTGAATGTTGAGCTTCAAGCCAACTTTTTCACTCTCCTCTTTCACTTTCAACAAGAGGCTTTTGAGTTCCTCTTCACTTTCTGCCATAAAGGTAGTGTCATCTGCATATCTGAGGTTATTGATATTTCTCCC
The DNA here is from genome assembly GCF_049115385.1 of Moschus berezovskii. Taxonomy (NCBI): domain Eukaryota; kingdom Metazoa; phylum Chordata; class Mammalia; order Artiodactyla; family Moschidae; genus Moschus; species Moschus berezovskii. Next base: position 29,511,459 of record NC_142487.1, on the reverse strand, counting down.
AGCAATCTTGATTCCAGCTTGTGCTTCTTTCAGCCCAGCGTTCCTCATGATATACTCTGCATATAAGTTAAATAAGCAGGGTGACAATATACAGCCTTGACGCACTCCTTTTCCTATTTGGAACCAGTCTGTTGTTCCATGTCCAGTTCTGACTGTTGCTTCCTGACCTGCATACAGATTTCTCAAGAGGCAGGTCAGGTGGTCTGGGATTCCCATCTCTTTAAGAATGTTCCACAGTTTATTGTGATCCACACAGTCAAAGGCTTTGGCATAGTCAATGAAGCAGAAATAGATGTTTTTCTGGAACTCTCTTGCTTTCTCCATGATCCAGCGGATGTTGGCAATTTGATCTCTGATGCCTCTGGCTTTTCTAAAACCTGCTTGAACATTTGGGAGTTCACGGTTCACATATTGCTGAAGCCTGGCTTGGAGAATTTTGAGCATGACTTTACTAGCGTGTGAGATGACTGCAATTGTGCGGTAGTTTGAGCATTCTTTGGCATTGCCTTTCTTTGGGATTGGAATGAAGACTGACCTTTTCCAGTCCTGTGGCCACTGCTGAGTTTTCCACATTTGCTGGCATATTGAGTGCAACACTTTCACAGCATCATCTTTCAAGATTTGAAATAGCTCAACTGGAATTCCATCACCTCCACTAGCTTTGTTCGTAGTGATGCTTTCTAAGGCCCACTTGACTTCACATTCCAAGATGTCTGGCTCTAGGTCAGTGATCACGTTATCGTGACTATCTTGGTCGTGAAGATCTTTTTTATACAGTTCTTCTGAGTATTCTTGCCACCTCTTCTTAATATCTTCTGCTTCTGTTAGGTCCATACCATTTCTGTCCTTTATCGAGCCCATCTTTGCATGAAATGTTCCCTTGGAATCTCTAATTTTCTTGAAGAGATCTCTTGTTTTCCTATTCTGTTGTTTTCCTCTATTTCTTTGCTTTGATCGCTGAGGAAGGCTTTCTTATCTCTCCTTGCTATTCTTCGGAACTCTGCATTCAGATGCTTATAGCTTTCCTTTTCTCCTTTGCTTTTCGCTTTTCTTCTTTTCACAGCTATTTGTAAGGCCTCCTCAGACAGCCACTTCGCTCTTTTGCATTTCTTTTCCATGGGGATGGTCTTGGTCCCTGTCTCCTGTACAATGTCACGAACCTCTGTCCAGAGTTCATCAGGCACTCTATCTATCAGATCTACTCCCTTAAATCTATTCCTCACTTCCACTGTATAATCATAAGGGATTTGATTTAGGTCATATCTGAATGGTCTAGTGGTGTTCCCTACTTTCTTCAATTTAAGTCTGAATTTGGCAATAAGAAGTTCATGATCTGAGCCACAGTCAGCTCCTGGTCTTGTTTTTGCTAACTGTATACAGCTTCTCCATCTTTGGCTGCAAAGAATATAATCAATCTGATTTCGGTGTTGACCATCTGGTGATGTCCATGTGTACTAACTTAAAAAAAAACAAACAGGAATTAAAGGGACAACAGTTACATTAAGAATTTTTCTTTTAATCAGGAAAGTCTCAGAGATTTGATCCACTGATTCTTATTCCAATACGGAAAGTGCTCTGAAAAACACAAAGCATTTCTACATACAAGATGGTGACATTATTATTGCTGTTCTCACTGTGTGTGCTAAGTCACTTCAGTTGTGTCCGACTCTATGCACTCATATGGAAGACCCTCTGGACTGTAGCCCGTGGGATTCTCCAGGCAAGAACACTGGAGTGGTTGCCATGCCCTCCTCCAGGGGACCTTCCTGACCCAGAGATTGAACCGGCATCTCTTATGTCTCCTGCACTGGCAGACAGGTTCTTTACCACTAGCGCCACCTGGGAAGCCTCTTTCTTACTAAAACCAACTAATAGGAAAAAGCCTCTAATTTCTTTCAGTATTACAGTACTTCCCTGTAATACTCAACCTCACTATGTGAGAGTTTATCACTTCTCACCACCCACAAATACCACTGAAGGATTCTTTCAAAATGAAACTGCTTACTTTTAATGGTTTCAGCACACAGTTAAAGATGTGCAAAATGAGCTAGACGTCTTAATGAAAGGTCAGTGTATCGACGGCTGCTGCTGCTGAGTCACTTCAGTCGTGTCCGACCCCATAGACGGAAGCCCACCAGGCTCCCCCGTCCCTGGGACTCTCTGAGGGTCACCCAAACAACATTTCACACATTATCACCACCTCGGATGGTGCTAGAGCATGCTTACTGGTATTTGTTTCTCTGTTCTTTTACCCCTGATAGATTAAATATCCTCTTTGAGTCGAAGTGTACAGAACTTGACCTCACTCACACTTTTTATAAAAGCTGTCAGTAAGCAAGAAAAAGTTCAGGAAGACTTCCTACATGCCAAAAAACAGACCAAAACCTCAATTATAATTTTTAAAGGATGTCTAAGTATAACATGAGTAAGATTATTAAACCCTAAAATGCAAGAGCATTTTTAAATTATTATTTTCAGTAATATCCAAATGCCAGACTTCAAGCCTTACCAGACGCAGCTCCTAAAGGACCCTCGAGTCCGCGCACTCTTTCCAAGCTGAGTCCCTCTCTGCTTTCACACTTGCTGCAAGTCCTTGTGAACCCAGGATATGTTCTGAAGGGAGAACTGAACTCCAAGTTCTTATGGCAAAATAGGAAAACCCAACTAGTCTGTTTACCAAAGCACAAATAAACTGAAATCTCTTAGGAAATCTATCCCCAACTTACCTGTTCTTGACGTATTATGCAAATAAACATTTGCAAACCGATACAGAAGTTACTTCTAAATGGTATAGTGCAGTGTAGTGTGTGTGTGCACGGTCAATCGTGTCTGACTCTGCAACCCCACAGACTGTAGTCCGCCAGGCTCCTCCGTCCACGGGATTTTCCAAGCAAGAATCCTGGAGTGGGTTGCCCTTTCCTCCTCCAGGGGATCTACCGGCCCAGGGATGGAACCCTCCTGCTGTGGCAGGCAGCCACCCGCGAAGCCCACGGTGGTGGTGTAACACATGTAACTCCAGCCACCTTCTGCTAACGTGCGCTAGTGAGAGGAGCAGAGACGAACGCGACGGAGGTTCAAACTCGGACACCCGCCGCGTGATTTCTTTTCTCTTCCTGTTTTATCTGGTAGTCTGTTTGTCAGCTCCTTTCTTCCTGCACTCATTCAACAAGAACTTACCGAATGCCTACTATGTGCCAAGTATTCTGTTAGGTTCTAAAAGTGTAGGAACCAATTTCCACAGGGCATGAGAATGCAATGCAACGCATGATGTCTTACGATTGATACACAAAGCACCATCGGACCATGAGCTGGCACTCTGACCTTCTGAACAAACACCGATTGTTAGAAAACAGCCCAAACATCAGCTTAGAGCAAAACATGTGCAACAAGTCAGAGAAAACTGTCACGCATAAAACTTAAGGGAGACCACGCAGACGAAAGTAACTGCGGTTGTGCCACGACAGGGCTCACGGATCCTACCAGCCCTTTCAGGAGACCTCTCATGGAGAGTTCAGGGTCTCCTGGGGCGGACGGGTACCCTCTGGAGGGTGTTGTCACCTCTCGTCACTACACCGTGGGCATCGCCACAGAAGCCCAGGACGCCTGGATCTTCTGACTGAAGAGAAGGAAGAAAAACAGAAACCTTGATTTTTCTGGGGAACTTTATGATGCTGAACTGATGGCAGTTAATTTGAAAATATTTCAAACTATGTCACCAAACACAACAGGTCTGTGAGCCACATGTCACTAGTTCTGTCCTCCAAAAGAAGATCTGGCTTAACTCACTTGATCAATGTCAAAAAAAAAAAAAACCTAAGTAAAAACTCAAAAAGAAAAAAACCCCAAAGTACATACCCAAATTCTCAACACACTCCTGTAAACACCACGAGGATGTAGTCACAAAAATCCAGACGGCGGGAAATGCTACAGAACAACCTGTTTTTTCCAACACGTAAACTGCAGAGGCAGAAGGAGTGGGAAGGGTGGGAGAGGAGAGAAGGGAGGCCGCGATGAAGGGGCACTGACCCGACAGGACAGCCCCAGGCGCACCGGCCACGCGTGGGTCACAGTTCGCACAACATGTGAGACAGCCGGAAGTCTCAACACTGGCGTCACTGAAACACGGGAACTGGTGTTAATTAAAAAATAACGGTATCATGGTTATTGCCAAAGAGTGCTTACATTTTAGAGATACTTGAGAGATGAGATGATGTGAGGTCGAGGATCTGCTTCCGAGTAGTCGAGGCGGAAGAGGTGAAACAAGAACAGCACAGCAGTGACTCCCTTCCTCCCTGTCGACGCTCAGCGGCGGGGACGCAGGAAGTCGTAACGTTCTTCTGGCTACTTCCAAAATTTTTATACTTCCCATCATGACAACAGAACCCTAAAGGGCTGTTTTAACCTCGTTCCTGGGTCCTAGCACGTGATCGCATTAAAAAAGCAGGAAAATAACGGAAAAGACGACTGACCCAGAGAGGGGAAAGGGGAACAAATATCAGCTGCAATAATAACTATGAAGAAACTGACCAACCTGCCTGCGATTGAAATAATCGACTCTGCGCACAAATGGCCTCAAGACCTCTCTCATCTGTGGGTAAAAAGTGTAGGAAAAAGAAACCCCAAGCAGGCATAACCTCACTGAACGTCTCCCTAACAGGCTACGACACTTGTAACTCTGTATCACATTTTCATTAAAACCGTACAATCTCATTGAGTGTCTCCCAACAGGATATGAAGCTGGTAACACTGTATCACATTTTCAATAAAATGGAAGTGGTTGCTGAAATGTCAAGAGAACACCCTGAATCGGTGCTTTTTGATTTCCACAAACACGCCTGATGCTTAGCTCAGCTTAACGCTGGGGTGAGTTCGGGAAGTTAAGAGTGGACAGCAGGGAATGTTTAAATACTCGTTCACTGAGAGATACTAACTTCCAAGAAAGGGAAAATAAGTGGGCTAGGGTGGAACAAAAGGATGGTAAAATGAAGCTTTCTGTAGAAACTAATGTGAGACCAGGTAAAAAAATACAGGCCTCTATTCTCACACCACGGGACCTCGCTGCTGGGGAGCATCCTGGGGGAGATGAGAACGCACCCATGGGCAGTGCAGGCAGGCAGAGCAGAGGGGGCCTGTCAGGAACAGAGGCTGGCAAACTCAGAAAAGACGGGGCTACGTTTACCACAACTTTATCCTTCTTACCGAGGCAATGAGAGGAAGTTATAAAGTGACCATCATTTAGATAGTTGTGGCACCCGTCCTTGAAAGAGGCACACCTACATGATGCTTGATGATTCAGGGGAATGCTTTCCTATTAGATACATCAGTTCAGTTCAGTCGCTCAGTCGTGTCCGACTCTCTGCGACCCCATGAATCACAGCACGCCAGGCCTCCCTGTCCATCACCAACTCCCAGAGTTCACTCAAACTCATGTCCATCAAGTCGGTGATGCCATCCAGCCATCTCATTCTCTGTCAGTTCCAAAACACTAACGGTGACCTTTAAGACCCTTACAGCCAGATACAACCAAGAGGGCGTACCTACCAATCCTGCGTTTCATTTAAGGGGCAGGCAAGGAAGCGGCGTGAAGGCCACAGCACGCGGACTTGCAGAGCATGTGCGCCCACGTCTGACCTGCCGCCCTCACCAGCTTGACCCGGTGCTTCTCCCAGCCCGCCCTCTGGATCTTCCTGGGACGTGCTGGGCTCCCTGCCTCAGGGAGTGTGTTTGGCAATTTACCTTGTTTGATATGAAGTTAATTATTGTTTGATACGAAGAGTTAACAATTATGTTTCTTTCTCAAGACTTTCTATCCTGTTACCCAAATATCTTTACTAAAATCTTACAGAAACAAACTCTGCAACCAGAATATAACATAACTAGATGATCTAGTTACTTCAGTAAATATTGGGGCAATTACATTCTTAAGAACCACCTAGCTGTGCTTTTCATTAACCACATTAACTGTGTTTCAATAACCACAATTTGAAATCTCAGCATCCAGCCCAGTGCTGAGCACAGAACAGAAATTCAACACTTACAACTCACAAGAGGAAAAACAGGTGTAGCATGGCTTAAGAGCATTTCAGAGTAACTGTCTCCTATACAACCTGACTTATACCTATCTAAATTTATAATTTACCATGCCTTCATGCTCACTTTATAAACAGATTCAAGCCACAAGGCACTCTGATGACCTAGGAATGGAAAGCACATTCTTCAGAACCAGCCTTCACATCTGTGAGCATCACTGGTACGTCATGAGAAAACAGAGGAAAACTATCCAGAGTCTCACTGCTCCATAAGGGATTTTTAAACAGCAAGGACACAGAAGCCAATGGGAGGGATGAGCCCAGCTTCGTCAGGGTGTCTCTGAAGGTTTCTGACCTGTCTCCACATCCACACAGCCCCACCCCAGTGGCCCACTGCTGCCTAAACTCTAAACACACTTAGAGACGGGGAGGAGGGCGCCACTGGGCCACTCAGAGGCACCGCCCAATGCAAGCACAGCCAACCTGCAAGCCCAAGTCGCAATCGCCTCCACCTCTGGTTTACCACCCTCCCCTCCGCACGCAGTAAGATGCAGGAGCCTTAGGACAGTCAAGAAAGGATCGCCCTACAGAAAATTCAGTGTAGACGGAAACCCCAGTCGTAAGTTCCCCAAAGTGGGCATGAAGGATGATTAGCTGACTGATCCACTCAAGAAAAAGCACATTATACACAGTGAACATTGAGACCCGACTTTCCTCACCTTCTCAGCAAGAAAGCTGAGGCCCGACTTGCTGAATGTCATAGTGGACCTGTGTCTTGGCCCATCCTCCCTAACAACCTCAGAAAACAGGCGGGCCTCATTCTGCCTGCGGTGAACTCCACGAGGGGTCCCGCTCCTCCCCGTCTTCGTTCTCCCAGGACTTTCCCTTGTTCACCCCGCCCTTTCCAGTCAGCCATCACCCTCCTCTCTCCCCCCTTTGAGGACACGAGAAACACCGTTCAGGTTTCCTCCTTCAGGACCACATCTCTTCTTTCTCCTGAGGGATAGCTTACATCTAGTAAAGCACACAAGCCATAAGGGTACAGTTAAGACATTTTTGTATATATGCATAAACCCAGGAAAATAAAACCCAGAAAAAAGCACAGAACATTCTCAACAGCAGATGGCTCGAGCCCCTTTCCATCAATGTCCCCCTGAAAGGTAACAACTAGCATAATCTCCTGCCAAACTTCACGCTGCCTGTTAACCAACCTTCATACAAATGCCATCGAGTATCCCTCTCTACACCTGAACTCTTTCACGCATCAGAGTCCACTACACCACTTTTTAAACAGGCATTCCTGGGAGCTGCTTCCACAGCCCTCTCCTCCCGCCACCCGTCTGACCGAGCAGTTTCATTCGCCACAAGGACTGTAACCACCACCTGAACACGGCAACCCCTGACACACCTGCCTCCGACACACCTGCAAGTACTCCAGGCGCCTTACATCTGCTGCTGCTGTGGCTGCTAAGTCACTCCAGTCGTGTCCGACTCTGTGCGACCCCATAGACGGCAGCCCACCAGGCTCCCCCGTCCCTGGGATTCTCCAGGCAAGAACACTGCAGTGGGTTGCCATTTCCTTCTCCAATGCATGAAAGTGAAAAGTGAAAGTGAAGTCGCTCAGTCGTGTCCGACTCATAGCGACCCCATGGACTGCAGCCCACCAGGCTCCTCCATCCATGGGATTTCCCAGGCAAGAGTACTGGAGTGGGGTGCCATTGCCTTCTCCGGCCTTACATCTAACACAACCCAAATCGAATTCACCATCTCTCTCCCGCACCCTACCGCCGATTCCTGCTCCTCTCTTCAGCATGTTGGTGAGGGGACTCAGTTCAGTTCAGTCGCTCAATCGTGTCCGACTGCTTGCGACCCCATGAATCATAGCACGCCAGGCCTCCCTGTCCATCACCAACTCCCGGAGTTCACCCAAACTCATGTCCATCAAGCCGGTGATGCCATCCAATCATCTCATCCTCGGTCGTCCCCTTTTCCTCCTGCCTTCAATCCCTCCCAGCATCAGGGTCTTTTCAAATGAGTCAGCTCTTCGCATCAGGAGGCCAAAGTATTGGAGTTTCAGCTTCAGCATCAATCCTTCCAATGAACACCCAGGACTGATCTCCTCCAGGATGGACCAGTTGGATCTCCTTGCAGTCCAAGGGACTCTCAAGAGTCTTCTCCAACACCACAGTCCAAAAGCATCAGCTTTCTATATAGTCCAACTCAGCTTTCCATATAGTCCAACTCTCACATCCATACATGATCACTGGAAAAACCATAGCTTTGACTAGATGGACCTTTGTTGGCAAAGTAATGTCTCTGCTTTTTAATATGCTGTCTACATTGGTCATAACTTTCCTTCCAAGGAGTAAGGGTCTTTTAATTTCATGGCTGCAATCACCAACCATCTGCAGTGATTTTGGAGCCCAGAAAAATAAAGTCAGCCACTGTTTCCCCATCTACTTGCCATGAAGTGATGGGACCGGATGCCATGATCTTAGTTTCTGAATGTTGAGCTTTAAGCCAACTTTTTCACTCTCCTCTTTCACTTTCATCAAGAGGCTCTTTAATTCTTCTTCACTTTCTGCCATAAGGGTGGTGTCATCTGCATATCTGAGGTTATTGATATTTCTCCCAGCAATCTTGATTCCAGTTTGTGCTTCCTCCAGCCCAGCGTTTCTCATGATGTACTCTGCATATAAGTTAAATAAGCAGGGTAACAATATACAGCCTTGACGTACTCCTTTTCCTATTTGGTGAGGGGACTGGAGTCAACCAAACCAGAGACCTCCAAGTCACCCTAACACAGAATGGGAGGCCTGTGGCTCAGTTCACATGACACCCCGGCACAGGGAACAGTGACACGCTTCCCGATGAGGACACTCCGATGACTCTAGGAGTGAACAATAAACCCTGCACTACTCTTTCTCCCCAACACAGTCATTCGGTGAGACCCTAGAATTCCACAGTCAAAACAATTCCCACACCTGCAGTTCTTTCTGCTCTAATATTCAAAACCATCTCCCACCTGCCCCAGCCGCAGCCAAGCTGATTAACTCCCTGCCTGGTAAAAACCACACTGTACAAACCTCAAAAGGAGGCGACTACTCCATTGTAATGAATTCTTTTTCTCCTACTGGGCTGAACTCCTTGAGGCAAGGCCTTGCCTTCTTTGGAACTTAGCTCCTCAACAGAGTGCTATAAATGTTGACTAAATGCCTGGAGAAGCCCATGGATAGAGGAGCCTGGTGGGCTACAGTCCACAGGGTCACAGAGTCAGACTTGGCTGGCTGGCTAACACATGCTAAAGGCCCCGAGGCCATCTCCCAGGCTCTGGTCTGCCTCCACTCCTTCCTGCAACCAGCCGCCAAGTAAGGCCCTGCAGTTCATGCCTGAGACACAGCTCCCCAGCACCCCTGCTCCGCGCTGAGGCTCCGGGCTCCCACCGCCCACCATGCCCTCACCTCGGGGGCCTTTCTCCAGCAGCCCGGCCTCCCCCACGCCCAGTCCCCACTCACCCTCTAACACCCCCCAGCCTCCCCTCCCGCATTCCCGACATGCCCGTTTCATGCCGTGCGGGTCCCGTCCACGCACGGGGTCCTCAGGAAGTCTTCCCAGAGCATTCCAGGGACAGCGGCTTTGTCTGGCTTCTGGGTCCCCTTGGCACTCAGCGATGCCTTTGTTAAGGCATTCAAGTTTTATTGGACTTGTTTATGCAAATTACATAATCGTTTATGCAAACGGTTTATGTCCCCCAGACAGGAAAGCCTCAACGTTCAAAAGGCATTCATCGTGAGAGCTTCAAAACTTTAACAGAAACACTCTTTTTAGACCTCTTCCCTTTCACCCAGGCCCACAGCCCCACCAGCATTTATCTGGGTGTGGAAAAGGAGCTCTTAACAGAAAGTCAGGTAAATAAAAAAAAGGTTTATATCATCTTCCTGAGAGTTACCATAGATATGAAAAACAGTAGAAAGCAAAAGGACCCACTGTGATCTGGAAGCTGGGTGGTGAGCCAAGTCCATCTGCCAGCTGAACACATGATTACTGTCAGCTTAAAGTACGTTACCATTTCAAACTCACCCTCAGCAAAATTCATCCTCAGCTGCAAAATATTTAAATACGAAGAGCAGGGGACACATCTTCATTCATTCTCTTATCACCAACTCCCAACTAGAGCCCTAACCCTCCTTTGACAGAAATGGTGAGACCCCCACACGACCTTCTGCTTCCCACGCTCAGGAACCGACCCACAGCCTCTGGTCAAAGGGCAGGGGTGTCAGCTTTGGGCCTCTGTATCAGCCACTGAGCCCTGTGCATCTGTCCCCTTTCCTGTCCCGGCTGCTCAGTCCCAGCCCTCAGCACCTCCCTGAACCGGCTCTCCTCCAGGCCTAACCTCTCCCACTCGCAATCCATCCAACACTGGCGCTTCTTAACCTGCACTGTGCAAACGCATCGCCCGGGGACTCTGTTGAAAGGCCGCTTTTTCAGAAAGTCTGAGGTGGGCCTGAGCATCTGCATTCCCCCCTCCCAGGAGATGCTGCTCCTCCACGGCTCTCACTCCAGCAGCACCATCTCCAGCCGGCGCCGTTCTGACTCGGCGAGCAGGCAACAAGCAGAAGCCAGATGCCCGTCATCCAGACAGAGTAAGTGCAGGTTTCTACACGAGCTAAGTGACTGGACCAGATGCCCCCGGCCCCTTCCAGCACTCTCATTCTAGGCCCTCGCTGGGATACCCAGGACGCTGTCACCAACTTTTCACCCGTGAAGCTTGGCAAAGCTAGTCCCTAGCAGAAATTATCAGTGATCACGTACGCCAGATTCTGAATGATTAACAGTAACCATCCACAGACAATGCTGGTTTAGTCCAATATTACAAATGTTTCTAAAAGATAAAGAAGATACTGTGCAAGGGGCTATATACTTCATAAGTCGTACTTATGAAAGTACCTTAAAGATAAATGATCACCACCGCTTCCCTGTATCCATCAGTATTATCCAGAGGTCAACATCGCTTGGGTTAATCTATCAGTTTCTCAGAACCAAGAGGCTGTTGACCATTTTGTCTCGCTGGGGTCTGGGGTGGGAGCCCTCATCAACACGTATGGAAGCAGGAAGCAATGAGAGTTCCCAATTCTTTATTCACAGCTGCAAGTCAATCTGAGATTTAAACTAAAAACAACTGCATTCTAAGCGTAGTGACTACAAGAGGACCCCTGCCCTCAGAGTGGGCCCTGATGTGGCATCTTCGCAGTGACGTCACTCCTGTAGCAGTCCCAACACGCAGGCTGGTAAAACTTCTGCCTTTGTGCGTTTATCAACGTGCACCTGTGTACTGACCGCAAAGAATCCACCTGCGGTTCGATCCTTGGGTGGGGAAGACCCCTGGAGAAGGGAATGGCAACCCACTCCAGTATTCTTGCCTGGGAAATCCCACTGACAGAGGAGCCTGGTGGGCTACAGTCGAAGGGGTCACAAAGAATAGGACACAACTCAGCGACTACCTAACAACAACAATTTATCAATGAGACAATATTGCTCAGATTTTGGTTAAAAACATCAAACTCTTCTTAGGACTTAGTTACAAGTGAAACTGAAGCTCCAATAGTTTGGCCACCTGATGTGAAGAACTGACTCATTTGAAAAGACCCTGATGCTGGGAAAGATTGAAGGTAGGAGGAGAAGGGGATGACAGAGGATGAGACGGTTGGATGGCATCACTGACTCGATGGAAATGAGTTTAAGCAAACTCCGGGAGTTGGTGATGGACAGAGAGGCCTGGCATGCTGCAACCCATGGGATCGCAGAGAGTCGGACACTGAGCGACTGACCTGACTGACTGATGAGAATTTTAGTGTCTACAGTCACAAAGGCTAACAGAGCTATTCCCCTTATAATTACACCGATGCCAACATTTCTGTTAACATCCCCCGTAAAAATCAGTTTGTCGGGTGTTGACACTAATGAATTAACTGAGGTCTCTAAAAACGTGTCACAGAGGACACAAAGCTGCGACTGACGGTGGAAAATACACACTGGCAGGTGATTAACCTGAATGGCGATTAGTCTGAAGCACAAGTGTTCTCATTTTAATCAGAAGCATGACTTATCTTAGTCAACCAGGATCTGCACAACTGAAAAAAAAAAACAGGGTGTTTATTATACTTTCAGAACTAACATAAAAAACAATAAAGATTCTTTCTAGTGCCATCATTCACATTACATGAGACAATGTTTCACAGAGACATTTTGTCTTCCACTTAAATTTGTAACAGGCCATTAACGAAGACTTAATTTACCATTAACTGTACCATGGGTTTTACAGCCATGTTTAAAACAGTTGTTTTTGCCTATGTGAACACTTAAAAGTTGTGTTTCCTCCTAGTCCACTTAAGAGGTTTTTAAAAATTCCTCCACCAATGACAGTTCAGACAGTAGACAGGCAAAGTTAAGGATAATACCCTCAGGTCATGACCAATTCCTCATCTTCCAAATTTTACATTAATACGGTTGGTTGACAAGACATTAAACTAAAAGGAAGTATCTCGTTCTGGAAGATAAAGACAGCATCTCCCATAAACCTCATAAATCCGAAGAAAGCAAAACCCTCACAGGCCTTACAGAAAAAAATGAGACGGACTTTCAAGAGTTCTGGAGGTCCCTGCCAGGCTCAGGGAAACCTTAAGCATATGCATATTTGCCTCTTCAAGAAAGCAAAATTAACATTTGCTTAACCCAGAACTTAGATCCTCACAAATGATGATACCCAGTGAAGCCCAAATGATCCAAACAGGTAAAAGGCTTGGTAAAAGGCTTGGTAAATCTTAAAGAATTCATCTGCAACTACTAACCCTAAACTTAGTCTGACTAGACTTTGATCTACTAGTAACTGATGGTTACTTCTGCAAACAGTTCCGGAGTCCAGAGTTATGGCAAAGAGTCTGCCCCCTCTAGTCCTTCAAGACGGCTCAAGGCCCTTCTGGGGACACGTAAGTGGGGTCAGGAGCCCGTCCTTCCCTGTGACTACAGTCATGGGTGAACTGCCTCTATCAGAACATTTTCCACCTTTGTTTTCTAAACACTGGCTTACTTGTTTCCACAAACATGCCCTCAGATCTACAGGTATTTCAAGGGATCCTAGAAAATTAAAATTAGTTATCTGTGAATCAAAAATACATTTGACATGGTACGTACTCAGTAATTATGGGATTGTATGAATGAGTGAAAGTGTACAGTCTGCCAGTGTCACTGAGCAAAAGCATAGCCCATCTCCCTTAATGAGCCCTGCTACTGCTGCTAAGTCACTTCAGTCGTGTCCGACTCTGTGCGACCCCATAGACAGCAGCCCACCAGGCTCCCCTGTCCCTGGGATTCTCCAGGCAAGAACACTGGAGTGGGTTGCCATTTCCTTCTCCAATGCGTGAAAGTGAAGTCGCTCAGTCGTGTCTGACTCTTCGCGACCCCACGGACTGCAGCCTACCAGGCTTCTCCATCCATGGGATTTTCCAGGCAAGAGAACTGGAGTGGGGTGCCATTGCCTTCTGCTAATGAGCCCTAATTACCTCTAATTAACATTTGTGGCAATTTACTAGTGCTAAAAATAACAGCACCAAACTACATCTGTAGAACATCTCACAGTTTACAAAGCACTTCCACGTATATCATCAAATCTGAACCTCAGGAAGGGCTCTGAGACAGATTTTTTTTATCACCTCTTCTCTCTCTAATAAATGAGGCTTAAGGAAAGTAAAGGGCTCCTCGCAGCTCTCGCATCAAGAAAGGAGCAGCCGGCGGTCAAGTCCGGGTCTTAGTTCCCCCATCAGCGCTCCTTCCAGCCTCAGACCCAGGGCCTGGGTGATACGGGCCCTGCTGACCGAGGTACCTGCCCTCACCCCATTTGATCTTAATGACCCGTGCAGCTCAAGGTCGTTACCTGCCTCCACAAAACAGGAAAGAGGGAGCCGGAGCTCCGGGGTCAGGGGCACAGTCAGAATGCAGGTCTCAGCTCCAACCACTTCAGAGTGCATGCTCCCCAAACGCTGACCTGCTCCAACTGGCCCCCGAAGGTCATTAAGGACAAGGTTTTCACATTCAGCAAGTCAGGCTATTACACACTGCTAAGTGCTGAGTCGCTTCAGTCACATCTGACTCTTTGTGACTCTGACTCTGTCCCCACCAGGCTCCTCTGTCCATGGGATGCTCCAGGCAAGAATACTGAGAGTGCGTAGCCATGCCCTCCTCCAGGGCATCTTCCCCACCCAGAGATCAAACCCGCGTCTCTCTTGTCTCATTGGCAGATGGGTTCTTTACCACGAGCACCACCTGGGTAGCTGCTGGCTTGACAAATCCAGAGTACTAAATAAACTGCTCCATTAACTCAGCCTACCTATAACACTCCGGTGGTAACACTGTCTGCCTCACTGGGTTGTTATGAGGATTGAGTGAGTTCATATTTACAAAGCACTTAACACAGTGCCCAGCACATCATAAGAATGACATAAATGTCTATCAGTTAAAACACATAAACTGAGGAAAAGTAACAGTTTAAGTCACTAAAGAAATACTCGATTATCCAATGAAACATGTGGGGACAACTTGTTCGTTCCTACTTCATTTCTTAAACAACAGGCTGAAATAAACAAAACTATAAAATACCACAGGAAAATATGGGGAATTTATTTAAATCCGCCCACCCCTCTTAAATCTTGGGATGGGGAGGCCTTCCTACGCGTGACACAGAAGCCTGAATACCTACAGGAAAAGACCGACACAGAAGCACTGACGGATAAAGCAAGCAGTGACTTGCAAACGAACCTGGTTCCCGAGCTACACGCGCCCCAAGAGCAAGTCTGTGAGGCAGGAGAAAAGGCACAGCACCAAACAAAAACCAGGGGCAAGAAAATGCCGCTCGCAAGAGAAAGGCGTCACCAACCAAAACACGCAGGAAAGACCTACTTAATGAAGAACTGAGATTTTTAAGCGCAGATTCCCCCCAAGACTATTTACCCCACCCGCGCCCTTCAAGCCACAAATGCCCCCACCACCTCCCATTACCCCCCACTCACGGAGAACGTGTGCGCGTCGTGTGTCACGCACACGTGTGTCAGGGAGAAAACGCGTCTCCTCCAGCTCCGGGGGCGCCACTTCCTCCCCCAAGGAGATGCTCCGTTCATCACAGAAGCCTGCGCACGAGCTCCCTCGGCCACCGGCCCCTCAGAGGCCATGCAGGGACACACCCCCGTTTCGGATCTAAGGGCACAGGCCAGAGGCACGCGTTTCTACCCATCGCACTTCTCGTGTGACAAAGCTCCCTTCCCAACAGTGAGAGAGCAACAGTCATCTGAGGAATTAGCGGACTCCACAGACGGGCTTCCACACAAAACCTGCGCTCGGGATACGCGAGCATCTCGTCCGCTCCTACTTCCTACTTGGAGACGAGGGCTGGCAGGCAAGACGGCGTCTGTCCCGTCGCTGGTCCTAATCCACTCCAGGAAGGTATCTGCTTCAGCTGGCAACCTCAGGCTGGTTGTATTAGGTCCAAGGATGTTCCTTTCTCCTGACAAAAGGCAGGGGGTTCAGCTGTTCTTAAACCCAGATAGGGGTTAGACAACTTAAAACAACGACAACATTTAGTCCTTCTAATCTGAAGAACAGACCCTCCAGCGGAGCCCCAGAACGTTAGGAGCTGGCAGAGATCTTACCCTGCTCTACCCCAAGCTCGTCATCTCACTGAGGAGGAGCTCAGAGCGCAGGGCAGGTTACAATGGACGACCAGAGGCGCGGCGAGCTTCCCCACTCAGACGCGTTTCTTTAAACTACAGACCCCACCTCAGGCCACAGCGGCCAAACTCCGAAGCCCGAAGAAGTGGCCCCCATTCCAGTGCGAGCAGTGTCCGTGGCTCAGTCGCATCCAACTCTGTGCGACCCCACGGACTGTAGCCCCCCAGGCTCCTCCATCCACGCGACTCTCCAGCAGGAATACTGGAGTGGGTAGCCATTCCCTTCTCCAGGGGATCGAACCCGCGTCTCCCACACTGCAGGCAGACTCTTTACCGTCTGAGCCACTGGGGAAGCCCACCCCCACTTTCCGGGGAAGCCCATTCGAGTGCTAAAGTACAGCCAAAAAGCTCTCCCAATATATGATTAGAAACAAAGGAAGAATTCCTTAAGGATGTATTTCTCATGCATGACAATAAAAGCCAAACACTGGTTCTGTGCGTAAAACCGCACTCTTTGGACCACGTGTCAGTGAGCCGACTGTAAAACCCAGATAATTATTAAATAGGCAGCGGAAACAAGTACAGTTCGTACTTTCCTTCACTGTATTTAAAAGCATGCCGGGTATCTGAAAGAAAACTCAAACATTCTAACATATCACTAACGGAGGCAGACACATGAAAACATACACTCCCCACCTGCTCCTCATCAGATGCAGATAACAGCAGAGCTAGACACCAACAAGCACAAACCTCCGCCTGCTGGACAAGAATGTGGGGCGGGGGCGGGAGACACAAACTCACCAATTCAAACTATCTCAAATTCCTAGATTTTTTCCCATTCATTATTGACACAGTCCAAAACAAAATTATCTCAAGTTTTATTCAATTATCAACCAAATGCTTTCACGTAACTGGAAAGGAGACTAATTTACTTCTAACAAGCTTCATTTCAGAAAATACATGTCAAAAATTCTGGATCTAGAGGACTTCCTTGGTGATCCAGTGGTTAAGACCCCGCTCTGCAATGCAGCGGACAGGGTTTGATCCCTGGGAGGGAACTAAGACCCCGCACGCCACAGGGCAAGTAGGCCCGCGTGCCTACCAAAAGATTTCACATGATGCGACACGAAGGCCTGATGCCGTCAAATACACAGCTTTTTAATTTCTGAATTTTTTTGTGTTTTGATAAAGTATCAACATCTACAAACTTACAAAATATGTATAATATATAACCAAAATATTTCACTCCAATAGAACTTCTAAGTCCCAAACTCTAAGGTCACTGGACTTGTACCTTAGTAACACACTTTACTATTAATACATTTTACAATATATTAAAGCAATCTCAAGTATAAAAATACAACAGGGAAACATTCCAGCATTAATGCAGCATTATGGGATGGCTATGCTTTGCTTCAGTTAACATACTAAAAAGCATCCAGGCATATATTTTATTTATATATATATATATAAAACACAAAACCATTCCACCTCTAAATTGACATGTAATTACCTTTCAGTAATCCGGTGGTATTCTTGATTCTAAAGTACAATTATCAAATAACTTGAAAGAGCTGCTATTTTGTAGTTAACCAAATATACTAATGTTCTTTAATCAAACTATCATTAAAGTCTATTTTTTCCAGGCCCCGGAATTTCAATTTATGAAAATTTTCCAAAGCCTGGAGAGGAAGTTTCATAACAACCAGTCACACAGACTTAGCTTATAAGCAGCTAATACATCTAAAGAATCCATACGGTCAATTTTCTTTGGTTTTAACTCTACTATCTTTAGAAAACCAAAGGAAAGTATAGAGTCTGCCCAAGAAGCAGAGGGACCTGAAGCCAGACTCAAAACCTCTTGTTACCAGTGTTGTCCCTGAAGCCTGGGGTGGGGTAGGTTTTAGAAGGTGAGACTTTCAGGGAGGAAAAAAAAGCTTCATTTACCCAGACTATTTCGGACATTTTCATAACATTTCTTTCTCTTTTTCAAAATGTCAGCATCTTTAAAGAAAACGCTTTTCTACTGAGTGGCTTCAGGATCTCTCAATTGTCACAGCACAATTACACCCTTCTCCTGTCCAGGTACACTGAACCATGTTCAACCCGGGCACATAATCAAATCATTAAATCTGAGACGCCTCATTTGATAGATGCCTCATTAAATCCATCTCAAAGTTGAGGAAAGAGATGCCTGTGAAAAGCAGGGAGGCACCCCTGTTAACTCTTAAGAAAACTCTGAGAGAGAATCTCAAAATCCACACACAGCTTCATTCACCGTATTAACAGGGTGAAGCACACCTACAATCTCCTGCCCTGGGAGGTAGACAGTCGAGGGGGTGTGTGTGTGTGTGTGTGTGTGCGTGCGTGTCCTGGGAGAGGGGGTGGTGTGTGTCCTGGTAGAGATGTGTGTGTGTATTTAACACAACCCCTGGGGAAACAGGAAGGAAGGCCAAAGATTCAGGACACACACCATCAGCTGCTTCACAAAATTCCACAGATTGAATTCAACAAATGTTTAAACCAAAGTGCCAAGTATTATACAAGCCTTGGATCATACACAACCTCAATAAATGCTATGTTACCAAGAAATCAAATTCAGCATTCTATAAAGAAAGAGAACAAGAAAATAAAACACCTTACATTTTAAAAAAATAATAAGAACCTTGGGATAACCAGTCATTTAGCAATCTTACAGATACAAAAAAGAAACTTCATAAACTTATTTACACTCATCTCCTTTCCCTACAATTTCAATGAGTGTTAAACAAAAAAAAAAACACACAGTTTTAGGAAAAACTATGAAATTGAGGGAGAGGACTCACTCTCCAGCCCTATATAATATAGAAATTACAAAAACTCAACAGCATAGTGACATTAATAAAGCACTATTGATCACTAAAGTACAAATAAGTTTACTTCAAATAAAAGATTTGTGCAAATCTTTCATGATAGCTATTTTTGATACTTACAAGTAAAGCTATGTTTTAAAGGAACTGAAGTATCACACCGCCATCTTCAAAACTTATCCACTTTTCAGATCAAGTGCTAATACTCTGTAGCCAGTGACAATTTTACGGTTTAACAACTGAGGCATACTCAAGCAAGAGAATCAAGAATCATTAGGTGAGCTGTACTTCACACCGGCTTGAATGTCCGTATGACTGTCTGCCCCCAGGACACTTGGAACGCTTTCGTACCATCTCTGTACCATCCCCTCATTGTCCCGTCTCGCTTCTTTATGTTAAAGGCAGAATGATGAAAAGAGAACTGTCCACAGTTTACATGGAATGCCACTTGGGACTAGAGGATAATATCACCTCATTACCAGCACAACAGCGTTATTTCCTGAATGCTTTTAACCAAGTTAAAAATCCAAACGTAAAGAGATTCAGCATCGATTCACGGAAACTGACATGAATTGTAAGACAGAACGGGCATGCTCTCTTAGCTCTGCCAACAACTGAAAAACCGCAAGCAAGAATCAGAACTCTTTACACATCAGCTTCTCTGTCTGAAAAGAGGATTGACACTGACTCCTCCCTAATAATGTTTCTGAAAGGACACGAGATAATTTATGTGAAAGCTCTTTTAAGATTTTTGAATAAACCCGACATATTAATAGATGTTATCAAACCACAGTTAACGAAGAACAAGACAGCATGCACTTTACATCAAAAACAAGTATAAAATATAAACGTAAAAAAACAAAGTTAAACCCTTTGTTCTTAAAAGGAGTGCTGAAGCACACGCTGGTGTCACACGCTCATACCACGTTACTCAATACTGCTGCAATTATAGTAATAAGACACTGCTCGTCAACATTACAGCTCAATGCTGAACCACCCCTTCTTGATTTCCACATAGGCAACCATGTAAGGTTTGAGCATTCCCAGAAGAGAAAAGGAAGAAAAACAAGAGCGGGTGAGGAGTCCCTTTTCCAGAGCAATCCCAGAAAGTCACACATAAAAATATCTTGTCCAAGGTTCACCAGGCACAGTGGGTGTGCTCTCTGTTCTGTCAACATCCCATTCCCCGTCACAATCTGAGCTGAAACAGCGAGATGACTAAATCTACAAGGCAGAAGAGAGTCAAAAATATTAAAAAATACCGTGTAACACTGCCCTTGACCAATGACTCAGGTGCCCCCAGGGAGTCCAAAACACAGCCTCATTACCGATGTTGAGCAACACAAATTCTTGAATTTTTTTCCACCTAAAATTACTCTCTTTCAGGTAAAATTTAAGATGACTGATCTCAAAAGGAAATTAAATGTTAATATACCTACAGACTTAATACTTCAAACAAGACATTTCGGATAAAGCCACAATTAATTTTTTTCTTATTTTAAGTCAGCTAAGAGAATGGCTGCTTGAGAGGAGCAGTGACTAAAAACTAAAGTTTCTATCACAGCTCTGCAGTCACAAAGAACCCTGAGTCTGAAGCCTTTCAGTTCATTAAAGACTTTCATTTTACTTTGCCTAAATAAATATTTAAATATTCAAAAAGCCACAAATGCCTTCCAAAGCCTTTTTGAGAATCACTTGGGCCAGGTTATAAACACTAAAATTTGACTGAAAGGTGACCTCAAGAGAATGAAGTTCTCTCCCGACAAGAACTTCTCAAAAAAGCAACTGATAAATAGACAAACTATATAAACAGGTAAGGAGCTCGATCTGAATACAGGAAACCGTTCAAAGGCAGCTTCCTAGTCTATCCTTAACTCCAGCTACACATGTAAACAAAGTGATAGGAAGCAACAAATTTAAAAGTAAGTTATATGTAAAATTCTGAAAACAAATGTGGTACAAAACACCCACTCAAAGAGTCTCCTGTAAAACAAATGTTAATTCTCTTCTTGAGGAAAAGAATTACTACATAACACTTTCTTGTTGATTGTCCTACATTCCACAGGGGTAATTTCTAGGAGTCTCCTCCCAGCTTAATGCAAACCTCCATGACATGTGAAGTCTTGATAATGTTCCTATGATAAGCGAGACCACCTTACAACAAAGCCCTTTTGTTCATCAACAACTACACTTCCTTGCAAAGGTTCAAGTGGACTCATGATGTGGTAAATTTTGTTCTATGGCAAATAAAAAGCAACAGAGATGTATGATATACTAACTTTGGCTTAAACTCAATTTTGTATAAAATGTGCAATTAGACATCTTGGTAACAATCAGGCACCTTCCTTCTAGGAGTCCTGTATACAGGCTTCATATTCAAGAATAGGCTGGGTGCTGTGTGTGGCGTCCCTATTTTATTAATTACCTTTACAAGCGTATACACAGAGGGGTATATGTATTTATGCTGTGCATACCACAGCAAAGCAAGTAAGTTTAGAGTGAAGTAACAATTACTGCTTTTCATGAAGAATGGAACAAAAAGATTAAAATGAGCACACCAGAAATTTGAGACTTAACCAGAAAGATAATCTGTCAACTTTACACCAAGATAAGTTTAAAAAAGAAAAACAACAACAACAAAAAAAAACCTATATTTCATCCACTGAGAACATTTTAGACACACTTGAAGAGATAATCAAGGGGAATCAAAGATTTAAATGCCATGACTAGGACACCTAAAACCCTTCCCATGGACATTTATCATGATCAACAATTCAATCATGAGGAAAATGAGGCATGCAGAGCTCCTTCCATGCAAAATATGTTCAAAATATGCTTAACACAGCCCTTGCTTCTTTACACACACAGGCACACACACAGGCACACACACAGGCACACACACACACACACATTCACCATTCTCATGTTAACACTCATCCCAAGCATGATTACCATTGAATACTTTCATAAAATAACAGTATTTTATAAATTACATGAGCTGCAAGAGAGGAGAATTGAGTTGTTGCTCCTACGTTTAAAAAAAAAATCACCTATTTTCTAGGCCGTTATCTTTTTAAAGACTTGTCATCCTGTTGGGACATTATCTTCAGGTATTGCAAATGCTATTGTATTACGATGTGATTTTTTTATGAGGCCAAAATCCATCAGAAACCCACTTGAATTACAGAAAAACCTCAATTAAAAATAAAGGAACATCTCACCAGGAATGCTACCAGTCTTGCATATCTCAATATAGGAGTAAAGAGCTCCTCATTGAAACTGATTAAACTGCTACTAGAACACAGGTGTGGACCAAAAATATTAAGTTGGAAAGAATGGCTACAGATGAATGCAATTACAAGTGTGACTCTCCTTCCACCACTATGGACAACCTAAGTGGAGAAGTAATTAACTACTTTAGTAAATTTGGGGAAGATGTAATTCCCGATTTAACTCTTACACTAACCTTGTTTTAAATAAAATTCCTTACCACTGAAACATAATTCTTCAAACCAGCAGAGAAAAAGGACATAAAGAACTCATTAAGCTCAAATATACAGCCAGGACCCAGAGCTCCCTAATTTAGCAGCAGCCAAGTCTTTAAAAGAGAAACACTAGTCACCCCGGTCAAGAACTTGATCTAATATATATCAATTCTATCCCAATGAAAAAATTTAAGAAGATCTTTAGAAATGTAAAAAGGATGCGGAGGATTTTAGATCACACTCAGTGAGAGACGGCAATCAAAAGTCCTACTGTGACCCCTATGCATCCCTATCAGAAGTCACATTGTCAGTTCTGGCTATAAAGGTAGAGGGGAGAAAGAGAGAAAGAAACAGGCAAAATCACTTCTGATGCAAGAAGCACACTTGCAGAGGCCGAAATAAAGCCCAGAAGCGCTAAGGAAAAGTATCATCAAAGAGGATCATGGCTGCCGGGTCCCATCGAGGACTAAGTCGGCAAAAGACAGGACGGGGAGCAGGAGCAGGGCACCGGCCGACCCGCACTGAGCTCGGGGAGGGCGCCGCCGGCCGCGCGCGGTCCTTCTCCTCCGGTGGTTTCACGGCACGTGAAGCTGCCCTGAAGCCCCGCGGCCCGAAGGCGGCACTGTCACCGCAGGGCCCCCTCAGGAGCGTGTGCAGCCCGGGGCCCCGCCGCCGGCCCCGCGCCCGCGGCGGGAAGCGCTCGGCTCGGTCCCGCGGGTCGTCCGCGCGAGCGGCAAAGGGCTAACGGAGCCCCGAGGGCGCGCGCGGCGCGGGTGCAGGTGACCGCTTACCTGCGTAGAAGCGGATGAGGCAGCCGACCTCCGAGTCCAGGCCCTCCTCCTGCACCCGCCACAGCGCCCCGAAGCCCAGCTGGAAGAGGTAGTCGTTCTGGATCTGCAGCGGCTTCTCGTCCGCCTCCAGCCGCCGCGCGCTCTCCCCGTGCAGCTGCACGTACAGGGTGGGCGCTGGGGGCGCCTTCTCCGCGGCGGCCGCGTCCGCGCCCGGGCTCTCCTCCGCCGGCTGATCGCGGGCGGCGCCGCCCGGGCCCTCACCGCCCCTTGGGGCCGGAGGCGGAGGCGGGGAGGCGGCCGGGGAGCGCTGCCGGGCGCCCGACGAGCGGCCGCGCAGGCGGGGCTGGCCCGGGTCGGCCTCGAGCTCCTCGGACGACGACGAGCAGTAGGGGTCCCGCCGGCCCGACGCGCCCTCAGCGCCGGGGCCTGGCCGGGGGCTCTCGGGCTCGGGGGCCGGGGCCGGGCCCGCGAGGTCCGGGCTGCAGCCCGCGGGCGCCGGGCCGGCGCGGGAGGCGCGGCGCGGCGGCGGGGCCCCGACGGCGGCCAGCGCGGGCCGGGCGGGCGGCGCAGCCGCGGGGCCCCGGCCCGGCACCTTCAGCGCGCCGCCCGCCCGGGGGCCCGCCTGCAGCAGGCGCGCGGCCACCTCGCCGGCCGTGGTGTCCAGCGTGCAGAGCACCGGGCGCAGGCGGCCGGCGGCCGGGCGGCGGTCAAGGACGTGCACGCAGCCGCGCTGGAGCTGCTGCCGCACCCACTCCCGGTCCGACGGCTGCAGCGGCAGCATCTGCCGCGGCCGCGGGAGCAGCGCGCGGCGGTCCAGGCTCCGCGAGCTCGGCGGCGCCGCGGCCGGGCCGGGGGCGGGGAGGCCGGCGGGGCGCGGGGCGGCGGCGGACGCGGTCCTCTTCAGCCGGCCTCTCCGCAGCAGCAGCGCGCCGGCGCCGGGCCCCGGGGCGGCCCCGCCGGCGGCGGGCAGGGGCGCCGGGCCGCGCCGCCGCCTGCGAGCCGCGCCTCCCGCCCGGCCCGGCGCCGCGGCCCGGCCCTCCGCGCGGGTCTCCGCGGCCGCGGGCTCCATGGCGGCCGGCTCGGCGCGGCCCCGGCTCGGGGGGCGGCGGGCGCGCAGCGGGCGGGGGGCGGCGGCGCCGCCAGTGGCGCTCGCGCGGCCGTTCCAGGCGATTATGCGGCGGCGCGGAGCGCTCCGTCGGCGTCTCGGGGTTCCATCCCGCGCGCCCGCCCGGCCGCCGCCGCCCCCCGCCCGCCCCTCGCGGCGCGCCGCCGAGCCGGCCTCATTGAATATTCATCGCGCGCCGGGAGCGCCGGGCGGGCGGCGCGCCTCATGCATATGCATCGCGCGCGGGGCGGGGCCTCGGGTAAACGGGCGTGGCGGCGTCGGGGGCGGGGCCGCGCGGCCGGGCCCGGGGGCGTCCTGCGCGGGCCGGAGCTGGGGCGCGGCCGGGAGGCGGGCGGCGCGCGATGCCGCCTGGGAGCTGTAGTTCCAGGCCGCGGTCGGGCGCCCCCGAGGGGACCGTGGCGAACTACAAGTCCCAGAGATCCCCGCCGCGGGCCCTGGACACTGGGTCTGCTGCCCTCTGCTGTTGGCGTGGGTGCAGGGGGCGTTCGCTTCTTGAACTTGCAGCTGCCCGCCCGTTCCTGCTCCCCGAGCCCTTCACTTTCCCCCTGGGTGAAGGCGGGCTCGAGCAGACTCCCGGCGGCGCGGACGGCCGGGCGCTCGGTCGTCCCCTCGCCACCTGGGAGCCCGCCCGGCGGCAGGCGCGCCGCCCCGGCCCGGGCGTCCGCAGCTCCCGCGCGAGGAGGACGGCCGGGGCCGCGCCCTCGGGTCTCCCTGTTCGGCTGGAGGGTCGGAAGGGCCGAGGACACCGAAAGGGCGGGACGCGGAGGAACGCGGGACGTGCCCTCCCTTCCCATCCCCCTTCGATTTTCCTTCAGTGTTCAGGAAAAAAGTATACTCTGCGACCACAGTGTTAGTCGTGGCGTAAAAAGTTGTCCTTTCTTGTCGATCAAAACAGTATTGTAGGCTGGATTAGAGCAGGTTACTACTTAAAACAATTTGGTAAACCTTTTTAATTGACTACCATTCCTCCGTATTTTGTAAATCTGGATTTTTACATGTAAGACTTCTGCTGCTGCTGCTGCTGCTAAGTCACTTCAGTCGTGTCCGACTCTGTGCGACCCCATAGACGGCAGCCCATCAGGCTCCCCCGTCCCTGGGATTCTCCAGGCAAGAACACTGGAGTGGGTTGCCATTTCCTTCTCCGATGTGTGAAAGTGAAAAGGGAAAGTGACTTCTGCAGCTGCAAACAATCCCGGGCCTGCTTAACATCAATAAAGTTACTAAACCTGGGGGTGAACTGGGGGTAGGGGGTTTGAGGAAAGAGGAAGGAGAGAGACAGGAAAGAAGAAACTGGAACTTCTAGCTGAAATAAAAGAAACTAATAAGGGCAGATAAAGTTGTACTCGGTTATCTACAGTTTCACTGAAGAGTAGGAGACGTTACAGGACAAAAAAATACCGATTCTTGAAATTCCTGTCGATGACTTTTTGTATTTTTCTTTTGAATTACTACCTCTTGGCCTCATGAAACATGTTTATTCCATTTCAATTCAATCAACAGCTCGGAGTTAACTTTTTTAAAATTAGGGAGAATGCAAATTTTTCCAAGAGACATAAGATACAATGAATTTAACAATTACAAACGTAGACCGAGCAGTCTGTTACAGCAGTGGAATGAATCGGACACTGCCCTTGCCTTTACAGAGTTTATAGATTAGAAACAAAGAGGTTCAACACGTGAGAGGGACGTGGTACCAGGGGAGACACCAGGTGCCATGGGAAGAAATGAAAAGGAGGGAGTTGACCTGGTCTAAGGAGCAGAAGGGGACGACAGAGGATGAGACGGCTGGATGGCATCACCGACTCGATGGAGGTGAGTCTGCGTGAACTCCGGGAGTTGGTGATGGACAGGGAGGCCTGGCGTGCTGTGATTCATGGAGTCGCAAAGAGTTGGACACGACTGAGCGACTGAACTGAACTGAAGGAGTCCAACAATACCGACCTCACTTTGGACGAAATTTTCAGAAACTGAGTAAAACTTAAAAAACACGTTAATTCAGTATTAAGACATGGACTATTTACATTTCTGTATATTTTTTATTTTAGTTCCTTCATGGATTCCTATAAACCTCGTTAATTTTTTGTATGTTAAGAAATATAAACTCTCATATATCTGCTTTCTAGAGTTATGTTGGTGTAGCTAAGGTAAGAAACTCAAGGGGAGTTTGTTCCAGTCAGAGATGCTGTCACCCCTGGCCCAGTGTCCGCGCGAGTCCTCTCGGGTCACAGCGCTGTCCTTAATCAGCTCTGGGCCCTGTGCTGTCTCACAGTCACCACCACTCTGTTTTCTGTCCTCTGGGAACTGTGTTTACCCCTTGAAGGTCTATGTAACCAAAACCTTCCCCAGAAAAAAAGAAAAAGCATTGGCCAGAGAATTTAGTATGCAAAGCACTGGAGCAGGGAGAGGTTGGAGAGTCTTCTGACCTACCTGCCTGACATGGTGTGAAGGGTGACTAACATTGGGAGGAGACAAGGGGCAGTGAATTACAGTCAAGTATCTCAAGGTGAAGAAGAAGGAAGTCCAGGCCAGCCTGTTCTTTTGATGGAGGGAGGGAGAACGAAGGATATAATTTTTAAGTAGAGAAACTATTTCAGGCAGAGTGTGTATAATCTACAAGGCATCGTATCCCATTGCATCCAAAAGCATAAAAATCCGAGGAGAGCAGAAGGTCCACAGTGTGACCCATCCCTGGCTCTGGGGGTCTTCGACCTTCAGGGTCTGAGGCCTGATGATCTGAGGTAGAGCTGGTTAATAGTAACATTAGAAATAAAGTGCCCAGTAAATGCAATACGCTTGAATCATCCCGATTCCACCACCCTACCCCCGCCCCAGTTCGTGAAAAAACTGTCTTCCGCGAAACCCATTCCTGGTGCCAAAAAATTTGGGGACTGCTGCCTGGTTCCACTTGCAAACCCTCAGTAAAGCGACTGAACTTGCGGGTGAGAGGGGAGCGAGAGAGAAAGAAACGAGTTCATAAAGCATGGACAGCCCCCTGGACACCAGACCAGCTGGGACCTCAGAGTTGTAATAAGACAGTGATAATGATGGTGAGACGGGGTTTGCCAGTATCACGGAACACCCCCCAGACCATATGAGCCAAGCCGCGCTGTGCAATTTCTCTGAATGAGGACAGGATTTCAGTGGAGAACAAATGTTTTCCAGACACCCGTGAAATCGCAGCTTTTCCTACTTAACAAGTAGAATGGGGACTAGGACAGTATCTTGAAACTGCTGTAACTCACAAATGCTCCCCAACCCTCCAAAATGTTCCACGTGTACAATCTAATACCACAGTTGTAACTAGCCTCACTTTTCAAAGAATCACATCTTCCAATGTGAAAAGATAATCCCCCAAAGAAACAACAGATGTAAAAGTTGCAGACCCTGATGCCAACTTGTTAACATATTTTCACAGCTAAGTATAGGAAAAGAGAATGTAATTTTCAATTTTTCTGCTACAGTTTATTTTATGCTGCATGATTGATAACTGACTTGCTGTGTTTTGCATCGAGGTTAATCCTGTTTGCATCCTTAGATCCAAGATAAAAAGAAGCCTTCTTTGGAATGTTTTTTCTAATATGAGCAGTTGGAATCTTAATGGAGGCATGAATTGATAGAGGGTGGTTTCAGTCTCAATTGTTAAGTTCCCAGCTGTGTTCAGAAATAAACTCAGAAGATGCCACATGCCATGTAATACACTTAGTACATGATGAACAGGAATCTGATTATAGTTTCTCATTTTTATATCCTTTGAGCTACTAGTAGTTGCTGCTGCTGCTGCTAAGTCGCTTCAGTCGTGTCCGACTCTGTGCGACCCCATAGACGGCAGCCCACCAGGCTCCCCCGTCCCTGGGATTCTCCAGGCAAGAACACGAGTGGGTTGCCATTTCCTTCTCCAATGCATGCAAGTGAAAAATGAAAGTGAAGTCGCTCAGTCGTGTCCGACTCTTAGCGACCCCACGGACTGCGGCCTACCAGGCTCCTCTGTCCATGGGATTTTCCAGGCAAGAGTACTGGAGTGGGGTGCCACTGCCTTCTCCATACTGGTGGTTGCTGCTGCTAAGTCACTTCAGTCATGTCCGACTCTGTGCGACCCCATAGACGGAAGCCCCTAAACTGCTCACTATTTACTCCTTCTGTTTTACTACCATAGCAAATAGCTACGCAGGGCCCTAAACGGGCCCCAGGTGGCCAACCTGAATTCACACGTCCCCGCTCACTGGCAGGGTGACACCTTCTCAGCTCTGTAAGGCTTCACCCGGGCCTCACAGGCTCACCATGTGAGCGCTGCCAAGATTGCCCTTGGCACTGCAGGTCGCCTGCGTTATGCATGCAGCCTGGAAACTTTTCAGATTTCAGTGCACACTTGTTTGTCCCCTAATTCTTTGTCTCTTTCTCAGTCCTCACACCCTGCCTCTCAGAGATACATGAGATGTAGTTCTTGTCACAATAATGAAGTATTGGAGAATTGAGGCCATAGAATCCACTTCTGGTAACAATATAAATTACCTGGGACATTCATTCAACAAGTATTTATTAAGCTTTTAAATGTAGGCATCATTTACCCCCCAGTGAATTGTACAGACAAAAATACCTTCCCTAAGAAAGTTTATATATAGGCATTGTCGTTTTTTTTAAGCTTTAGTTAAAATTGACCTACTTTCTTCTTTTGTAGAGATGGTTCTTATTTCAGGCAAATGGGATATATGAAAACCTAGGTATATAAACTATACATTAGACTATAGATATTTCTTTCAAAGTATTCTTTATTCTTTCTCTTATATGATTTCATCAGACAATTGTTTTAAATACTGGGCTCCTATAATACTGATACGGGCCCTGCGTAGCTATTTGCTATGGTAGTAAAACAGAAGGAGTAAATAGTGAGCAGTTTAGGGGCTTCCGTCTATGGGGTCGCACAGAGTCGGACATGACTGAAGTGACTTAGCAGCAGCAACCACCAGTACGGAGAAGGCAATAACAA
Organism: Moschus berezovskii; assembly: GCF_049115385.1. Lineage (NCBI taxonomy): Eukaryota > Metazoa > Chordata > Mammalia > Artiodactyla > Moschidae > Moschus > Moschus berezovskii. The sequence goes on along the minus strand of NC_142487.1, from coordinate 29,482,479 downwards.
GCCACTCCAGTACTCTTGCCTAGAAAATCCCATGGACGGAGGAGCCTGCAGTCCGTGGGGTCGCTACAAGTCAGACATGACTGAGTGACTTCACTTTCACTTTTCACATTCACACATTGGAGAAGGAAATGGCAACCCACTCCAGTGTTCTTGCCTGGAGAATCCCAGGGACGGGGGAGCCTGGTGGGCTGCCGTCTATGGGGTCGCTCAGAGTCAAACACACTGAAGTGACTTAGCAGCATAATACTGGTACATTTAAATATATTCATTGTAAAAACTGATGCCAAACTTTCAGAATCCCATTTTGGGTTCTAACAGTAGCCTAATACTTCTTTCAGTGAAGATTCATATTAACAAGTATCTTCCTACAACATTCCAAAGCTTTTCCCCCTGAATCTTCCACGACTAAAAATAAAAAAGTATCCTCCAGAGGTGGGGGCTTCCCAGGTGGCTCAGTAATAAAGAGCCCCCCTGCCAGTGCCGGAGACATGAGAAACCAGGTTGGATCCCTGGGTTGGGAAGATCCCCTGGAGAAGGACACGGAAACCCACTCCAGTGTTCTTGCCTGGAGAAGCCCATGGATGGAGGAGCCTGGTGGGCTACAGTCCATGGGGTTGCAAAGAGTCGGACACAACTGAAGCGACTCAGCATGCACACACACATCCTCCAGATGATTCTCCTATACTTAGAGGCATTAACTATACCCTGAGGAATCAGCGTGGGCATTCTCTTTTTTGCCCCGGAATAGATTATAGGAGACACTCAATCCCTAGAAATCTTGCTCTTTTCCCCTCTATTTCCCACCAGATCCACTGAGCTGGACCCCTAGATATATGTGTTTCTTACAGCTGCCATAACAAAGCACCATGACCTGGATGGCTCCAACAACAGAAGCTGACTCTCTTACAGTCTGGAGGCTGAAGTCCAAAATCACAATGTTGGCAGGATCGTGCTCGCTCTGAAGGCTGGGGGTTGGATGAGGGATTCTTTCCTGCCTGGTTCCGCGTCTGGTAATTGCCAACCTTCCTTATCCTGAAGCTGCATTAGTGCAATCTCTTCTCTCTAGTGCCTAACAGCATGTTAAAAAGCAGAGACATCACTTTGGCAACAAAGGTCCATCTATTCAAAGCTATGGTTTCTCCAGTAGTCGTGTACAGATGTGACAGCTGGGCCATAAAGAAGGCTGAGTCCAGAAGAACTGATGCTTTTGAACTGTGGTGTTGCAGAAGCCTCTCGAGAGTCCCTTGGACAGCAAGGAGCTCAAACCACTCAATCCTAAAGGAAATCAACCCTGAATATTCATTGGAAGGACTGATGCTGAAGCTCCTCCTTTGGCCACATGATGAGAAGAACCAACTGATTAGAAAAGACCCTGATGCTGGGGAAGATTGAAGGCGGGAGGAGAAGGGGACGACAGAGGATAGGATGGTTGGATGGCATCACTGACTTGATGGATATGAGTTTGAGCAAGCTCCGGGAATGGTGAAGGACAGGGAAACCTGGCATGTTGCAGGCCATGGGTCCGCAAAGAGTCAGACAGAACTGAGTGACTGAACAACAACAAAAATAATACGTAAGGTTGGAAGTCAGAAAGTCCTCATTCTGGTCCTGGTTCTATACTAACTAGTTAACCAGGAACTTGGAAAGCATTTGGCCTCAAGAAGGCTTCAGTTATTGATTTATGAAATGAAGGAGTTGAACAAGATAGCATCTCTAAAAATCTCTACCAGCTCAAGAAATTTCTGGTTTTTGGCTGAAGGCAAAATTGTCTAAATTGGAATATTGGCAAATGTTTTCGTTAGTCACAAAGCAGAGGCTTTCACATTTAGATGACATTAATTTGAAATAAAGAGGCTCTTAAGGATGATTCTTGCCATTTAAAAGAATTTCTAATGCATTTAAAATAACAGCAGGTTTATTTTATTTTGACATTTAAGGAAACTGCTGGGTTTTCAGTCCTTGAGAATATGAATTTGTCACGAATAGGAGCCAATCTATGACAATAAGATCCACAGCCTCAGACTTCCAAACACCAGGGTCTTTATCAATTTTCCCTTTTATGGTCATGAATGGGTAGAAATCTCATTAGCACAAAGCAAGGTCAGCTCACAGGAATGAGAATGTCAGCCAGGTGAGCACTACGCGCCAGGAGACAGACAGGGGAGCTGATGGCAGCCATGGTTCCCAGTGCCACGGCTGGGATCAGCCCGAATGTCCACCAACAGCAAAAGAGATAGACAAGTGCCAGCACAGTCCGGCGCTGAAATACCAACACCGCAGCAGCAGTGGATGAATTACGACAGCGCTGGGCAACGTGGACGAACCTTAGCAGCTCGCTGAGTGAGGGCAGCCAGAGGCGGCGGATGGCATGCCCGAGGGTCATGTTTGTGTCCACTTCAGAAACAGCCACACCAGCCTGCATGGTTAGGGTACGATTTAGATGCAAAACTGAAAGCAACGGAAAAGGAAGTAAATAACTAACAGACCAACGAGGCAGACGTAAGTGGCTTGTCACCGGAAACAGGGCGCGCGGCGGGGGGACGGGGCGTCTGGGCCACGAGTGGCCTGTGTATCGACCCAGGCGGTGGGCACTTGGGTCTCTGTTTTGAAAAGATGTGTTCGGTCATACATTTGTGCTTTATACACTTTCCTGGTAGTTTTATACTTCAGAACAAAGGTTTTTGTTTTTTTAAGATCAACCATATGGTTTTGCTACCATCTGAATTTCTACATTTTGTTCATAATTAAAAGTTTAAAATTAAGCTTCCCACCACTTAATTCATTAAAATTTTATTTATAATTTAAAACAATTGAAAAATTAAAAATCTAAAGTAATTTAAGAGAGAACTTTAAATATTACTTAAGAGTAATCAGTTCATTATAGAAAGTTTGGTCAATATGGAAAACTTTATATAAAGATACAAAGTTGAGCAAAAAAAAAAAAAAAAATCCAGTGACCCAGAGTTATTTCCACATATTTCCTTTAGATTTTTTCTGTGTACCTTAATGGTGTAAAGATCATAATGATGTTACAATTTCCTATCCCACTTTTCTCACTGAAAACTATACTATAAACATGAAAAATTCACTATAAAGATAATATAAATTTTTAGATAAAAATGCATCATTTTGAAGAACCATGATTTATTTAAGCACTCCATAAATAGTGAATCAGGTAGGACACTAAGCTGGCCTTCAGTATTTTTATGCTTTTTTTGTTTTACTATTTATGGAAATAAAAATATGGTAATAGTGGATTTTGCAAGAGTCATCTTTCCTTATCTCTCTGTCCTTCAACCACAATTTTGCAGCATTTAAATCAGGCAGCATCCGATGTTCTATTTAGATGATCTTGTGAGGAAGTGGAAATGAGAAAACACTTATCGAGGAAACATTTATCAAACCTCTGCCACGTTACATGAGGAAGCATCGTATAACAGGCCATGATGCGGTGGCCACAAATAAAATACAGGACACCTGGTAATTGCAATATTTGGACATATGTATATGAAAACATGTCACTGCCTGAGATTTGAATTTAACCTGGCGCTCTGCATTGCAGCTGGCAGCCGCATGCCAGATCACTGGCAAGCCTATCGCATGTTTTCTAATGTGATTCTTTTAACCCCTCTAAGACTTATATATGATTCTCGTTGTAGAGAAGAGCTCAGAAAGGTTCAGCATCTTTTCTAGGGTCACATGGCTAGAGAGGAAGGAGAAATCTGGGGTGACTATATGGAGATGACTCGAAAGCTGGCAGCAAAACCTGGGAGAGGAGTAGAAAGGCATTCACTTTCCAACTCTGTCCATGCGTCTTAAAGTCTGCATTTTCCCTGTAAGATTAAAGTTCTGGGCAAAAGCACATGGACCGGAGTCCGTGTCTCCTTGTTTGAGCCCCACGTGAGCTTGTAGATCTAGACTTAATCTGAGTTGTATGTATTGACTCTGGGCCATCCGCTGATACGATCCGAATTGTGATGGTCCAGTTATGCAGGTGAACTCATCCAAGGAAGTCTGACCGAGCATCTGCTACAAGCCAGCTCTTCGTAAGTATGAGGAATGCAGCAATAGTCGCGTCATCCGCAAACCGTCCTCTTGGATCCACAGTTTCAGAAGAAGTGCCCACCTGCCCACCAGCACTGCTCTTACAATAGACGCCCTGGACTCTTCATCAGGAATCAGCTCTCACACTGGAGTTTCTTTCCTCCTTCAGAACCACACAACCTGGGAGTGGAAAGAAGGATGGGGGTAGTAAAGGCAGGCGGGAAGGAGGAAAGGAGGGAGAAAGGGTCTGACTATCTTTTTAACATTAAAAAATAGGAAAAACGCAAAATCTGACAATAGCTGTTTTTTCAGTTCAGTTCAGTCGCTCAGTCGTGTCCGACTCTCCGCGACCCCATGAATCACAGCACGCCAGGCCTCCCTGTCCATCACCAACTCCCGGAGTTCACTCAAACTCATGTCCACAGAGTCCGTGATGCCATCCAGCCATCTCATTCTCCGTCGTCCCCTTCTCCTCCCACCCCCAACCTTTCCCAGCATCAGAGTCTTTTCCAGTGAGTCAACTCGTCGCATGAGGTGGCCAAAGTATTACAGTTTCAGCTTTAGCATCAGTCCCTCCAATGAACACCCAGGATCGATCTCCCTTAGAATGGACTGGTTGGATCTCCTTGCTGTACAAGGGACTCTCAAGAGTCTTCTCCAACACCACAGTTCAAAAGCATCAATTCTTCGGCGATCAGCTTTCTTCACAGTCCAACTCTCACATTTTTACCCCGGTAATATTTCAAAGAATGAACATTTTCCCATTACACCTTTTTTGTATTGTGAAGGTCGATATTAATGTTAACATACATTTTCTAGAATTGTAACCTACTGTGTGGATCACAATAAACTGTGGAACATTCTGAAAGAGATGGGAATACCAGACCACCTGACCTGCCTCTTGAGAAACCTGTATGCAGGTCAGGAAGCAACAGTCAGAACTGGACATGGAACAACAGACTGGTTCCAAATAGGAAAAGGAGTACATCAAGGCTGTATATTGTCACCCTGCTTATTTAACTTATATGCAGAGTACATCATGAGGAACGCTGGGCTGGAAGAAGCACCAGCTGGAATCAAGATTGCTGGGAGAAATATCAATAACCTCAGATATGCAGATGACACCACCCTTATGGCAGAAAGTGAAGAGGAACTCAAAAGCCTCTTGATGAAAGTGAAAGAGGAGAGTGAAAAGCTTGACTTGAAGCTCAACATTCAGAAAACAAACATCATGGCATCTGGTCCCATCACTTCATGAGAAATAGATGGGGAAACAGTGGAAACAGTGTCAGACTTTATTTTTTTGGGCTCCAAAATCACTGCAGATGCTGATTGCAGCCAGGAAATTAAAAGACGCTTACTCCTTGGAAGGAAAGTTATGACCAACCTTGATAATATATTAAAAAGCAGAGACATTACTTTGCCAACAAAGGTCCGTCTAGTCAAGGCTATGGTTTTTCCAGTGGTCATGTATGGATGTGAGAGTTGGACTGTGAAGAAAGCTGATTGCCGAAGAATTGATGCTTTTGAACTGTGGTGCTGGAGAAGACTCTTGAGAGTCCCTTGGACTGCAAGGAGATCCAACCAATCCATTCTAAATGAGATCAATCCTGGGTGTTCATTGGAAGGACTGATGCTAAAGCTGAAACTCCAATACTTTGGCCACCTCATGTGATGAGTCTCACTGGAAAAGACTCTGATGCTGGGAAGGATTGGGGGTGGAGGAGACGGGGACGACAGAGAATAAGATGGCTGGATGGCATCACCGACTCGATGGACATGAGTTTGTGTGAAATCCGGGAGTTGGTGATGGACAGGGAGGCCTGGCGTGCTGTGATTCGTGGGGTCGCAAAGAGTCGGACACGACTGAGCGACTGAACTGAACTGAATTTGCTTCTGGTACATAAAAGTATAAGAACCTAACTGTGAAACTGGTGCATGTTAGATTTAAATCAGGCAAAGGGTGCTGAAGGATAATAGAGTGGGAAAGCTCACATTTATATTTTTCCTACTCAAATATAAGTATTATAGTCAAGGTTGATTGATGAGTTTTATAGTGAATATCACTACCAAAAACAGTAAGGAAGAAACAAGCTTTGGATCATGTATTTAATTAATTTTATTTTTTAATTGGAGACTCATAGTCCACAACTGAAAGACACAGGAAGCTACGTAAAATTTCCACAATAAATGTTAATTAATTTATAGGTTTTTTTGTATTTGCAGTCTGTTGTTGTTTAGTCACTAAGTTGTGTCTGACTGTCGTGGGACCCCAGAGACTGCAGCTCACCAGGCTCCTCTGTCCATGGGATTTCCCAGTCAAGAATAGTGAAGTGGGTGGCCATTTCCTTTTCCAGGGATCTTCTCAACCCAAGGATGAACCCGCCTCTCCTGCACTGGCAGGCAGGTTCTTTACCGCTCAGCCATCAGGAAGCCCATCTGTGTATTTTAAATTAATTATAGTTGCAAAATGATCATAGTTTTTATGTAGAACTGAACACAAACAAGTTTGATTTATTTTTTTTAATATTGCGTGGGGGGGGGTGAGATAGGCACTTTCAAGTGATAAAATCTTAAGCCCATTGCAAAAAAAAAAAAGGAAGGAAATAAAAACTGATAAAACTCTGATCATTGTACTTTTAGATACATAAGACAGTTTGCATTAAATATACATCTATGCTGCTGCTGCTGCTGCTGCTGCCAAGTCACTTCAGTCGTGTCCGACTCTGTGTGACCCCAGAGACGGAAGCCTACCAGGCTCCCCCGTCCCTGGGATTCTCTAGGCAAGAACACTGGAGTGGGTTGCCATCTCCTTCTCCAATGTGTGAAAGTGAAAAGTGAAAGTGAAGTCGCTCAATCATGTCCAACCCTCAGCGACCCCACAGACTGCAGCTTACCAGGCTCCTCCATCCATGGGATTTTCTAGGCAATAGTACTATCAGTTCAGTTCAGTTTAGTCGCTCAGTCGTGTCCGACTCTTAGCGACCCCATGAACCACAGCACGCCAGGCCTCCCTGTCCATCACCAACTCCCGGAGTTCACTCAAACTCATGTCCATCAAGTCGGTGATACCATCCAGCCACCTCATTCTCTGTCTTCCCCGTCTCCTCCTACCTCCAATCGCTCCCAGCATCAGAGTCTTTTCCAGTGAGTAGGTCTATTAAATTACTGATTTTTTCCCAGATTAAAACTCATTTTCTAATCCACACTCCTTTTCAGGTTGGACTGTAAACAAAGACTAGGATTGTGGCAAAAACAATGCCTTGTGTCCTTCTGGCACATTCCTGCTGACAAAGTATTTTCATGTATGTATATCACTTCGCCCAGTTCTCCCGGGAAGTCTGGGAGCTAGACGGAGGACAGACATCACCAGGATACAGGCCGCTCTGGTTAGGGGCCCCCACTCAAAGAACTTGAGGACAAAATCTGCACAGTGAAACACTCGCTGCAAGTGGACATGTAGAAACAGCCCACACTGAGACGTGTGCATGTTGCCACGGAGACCTGAAGGCTGTCCAAGTTCCGTCACAGTGAGCATAGCGTGTGGCAATCTGGCCACTTGCGCGGTAATCGAACTGTCCGAAAGGAGGATGTTTTAGGAGAAGGGCTGTTATAATCTGGAGGGAGCCCAAGAGTAAGAACTGAGTAAGAATCCTCAACAGTGAGGGTAAGCACACTTTGATCTGGGGCATCGGTAAAGATCCTCAAATCGGGACTTCCCTGGTGGTCCGGGGGTCCAGAATCTGCCTGGCAACGCAGGGGACGTGGGTTCAGTCCGCAGTCGGGGAATTACAGTCCCACATACTGTGGCGCAGCTAAGCCCAGACACCTAGAGGGTCCTGGAGCCGCAGCACTAGATCCACACGACCTCACCAAGACCTGATGCAGCCAGATAAATACATAAATATTTTTAAAAATATTCTCAGACCAACCTAGAAGGGTGGGCTGGCAGTGAAAGAAGGCTTCCTGGGAGAGGTGGTGCTGAGCGGGTCCTGGGGGACAAGGAGAGGTCAGTCACGCCGAGGGCCCAGCAGAGCGCACAGCTAACTCACTGTGCGGTTTACCTCGCTGGATCTCAGCTTCTCCTCTAGAGGAGTCTGTGGTCCCTTGCCTCAGTTTTCCATGCTGGGTGCCCAGTGCACCCATAAGAAAGCAGGAATCAGCCTGCTTGTGGCCCACATAAAGTTCAGTTCCTTTTTCTGGCTTCTCATCCAGAAAAAAACACAAAAGGCACTGCAGTGCACACTTGCCCATTGGCGGGAAGACAGGTCTTCATGTCGTCTCTTTGCGATTTGCTTACACGGAAGTGCAGTGTTCGTCTGAGGCCCATGTCAAGGAATGAGGAACTCCAGTCGTTCACAGACAGCACAGAACCTGGCCGGGCAGTGTGGGTGTGCGAGAAGAGCAGGTGGTCAGCACCGAACGTGCGCAGCACGAGTCAGCGGGGCAGCAGACCTGTCTAACAGTCCAGCTATCCCTGGGCGATTCACCCCAGAAACGGGTTATCAGCATCCCAACCCTGGACAACGACCAGGAAAGACCAGGGAGCGATGGCAGAGGACGCACATGCGGAAGAAGCTGGTGAGAAAAATATTCACAGAGTCATCTTATACACAACCTCGAGTAAGAACAGGACCAATTCCTGGCTAGAGAAAGCAGACCGCAATACTCATTGAACTCTGATCTCTCAAGAAATCCCACAAAAATGGTAGTGGACGTTAAAGAGAGAGATGAAGGAAGGAAGGTAGGGGATGCGGTGGGGACGGGGAAGGAAGGTCTGGGAGCTGAAGACCTGAGCGGGTGCTGGCCGGGTCAGCAGGAGGAGGAGAGGTCCGAGACGGTGGAGGGGAGGCCGGGGGAAGCCTCCCATGTGGGATGGAACTCCGGAGGACACAGGGACGCGGGCCCAGGCTCCTCCGGAAGGGAGGAGAGGAGGGCTGCAAAAGAGGAGGCCGCCAATCTATTGAGGAAGCAGCAGTATTGCTAAGATCTCCTGTAACACCAGCCTTCCCTCCAAGATGTTGATTGCCCTTCAGAGTTTGTTGTTTGTTTGCTCAGTCAAGCCCGACTCTGCGATCCCTTGAACCGCAGCACGCCAGGCCTCCCTGTCCATCACCATCTCCTGGAGTTTGCCCAAACTCATGTCCATTGAGTCGGTGATGCCATCCAACCATCTCATCCTCTGTCGTCCCCTTCTCCTCCTGCCTTCAATCTTTCCCGGCATCAGGGTCTTTCCCAGTGAATCCGCCCTTCACATCAGGTGGCCAAAGTATTGGAGTTTCGGCATTAGTCCTTCCAAAGAATAGTCCGGACTGATTTCCTTTAGGACAGACTGGGTAGATTGCCTTGCTGACCAAGAGACTCTCAAGAGTCCTCTCCGGCACCACAGTTTGAAACCATCGATGATGAGCCCCTTCAGAGTTTATTCTCTGGAAAAAAACAGATAAAACAGAGAGTCCCAGATAGGGGACAACTAAGCACACGTGAGGAGAAGGCAATGGCACCCCACTCCAGTACTCTTGCCTAGAAAATCCCACGGATGCAGGAGCCTGGCGGGCTGCAGTCCGTGGGGTCGCTAAGGGTCGGACACGACTGAGCGACTTCACTTTCACTTTCACACATTGGAGAAGGAAATGGCAACCCACTCCAGTGTTCTTGCCTGGAGAATCCCAGGGACGGGGGACCCTGGTGGGCTGCCGTCTATGGGGTCACACAGAGTCGGACACGACTGAAGTGACTTAGCAGCAGCAGCAGCAAGCACACGTGAAGGTGCAGTTAAAGTCACATTCTACAAGAAAAGAAAGACAGTCTTAAAAACACTGCGTTACTCAGCAGTATGCACGTGCATAGCCAAAAGAATTGCTGAAAGTTGGTCTAACCAAAAGTGTGATTTAAGTATTTGGGGAGGATACGTGGACAGTGTGTGGGCTGGTGAGACAGACCATACCTAAAATGGAAAAACGCAAGAAGGAGCAGCACAGACAGGTTAGTTGTGACAAGGAGGAGACACTGCCCCACCCCACCCCCAGCAAGGCTGAAAGAACTGAAAACACTTGCTGCCAGGTTATGAGGGTAGAGCTCTTTGACTCATCAGGTATAACACTGATGTAAACAAAAATTAAGTTTTGAAAATCAGAAGGGCTGTATTTTTTTGCTGGGAGGAGGGAAGAGGGGAAATAAGTTGGATGTGAAATCTAGTTTCAGTTGTAGTAGAAGCAAGATATTCAGGCGATCAACAATAAGAGATCAGAGCTCAGATAAGATGAGGTTTGGAAGAGAGATTTTGTAATTATTTAGATTGGAATTCGATTGGACTCTTGAGAGTCCCTTGAACAGTAAGGAGACGAAAGCAGTCAATCCTAAAGGAAATCAACTCTGAATATTCATTGGAAGGACTGATGCTGAAGCTGAAACTCCAATACTTTGGCCACTTGATGCAAAGAGCCAACTCATTGGAAAAGACCCCGATGCTGGGAAAGATTGAGGGCAGGAAGAGAAGGGGACAACAGAGGATGAGATGGTTGGATGGCATCACCGACTCAATGGACGTGAGTTTGAGCAAACGCCGGGAGCTGGTGATGGACAGGGGGGCCTGACGTGCTGCAGTCCATGGGGTCACAAAGAGTCGGACACAAGAAAGACTGGAAGAGAATTAGCTCTACAGGAAAAGGTGCTGAGAAAACAAGAGAAGAGGCCTAAGACAAACGTTTTATAAATGCCAGCTAGAGCGTCCGTGGAGGAAGGGACTGCACTGAAAGAGCAGCTGAGAAAACCGAGGGAAACGGGAGTCTCAACCAGGGGAGGTCGCGCTCAAGGTCGCGCTCAGGGAGCCCGAGGCCCAGACGTAGATAAACAGCGACAGATTTCTCAGGAGGGCACTCCAGTCTGAGGACCACATTCACACCTTCTAATGAGCCTTACATTTTCAAAGGGCTTTGGGTTTTGGAAGGATCTTGTGATTTTCCAGGACGCCGCACAATGATTGTGACCCTGCTTCTGGTAAGCACACAGCTGTCTTTCGGGGGCGGTCACACACACCCTGCGCTAATAAGAAAGTGGATTTGGGGGCGTATCGTCATTAGCAACCCCACACAAAGCCCTGTGCCTGCTTTGTTTCCCACACAAGGGGTGGCATTGTCCGTGTCAGAGACGCGCTTGAACTGAAGCTCCCGGCTTTGCCGGGCTCTGCCTTCCGGCCGCGCTCCCCGGCTGCCTGTCTGAGGTTGGGGTCCTAGGACACCCCAAACAAACGGATGCACCGAAAAACTAACCAAACGAAAACGCGTTTCCCTGTGGGTGCGTCAAAGACTACGGATGTCACATTAAATCTCACCTTAGATGAAAGCAAACGTGGTGAAAGTTCACTATTTCATTTCTGCTGAGTCACTTTCAAGGCTTGGCTTCAGGGCAAAAAGCATAATTGGCAGCAAATGTTCCCTAATCGCTCTGCAAATGACTTCCTCTTTCTGGTAGAGATTGCTGTGCTTCCACACCCTCCAAGCAGGGGCACCACGACAGAAGGTCTGGTTGTGTGTTTCTCAGAAGCCCATCATGACACTTTGCTGCCAAGCTTGTGTCAGTTATTGCTGCCTTCCAGACATTTCCATCTCAGATATATCAAAGGGTGAGAAGAACGGCTTTGACAGTGCTATATGGCAGCCTGGGAGGGAGGGGCATCTGGGGGAGAATGGACACATGTATGTGGGTGGCTGAGTCCCTTTGCTGTCCACCGGAAATTATCACAACATTGTTAACTGGCTGTACCCCAAAACAAAATAAAAAGTTCAAAATAAGAATGGTTTCGATTTGGAATTTAAAAAAGCTTACCCAAGTCCATTAATGACACCCTAAACAGCCTGGTTAGCAAACATTTTTGTGTCAGTATATTAGCAGTTTCTCCCCTGGGGTGTCAAGCAAATGAATACTCCTGGGGGGTGGAGTGGGGGGGGGATGTGTGTGCAGTTTTTCCCCAGTCCCGAGGCTCAGAGTTTCTTAAGTGAAGCATTAGAATGCCTGCCAGCGTCCACCAAGCACATCACAGGAAGCTCCACAGTGCAGTAGAGCGTCATTCCACAATCGAGGTACTGAACACAGTGAGGACATGACAAAATGGGAACAAAATAAGGAAACAATTGCAAAGGCTTATGATGCTCGATAAACAATCCGGGGGATGGACTGAGGATTCACTTATGGGCAGTATATTCATTCATAACTTCACCTTATACCCCTTCCACCCACCCCAGTGTTTTTCAAACAAGTACGACAATGAGCTCAGTTTTAAAAGACATGTAAACATTCAAGGTCCATTGACTTAGATCAATCGCAGGGCCACTTTGGAAGTAAAAGACCTAAGAGAGGCTTCTAGAACCTAGCCATGTTCCTCTCCAGGGTGCCCAGAAACTCTTCAGAAATAACTAGCAGTGAGCACAGAACTGAAGACATGAGGTTTATTTCCAACCCAGGCAGTTATCCTTGCTCTGCAGGTTTTGCAGGTATAAACTTGCTCTGCAGGTATCCTGGGTTAGCAGGAATTCTCCTTATGAAAGCTCACCTGATGGACTTTAACCAATACAAGCCCTGAAACGCAGTCCCTTCAGCAATGGAAAAAATGTCAGATCCTTTATCAGGTGACTGGCTAAGTAGGAAAGAACTTCTTGGTTGGAAGAGTTGGTCAAATCAAACCCAGAGGGAGAAATTTCTTCATGTGCTGTCTGAGAGCCGGGACAGCAAGGTAATCCGGGTGGGAGAGGAGACACGTCCCAGGCGCTCGTGTTACCCAGTCGCTCAGGCGTGTCCGACTCTGTGATCCCATGGACTGTAGCACACCAGGCCTCCCTGTCCATCACCAACTCCCGGAGTCTACCCAAACTCATGTCCATTGAGTCGGTGATGCCATCCAACCATCTCATCCTCTGTCGTCCCCTTCTCCTCTTGTCTTCAATCCCTCCCAGCATCAGGGTCTTTTCCACTGAGTCAGCTCTTGGCATCAGGAGGCCAAAGTATTGGAGTTTCAGCTTCATCATCAGTCCTTCCCATGAACACCCAGGATTGATCTCCTCTAGGATGGACTGGTTGGATCTCCTTGCAGTCCAAGGGACTCTCAAGAGTCTTCTCCAGCACCACAGTTCAAAATCATCCATTCTTTGGCACTCAGCTTTCTTTATAGTCCAACTCTCACATCCATACATGACTACTGAAAAAACCATAGCTTTCACTCGACGGACCTTTGTTGGCAAAGTAAGGCCTCTGCTTTTTAATGTGCTGTGTAGGTTGGTCATAGCTTTTCTTCCAAGGAGCAAGTGTCTTTTAATTTCATGGCTGCAGTCACCGTCTGCAGTGATTTTGGAGCCCAAGAAAATAAAGTCTCTCACTGTTTCCACTGTTTCCCCATTTATTTGCCATGAAGTGACGGGACCAGATGCCATAATCTTAGCTTTTTAATATTGAGTTTTAAGCCAGCTTTTTCACAAAGAGTGTCCCCCTCAAATTCACATCCACCCAGAACATGACCTTATTTGGAAATAGGGTCTTGGCAGATGTAAGGAGCTAGAATGACATTACAGGACTAGGAGGGCCCTGAGTCCAGTATGACTGGGGTCCTTAGAAGAAAAGAGGACCCACTTCTGTACATGCAGGAAGGCGTGTGACTCTGAGTGGCAGAAGTGATGTAGCTGTGAGCCAAGGACCACAGGCAGCCACCAGACTGGGATGGGGCAAAAAATTGTCCTTCCTTAGAACCTTCTGGATCCGCTGACACTCGATTTTAGACTTCCAGCCTCCGGAACTGTGAGAGAATACATTGCTATCATTTTAAGCTGTTCAGTTAGAGGTACGTTGTTACTCAAAATTGGCAGTCCAAGGAAACGAATACCAAGCATCTGTCACCACCTGACATACGGGCCTCCCTGGTGGCGCAAGTGGTAAAGGACCCACCTGCCAATGCAGGAGACGTAACAGATGCAGGCTTGATCCCTGGGTGGGGAAGATCCCCTGGAGGAGGCCACGGCAACCCACTGCAGTCTTCTTGCCTGGAGAATCCCGTGGACAGAGGAGCCTGGTGGGCTACGGTCCATGGGGTCACAGAGTCGGACACAACTGAGGGACTTATCGTGAACCCTTGACGTATGTATTTGCTTACTGGTGGATTTGTTGTCTCCTCGCCCTCTGGGATCTGTTGTCCTTAGACAGGACTTTGCTGCTGTTGTTGTTCAGTGCTGTGTTCCCAGTGTCTGGAATTGCGGCTGGTGCGTTGGCAGCACAGAATAACTGTTGGCTGAAGGACAGAGGGAGGAATGAATGTTCCCACCTTACAGAAGGGAAAACTGAGGCTGGGTAAGATTCCAGGGAGTCCAAGTTCACCTCGCTTAGTAGCAGAGTTGGGATTTTAGGCTGTCTGCTTCTAAAAACCATCACCTTTTCCCCACACCATGCAGACTCCTTCCATCGCCAACTTCTCACTTTTAAAATCTACAAAGTGATGTGTAACAGCTAGCCTGTCACGTGTCACACAGTCTGTGTTTGAGAAAATGCTGGAATATGCATGAAGGTTCATTCTCTGGGAACTTGGTATCTCTTAGCCTTGCAGACACCAAACTCAATACTTTCTATACTGATTGTAGTGGCCATGCCCCCCTCTCTCTCTCACTGAAAGTATACTTTTACTAGATGAACTTTTTCACAATGAATAACATTTTGTCAACCACACAAATTCGCAAGTCCTTTCACGTAAATACCTTTTGTTAATCTGCGTATAGCTGATCTGTGGACTAAACGTTAGTTCCATTAATCCTCCATAAACAATCATTTTGTATTTTACCACACAGTGTTCATAATTCACACTGTGTGTCTCGTTGTTTTCTTCACTGTAAATTTCTTTTTGTCTCCTTAAATTCAAAGATAAGAGTATAAATAGGCTTTCTCCAAACTGCAATGTGTAAAGATCTTGAGGTCTTATTTGGAATAGATACAACACAAAATGTATTAACGAAATGCAGCAAAAAAAAACTTTTTTAAAAGTGATCCATTACAGTGAGGTCATTGGAACTGCAAAGTTATATGTCGGTTTCACCTTTTGACAAGGACTTCTATCCCTCAATATTTTGCTTGCTGGTTACTTACAACTCTATTCCTGATGAAAAGTAATGGGAGCCTTTACCATTCCTGTCACTCTTGGGGAACGCAGAGTTTTCCGAGTCACCAGTTACTAGTCAGTGTGTTTCTCCTGGAGGCAGGACACAGAGAAAATGCTTTAATGTAATTTATCTGCGTATGGCCATGCCGCGCTGACACGTGGGATCCCAGCTCCCCGACCCCACCGGCAATCGAAACTGCACCTCCTGCATTGGAAGCTCGGAGTCCTAACCACTCTCCCGCCAGAGAAGTCCAGAAAACGCGTTTGAAGTTCATTTTGCACCTCTCTCATGGCGTCTCACACAGCTTGGCAGAAGTCTGGCGAAATAACAAACCTCCAGAGTGAGTCAGGGTGGCCAGAGGAGCCGCCGGGATCGCCGCGCTCACACGCGCGGGTCAGGGCAGGACGGCCGGGTGCAGCCTCCCCTCGCCTTGCCCGCGACTTTGGGCTTGGAGAGGCCGGACGCGGTCTGGTCTCACCTCTGAGCTGCGTGGGTGCTGCTGACAGTTACCTGCTGCTGGACGCGGACCGGACACCACTGAGCAAATGTACTTACGAGCAGAAAGTATTAGGGAAAAGGCTTGGGGAGGCGTTTATGACAGTGTCACCTGGCTATTTCAGCAGGTAATGTGAGCTCCCCATACGCTTCATCTTATTGGAAGGTAGATGGTTTAAGCTCACACACGTCCACTGATGTGTTCACAGACACCCATTCATTCAAACGGACATTCAATTTTAGCCTAAATGCAAGGAGGTTGAAAGCTCCTTCAACAGGAACCGTGAGGCTCCACCTTGATGAGACATCCCGACCTATGATCCGCCGCTTTTCCATGTTCCCTGAACTGAAGGAGAAAACGCAGCTGCGACCAAACGTGGAGCATCCTTGCCTTTGGCGGCCACATGTAAGAGTTGTGCGACAGCGCACCATTAAGCAAATCAACAACGTCCTGATGAACGCAGCCGGGGCACCTCGGGGCTGGATCAGCATTTAGGCCGCCTGCTTCAGAAGCAGACTCGCTCCAGGCCAGCAGGAGGCCGGGCATTAATGAACGCTTCTCTGTACTTGCTTTCCTTTGACCGCAACTAATTTGAATAAAAATATAATTTTTAAAAGCAATGGATCTGAAGAAACATGTGTCACAGAAAATAATAACCCCCTTTTTATACCCGACTCCCAAGCCAACCCAGAAAAGCTCTATGAGCGGCTCCATGCAGAGACTGAATGTCTTCTGATTGTTTGTCTGACTGACAGGCCAGATACGAGGAGGAGCTGGAAAAGGCAAGAGTTTCCCAAATGCGCTGCTGGTGTGTCTTCTCAGGCCGTGGAAGACTGAGCAATTACAGAATATTCGTTCAGCAAGGGAGCCTGACGACAAAGAAGCCATTCTGCACAGCGCGTACAGCCCCCAGGGCCTCTCAGGGTGGGGGTGGGGGCAGCCCCCTAATCGCACAGCCCTTATCTGGAACTGGGGTCTTGTGGGTGATTAAGATGAGGTCATCGGAGTGGGCACGAATGCGATATAGCTGTCCTCATTAAAAAAACAGAAATTTAGACACAGAGACAGATCCACACAGAGGGAAGCCACGTGAAGACAGGAGACTCACACCTACAGACAAGGGGCGCCTGAGGCCACCAGAGACTCAGAGAGAGCAGGGCACAGACGCCCCTCGGCCCTCGAAAGGGTCAGCCCTGCCTGGGCCTCAGGCTTGTTGTGGCCAGAAGTGCAAGACAATGCATGTCTGTGTTGAAAACATTCAGTCGGCGGCGCTTTGTCATGGCAGCCCTAGGAAACAGGGTGGTGGCGCTCAGTCGTTCAGAGGTACCTGACTCCTTGCCACCCCACGGACTGTAGCCACGAGGCTCCTCTGTCCACGGGATTCTCCAGGCAAGAATGCTGGAGTGGGGTGGTATTCCCTTCTCCACGGCATCTTCCCGACCCAGCGATTGTCTCTTGCGTCTCCTGCACTGGCAGGCAGCTTCTACAAGTCTTCAACTCTATGGCTATGAAGTAAGATGCAGTGCGTTTAAACAGACCCCTTCTTAGAAGAGAAGCGAATAAATTGTATCTTCTAAGGAATAACTAGGGGAAAAGAAGAACAGTGAAACTGTTCTCTAGAGACCATCTCATTACCCAGTAACTACAGAGCTGTCTGATTTATAACCAGGCTTATTCCATGAATTGTCTCTCTGAAAGCTCTAAACAATGCTAGGGTCTAATAGAGGGGCCTCTTGAGTAAAAGCAAGTTATATAAAGATAATGGCTTGATTAGCCCACTTGCAATCAAGATTTAAGTGATCTTAATATACTTTTGTTTACTAATTTTACCATGGAGGCAAAACCCTTATTTCTCACTATTTTTTTTCCTGTCTTGTTTTTGGCTGTCCATCTCTGTAGGTAAGAAGATGGAGGAAGACTCTTCCTCTTCCCACAGCTGGTCTGAGAATGCCCGGGTCCCAGATGTCTATTCCGTTTGCGCCTCTAACTCTGCAGTCCACACTTCTCCACGTGCTTTACGCCCCAGGAAGCTGACCCATCAGACGTTACTGTCAGCCCCACCCTGCTGCCTTCTGGCTGGGTTTGCCGTGGGGAACACTCTCAGGGTGGGGGTGGGGGCAGGAATGTGAGGCCACAGCTCGAATCCTCCAGCTCCACCACAGGCTGCTCACGCCTACAGGCCACAGCTCTGCTCAGGCTGCCCTCGCTTTGGGTGACTGCTCCCTCCCCTGGCCTTTGGGATCTGAAGGGGTGTAACAGCTATCGGCTCTGCGTAACAAATTAGCACAAACATGGTGGCTTAAAGCAACACACACTCAGTACTGCAGTCTTCCCCTATTTGGGCTGCTGTAACAATGTCCCACACAGTGGGCGGCTTATGAAGAACAGACATTTATTGCTCACAGTTCTGGACGCTGGGAAGCCTGAGGGAAGCTCACAGTTCTGCCAGCACCCTTGGATTCTGCTCAGGGCCCTCTTCTAGGGGCAGATAGCCATGTTCTGTTTTGGGGAACTTTTTACTTTATATTGGAGTATAGCTTATTAACTGGAGAAGGGAATGGCTACCCACTCCAGTGTTCTCGCCTGGAGAATTCCACGGACAGCAAAGCCTGGCGGGGCTACAGTTCATGAAATCACAAAGAGTCAGGCATGACTGGTCTACGAACACTTTCACTACTTTTCATAGCCAATCAACAATGTTGTGACAGTTTCCGGTGGACAGCAAAGGGACTCAGCCATACATACAGAGGTCCATTCTCCCCCAAACTCCCCTCCCATCCAGGCTGCCACATGACACTGAGCAGAGTTCCCTGTGTGCTGCACGAGGTCCCTGTTGGTGGTCCATTTTAAATACAGCAGTGTATTCTCATTACGTCCTTCCATGGCAGAAAGGGGGCAAAAAAGCTCTCTGGGTCCGTGGTATGAGCGCACTAACCCATCCACAAGGGCTCCACCTCCATGAGCTAATCACCTCGAAAGGCACCACCTTCCAACCCCGTCACACTGGGTTAGGGACAGGGACGCACATGTTCAGCTCGCAACATGGTTCCCATGGGTCCAAGTCTGGGCTCAGTGGGCTCCTCCAGCCCACGTTTCCCAAGGCAGTGGCTTAGGGGTGGCCCAGCCTGTTCACCTCTGGAACCTGGGGGCTTCTTCTAAGCTCACGTGATTATTGGCAAAACTTAGTTTCTTGTGATTAAAGGACTGAAGTCCCTGCTTTCTTGCTGCCTGTCAGTCGGGGGCCCCTCCTGGCTCTCAGAGGACACTGGTCTTCCCTGCTTCTCGGCCCCTCTCCCAGCAGGGCAGCCCCCTCCTCCTGGGCCGGCAGGAGAACCTCCCCTGTCACCCAGACTGCACCGCATCACCCTGCTCTCTCCTACTGGCTAGAAGCAGATCGCAGCGTCCAGCCACATCCAAGGGCTAAATAAGGCTGAGCACCAAAGGGTGGATGCTTCTGATGCTTAGTGAGAGTCCCTTGGACTGGAAGGAGATCCAACCAATCAGGCACGACCTGTCCATCCCAAAGGAGGTCAGTCCTGAGCATTCACTGGAAGGACTGATGCCGAAGCTCCAATACTTCGGCCACCTGATGCAAAGAGCTGGCTCACTGGGAAAGACCCTGATGCTGGGAAAGACTGAGGGCAACAGGAGAAGAGGGTGGCAGAGGATGAGACGGTTGGATGGCGTCAGTGACTCAATGGACACGAGTTTGAGTGAACTCTGGGAGATGGTGAAGGACAGGGAGGTCTGGCCGGCTGCAGTCAATGGGGTCTCGACTGAGCAACAACAAGCCACGTTCAAGGACGGGGGAGCCACTGAAGGTCCTCTGAGGATTCTGCCTGCCCTGGGGTAGAAAGCCAGCCCGCCCTTCCCACCTTGAACTTATTTCCCAGAAACCCTGCCTGCACCTTTGCAAATGGCCCCTCAATTAAATTCTCCTCAAATCACCCCAGCAGAGCGCTCCATCTGTTCCTGCCAGGACCCTTCTGGTAAAATCCCTCTGTAAGTGGCAGGTCCTGAGGACGAGCCCTGCAGGGGTCTTCTGGGAGCCGGGGGCCAGCTGGTGGCAGGGCTCCAGGGAGCTGAGGGCAGTTCAACTGCTTAGCATCACAAAGAGGAGGGCCGCCGTCATTTCCACTTGTCTGGAGGCAGCAGAGGCGCTGGGAGAGGCCGGCTCTGCATCTGGAAGCCGATCCAGAGACGCCTAAGGGGGCGCATGGGGCGGAGATGCAGTGCAAACCCTCGCAGGGCCTGCGCTCCTCGGGCTCTCCCTGCCTCGCTGGCGTCTTCTCCGCAGGGAGTGGAGGGAGAAGGGCCCTGCTCTGAATCAGAGGGGCCTGAAGACGCCCACCCCGGGCGTGGCCCCGAGCGCCCGCGCCGCTTCCACCAGCAGCGAAACCTGTCTTCTCCATCCTAGAGCTGTGTCTAGCATTCCGTTTGTAGTCATTCCACTTTTGAACCTTTTCCCATATTTTTTAGAAACTTTTCTCGTCAAAATGTTTCTGTGTCATGCTGAGTGAAGGAAGTCAGACGGAGAGGAAGACCTACCCTTATATGTGGGCTCCAGTAAAGGACAGAAACGGTGTGGGCCTAACAGGAGCAGAAGAGATTAGGAAGAGGTGGCAAGAATACCCAGAAGAACTGTACAAAAAGCATCTTCACGACCCAGATGATCACAGTGGTGCGATCACTCACCTGGAGCCAGACATCCTGGAATGTGAAGTCAAGTGGGCCTTAGGAAGCATCACTACGAACAAAGCTAATGGAGGTGATGGAATTCCAGGTGAGCTATTTCAAATCCTGAAAGATGATGCTGTGAAAGTGCTGCACTCAATATGCCAGCAAATGTGGAAAACTTGGCAGTGGCCACAGGACTGGAAAAGGTCAGTCTTCATTCCAATCCCAAAGAATGCTCAGACTACTGCACAATTGCACTCATCTCTCACGCTAGCAAAGTAAGGCTCAAAATTCTCCAAGCCAGGCTTCAGCAATACATGAACCGTGAACTTCCAGATGTTCAAGCTGGTTTTAGAAAAGGCAGAGGAACCAGAGATCAAATTGCCAACATCCACTGGATCATGGAAAAAGCTAGTTCCAGAAAAACATCTATTTCTGCTTCATTGACTATGCCAAAGCCTTTGACTGTGTGGATCACAACAAACTGTGGAAAATTCTGAAAGAGATGGGAATGAATACCAGACCACCTGACCTGCCTCCTGAGAAATCTGTATGCAGGTCAGGAAGCAATAGTTAGAACTGGACATGGAACAACAGACTGGTTCCAAATAGGAAAAGGAGTACGTCAAGGCTGTATATTGTCACCTTACTTATTTAACTTATATGCAGAGTACATCATGAGGAATGCTGGGCTGGAAGAAGCACAAGCTGGAATCAAGATTGCTGGGAGAAATATCAATAACCTCAGATATGCAGATGACACCACCCTTATGGCAGAAAGTGAAGAGGAACTAAAAAGCCTCTTGATCAAAGTGAAAGAGGAGAGTGAATGTTGGCTTAAAGCTCAACATTCAGAAAACGAAGATCATGGCATCTGGTCCCATCACTTCATGAGAAATAGATGGGGAAACAGTGGAAACAGTGTCAGACTTCAAAATCACTGCAGATGGTGACTGCAGCCATGAAATTAAAAGACGCTTACTCCTTGGAAGTAAAATTATGACCAACCTAGATAGCATATTAAAAAGCAGAGACATTACTTTGCCAACAAAGTTCCATCTAGTCAAGGCTATGGTTTTTCCCGTGGTCATGTATGGATGTGAGAGTTGGACTCTGAAGAAAGCTGATAGCCGAAGAATTGATGCTTTTGAACTGTGGTGCTGGAGAAGACTTGAGAGTCCCTTGGACTGCAAGGAGATACAGCCAGTCCATTCTAAAGGAGATCAGTCCTGGGTGTTCATTGGAAGGACTGATGCTAAAGCTGAAACTCCAATACTTTGGCCACCTCTTGCGAAGAGCTGACTCATTGGAAAAGATTCTGATGCTGGGAGGGATTGGGGGCAGGAGGAGAAGGGGACGACAGAGAATGAGATAGCTGGATGGCATCACCGACTTGATGGACGTGAATTTGCGTGAACTCCAGGAGTTGGTGATGGACAGGGAGGCCTGGTGTGCTGTGATTCATGGGGTCGCGGAGAGTCGGACACGACTGAGAGACTGAACTGAACTGAACTGAAAGAGGAAGGAGACAGACGAATTTAGTTACAAAGCAGAAACAGACTCACAGACTTAGAGAATGAATTTAAGATTGCGGGGGTCTGAGGGGAGGAGCGGATGATGGGGAGTTTGGGATGGACAGGTACAGCCTGCTGCAGTTAAAATGCATCGCGGCAAGGAGGAGCTGCTCTGCAGCACAGGGAACTCTGCTCAATGCCGTGTGCGCCTTGATGGGAGGGGAGTCTGGGAGAGGGAGGCTGTATGTATATGGATGGCTGAGCCCCTCTGCTGTCCACCTGAAACTATCACAGCATCAATCGGCTATAATCCAATAGAAAATAAAAGTTAGCCTTTACAAAAAGGTTTCTGTGTTCCTAGGCCACTGGCCGGCACGCACAGGTGAGCTCTGCTCTTGCAAACTTGCTCTGATACTTCACACTCCACATTTGAGATTATTTCACTAACTGTCACACGTGACAGTCTCAAGATTCATCTTCAAGCATCCAAGGCCAGAGGAAGAAAACTACTAGGATTACAGGCAGCCTGGACGGCTCACATCTTGCAAGGCTACATTTTGTGAGTGTCGGAGACAAGTGGACACTTCTCCTGGAACCCCCCTGGGTTGCTTCCCCCAAACAAGCATGATGTGAGTCAGCAGGGCCATCCTCAGACCGCCTGGAACGGGGCCTTCAGAAGGGGGTCCCGAGGCCAGCAGCACCAGCTCCACTGGGGCCCGTATAGGACACGCAAAGGCCTGGGCCCACAGACCCACTGCCGTTGAAACTCTGGAGGTGGGGCCCCGCGATCAAGAGGCCCTCCAGGCAAGGCTGACACGTGCTGTCCTCTGAGACCCTCGGGCTGAAAGCACAAGCATTAAGGATTCGGTGACTTGCACTCGCGTGGTGAAGGTTAGTGCCCTTTAAAAACCCAGAGAAGAAGAGGGAGGGAGGAGGGGAAAGGACAGAAAAAGCCAGAGCAGCAGTCTTACTCCTCCCGTAACTCAGGCGATGTGCTCTGTGTGTGTGTGTGTGTGTTAGTCGCTCAGTGCTGTCCGACTCTTTGTGACCCCGTGGACTGTGGCCCTCCAGGCTCCTCTGCCCGTGGGATTCTCCAGGCAAGAAGACTGGAGGGGGCTGCCATGCCCTTCTTCGGGGATCTTCTGGACCCAGGGATTGAACCCGGGTCTCGCACATTGCAGGCAGACTCTTTTCCATCTGAGCTGCCCGGGAAGCCCGGTGATGTGCTGGCAGTCGTCTAAAATGAGCTTTGCAGGGTGTGCTGCGTGGAGACACAGAGCCCTGCTTTGCTCTATTTGCCAGTTTCCATGGCAGAACTAACCTATTTCAAGCTACAAACGTGAGGCTGCAGGACCCAGAATGGGGATCTTGGAAGCTGGCGTGAGTAGGCATCCCTACGTGTTCAGGTTAAGAAAAGGGCTTGTGCAGTGGTCACTGGTAAACCCAGTCAACTCCCTGGGTTTGTTTACCAGGTTGAAAAACCCCCTTACATCAGGGCTTCCCAACCTTGACACTGCTGACATTTCGGACCAGACAGCTCTCCGCCGTCTGTTACATGATGTTCAGCAGCATTCCTGCAGATCCCTCTCCCCACTCAGCTGTGACAACCAAAAATCTCTCTGGACATTGCCAAGCGTCCCTCTGGTGGCAAAATTGCTCCCGGTTAAGAATCACTGCTTTATACTGACCGTTCAACCTTTTTCAATTTTTTAATTTACATCCATCCTTTGGATTATTTTAGTCCCATCACCACATCTAACTCTGATGGCTTTCCTTCCTCTGCTGACTCTACCTAGAATGGAGCTGACTTTCTGGCCAGTGGGGCAGACTTGGCTTATCGTTCACTCATCCCGGCGATGGTGGTGGCGATGGTGACGTCCCTGCTCAGCGGCCTGACTCTGGTTTCCGTTTGGGACGTTTGTACGTCAGTCACGTGTCCTCCTACCTTCTGCTGCCCCCTGCTCTTTCCTCTTACCCGTCCACAGAGGATGGGACATTACTCTTTCTCCTCCTTTCACTGGACCAGGGGGTAACGTGATCTGTTTTGTCTCTAATCTCCCTCTCCTTCTCTGTCCTCTGCATCTTCATATGATGAGAAAGCCCTTCCAATGTGTCAGACACTCAATAGTATTTACCAATCTTGGACATTAAAAAAATCATCATTGGGACTTCCCTTCCCTCCCTCTCAGACTCCAGAGGTTAAGACTTGCCCTACTAAAGCAGAAGGTGTGGGTTCAATCCCTGGTTGAGGAACTAAGATCCCATATGCCGTGTGGCAAAAAAAACCCGCACCAAAACATAACACAGAAGCAGAATGGAAACAAATTCAGTAAAGACTATAAAAATGATCTACACCAAAAAAAGTCTTTAAAAAAAGTTAGAAATCATTATTAACTGATCTGAAACAGTAGAAGTGAGGCAGGCAAGTAAAACTGATGCCGTGCTGGTGGCAGAGATAAGCGCGCCTTTGTGAGCGAGGCTCCCATGATGTCCAGCCGCGGGGCAGCCGCCGCCAGTGCTGCCTGTGAGTTGCTAGGCAACGCCACGTCTCTGCACCAAGGCCTCCCCAGCCCTTCCCTTTCAACTTATTTTAGTGCTGGAGTTCAACAGCTTCTGTTCAGCAGGTCCAGATACTGGAAAGCTCACTGTCCGTGGGGGCTTAAGATATATGAAACTATTTTTAAAGGCATTTTTAAAAATGACTGTCTAAAAAAAGTTATTGTACTTTAAAAACTGAAGGTTGCAACAGATGACCTCTGACAGTCCCTCCCAATTTAGAATTCCATAAAGGGCAAAAATACTCTTAAAATACTTCAAATACTTTTAATGCTTAAAATATTTTAATGCCGTGATAAAAATTAAACGAACTAGCACTGTAATGTTTTCTATTTGAAACATTTCGTACAATTGTTTCCAGTTATGGCTTCTAATTAGTCTTGCTCCTTGGAAGGAAAGTTATGACCAACCTAGATAGTATATTAAAAAGCAGAGACATTACTTTGCCAACAAAGGTCTGTCTAGTCAAGGCTATGGTTTTTCCAGTGATCGTGTATGGATGTGAGAGCTGGACTGTGAAGAAAGCTGATCGCCGAAGAATTGATGCTTTTGAACTGTGGTGCTGGAGAAGACTCTTGAGAGGCCCTTGGACTGCAAGGAGATCCAACCAGTCCATTCTAGCGGAGATCAATCCTGGGTGTTCATTGGAAGGACTGATGCTAAAGCTGAAACTCCAATACTTTGGCCACCTCATGCGAAGAGTTGACTCACTGGAAAAGACTCTGATGCTGGGAGGGATTGGGGGCGGGAGGAGACGGGGACGACAGAGAATGAGATGGCTGGATGGCATCACCGACTCTGTGGACGTGAGTTTGAGTGAACTCCGGGAGTTGGTGATGGACAGGGAGGCCTGGAGTGCTGTGATTCATGGGGTCGCAAATAGTCGAACACGACTGAGCGACTGAACTGAACTGCACATTAAAAAGCAGAGACATTCCTTTGCCAACAAAGGTCCTTCTAGTCAAGGCTATGGTTTTTTCACTGGTCATTTATGGATGACTCAGCTTAAAGAAAGCCGAGTGCCAAGAAGAATTGATGCTTTTGAACTGTGGTGCTGGAGAAGACTCGTGAGAGTCCCTTGGACTGCAAGAAGATCCAACCAGTCCATCCTAAAGGAAATCGGTCCTGAATATTCATTGGAAGGACTGATGCTGAAGCTGAAACTCCAATACTTTGGCCACCTGATGCCAAGAACTGACTCATTTGAAAAGACCCTGATGCTGGGAAAGATTGAAGGCAGGAGGAGAAGGAGGTGACAGAGGATGAGATGGTTGGATGGCATCACCGACTCTGTGGACATGAGTTTGAGTGAACTCTGGGAGTTGGTGATGGACAGGGAGGCCTGGCGTGCTGCAGTCCGTGGGATCGCAGAGTCGGACACGCCTGAGCGACTGGACTGCACTGACTCTTTCTCCCTCTCCCACAGAAAGGCGGGCGGGATTGGTGCGTCATTTATCCATGCACTCCTGCCTTAACTTGAGGACCAGCTCCGTGGCAGGAATGGAGTCAAGTGCTGGATACAAGGAACTTCCCAACCCATCAAAAGATACAGAGACAGATCAGTACAGAACAGCGTAAGGGTGCCTCCGCAGGCACGTGGCTCCCAGAGCTCAGGGCAGGGACCCTGGGGATGCGACCAACAAAGGCTTCTCGGATGGTGTAGTGGGAGCTAGGGAGCTGGAGAGGAAGGAAACACCCAAGGGCGTCACTGCAAAGGCATGGACGGCCAGAGCCAGAGACGCTGCAACATAAAGGCAGGAGGAGCCAGCTGATGAGCGGTTAGGAGCCTGATCAGTGTAAAAGCTGAAGGTGGCAGGCAGCCACCAAAGGCCCGAAAGCAGGAGGGACGGGGTCATGTTTGCATCGGAGGCTCATCTGTTTGGCAGCTGAGGGAAGGAGTTAGGGAATGATGAGTGGGACTGAGCAAGGAGACTGGCAATGATGCTGGCTCAGTGGTCCTCGAGAGGAGGGTTCAGGCCTGGACTCAGACACTGGCAATGAGGGTGGAGAAAACCGGACACACCAGACAAACCCCCAGGAGGCTGGGCAGAACTGAGTGACTCTCTGGGCGCTGCTGATGAAGGGCAAGAAGGACTTGAAGTGACACTCAGGTTTCTGACCTAGTGACAAGTGGGATGTGATCAAGAACGTAGGAGGAGTAATTGTTGTTCTCCTTTCTGTATATGAGACGCTTATCTATCCATCCATCTATTATGCAATAGAATATCTTGAGTCCTCTTCTTAGGAAAGGAAAAACATGCTAGGTAAACAGATCTGGGAGTTATCAGTGCATGGGTGTTGGAACGGGGTCGCCTGGGGAGAGTGTGACAAGGACTACGGGGGGAGCATTTGGCCTTGGGGGGGACCCCGGGGTTTAAGGAATGAGTGGGAGACATCAAGAGTGTAAAACAGAAAGAGAACAAAGAATGATAAATGCCAGGAATCATAAACTAGGAAATGTCTCAAAAGTTGAGGGAAGCAGGCATTTCATGAAAGAGGGATAGGTTAAGAGTGAACAATGCCTCAGAAAGACGAGTGTGATTAAAAGCACCTGCTGCTCAAAGCAACTGGACAGCCAGAGGTGGTCTTTAGGGAGCAGAGTTTTCATAGAAACCAGGATGCGGGGGTTTGTGGGGCCAAAGGAAGGTGAAGAGGAGAGAGAATACAGGCAGCTCTGCAGAGAGGAGAGCAGTTAGCCAGAGACGCTTCTCTTTTTCGATGGCGAGACCAGAATCGCGTGTCCCCTAAGGCAGACAGAACAGGAGAAGGGAACACTGAGAGATCAGAGAAAGGAAGGGGTGGGTCCTCATCTGACAGGCGGGTGAGTGACATCACAGAAATGACAAGTGCAGTTTACAGATTCCTGGGGCACAGAGCAGAGGATCAGCCAGCAGCAAACAGACCCAAAACCTGGGGGAGGAGGCGGAGGGGGGAGCGCCCTCAATACCAGAGCCCAAGAGTCTCCAGAGGCGGCTTGCCAGCTTAGCTGCTCTGAGGCACGTGGGATCTTAGCGCCCCAGCCAGAGATCGAATGCACGTGCCCTGCACTGCAAGGCAGGTTCTTAGCCACTGGACCACCAGGGAAGTCCCAGCTTCTAGAATTTAAGATAGCTGATCTCTCATCAGATCCCCTCTGATAATAAACAGTGGAGATGCTTTGTGGCCAGGAGTGATAATCTCTCTCAGGAAAAAATGCAAGATAAAATAATCTCTGAGCACTGGCAACAGGAACATTCAGCCTTCTGCACAAAAACATTTCGTCTCCCACGATTGCAGAAGGTCCACAGACCCCAGGGGCTCAGATCACCATCATCATCCATCTCAGATTTGTTCATCTCACATAATTTTTAGAATGAGTGAAAGTGTGTGTTAGTCACTCAATCATGTCCGACGCTTTGCAACCCCATGGACCGTAGCCCACCAGGTTTCTCTGTCCATGGGATTCTCCAGGCAAGAATACTGGAGTGGGTTGCCATTTCCTTCTCCAGGGGATCATCCAAGCCCAGGGATCGAACCTGGGTTTCCTCATTGCAGGCAGATTCTTCACTATCTGAGCCACAAGAAGGAGATAATGTGCTTAGCTGCTCAGTCGTGTCCAACTCTTTGTGACCTCATGGACTGTAGCCCACCAGACACCTCTGTCCATGGAGATTCTCCAGGCAAGAATACTGGAGTGGGTTGCTATTTCCTTCTCCAGGAGGAGGTATTAATGAATAACTGAGTTAATGATTATTAAGGTTATAATTATTAGAATTAATCAATTAAAGCACAATCATGCCCAGCTCTTATCCTGGGTCAGGATGGCAAGTGCTTTATCCCCCAGAGACCCTAATTCAGAAGATCGTAAAGCACAGACGTCTTCACTCGATGTGACTGATTATATTAGCTCGGAATACCAGATTCTCCTAATGTCCCCCTGGAACAGCAGAGCCTCTAATTATACACGGTCTGCTGGTTAACTGTAAAAGTAGGGGCCCAACAACTACGGAGAAGGAAACAGGATTCTTTCGGGAAATCAGTCTCATCAGACCGAGCGCTCCTCCTACAAAGGGGCTGGCCGTCATCCGATGCCCCACCCTCGGTTCTTTCAGCACAGAAACGTGGGTTCCCAATCACTAGATGGGGAGTGTGAGTTGTGCCAGGAACTCTCTTTGATCAAACAGCAAACTTTACATACAGAAGATAGAACAGGAAGGTCCTACTGTACAGCACGGGGAATGACGTTCCATATCGTGTAATAAATTATAATGAAAAAGAATCTACAGACACATGTGTCTGTATAACTGAATCCCTCGACTGCACAATAGAAACTAATACAGCATTGTCGATTAACTATATTTCAATAAAAAAGTTTAACTACAAAAGGAAACAAATTTTATTTCTGTCTGCATCAGTGGCAACGGTTTGTGTGGGGCCACTGTGTGTCAGGACTCCCCAGGTGGTCCTGGTGGTAAAGAACCCACCTGCCAATGCAGGAGACATAAGAGATTCGGGTTCAATCCCTGGTTTGGGAAGATGCCCAGGAGGAGGGCCTGGCAACCCACTCCAGTGTTCTTGCCTGCAGAATCCCATGGACAGAGGAGCCTGGCGAGCTACAGTCCACAGGGTCGCAAAGATTCAGACACGACTGAAGCACCTGGGCGGGCAGGCACATCAGGGGTCAAGGATGCCCGGCCGGCCCGGCCTCATCCTCAGCTGATAACGGCCTCCGCGTTTTACCCCGCAGTCGGGGGCACCGCACCACCCCCAGGCCCCCTTCCTCCTGGGCTCCTCTCCCCTCGGGCCCTCGAGAGCTGCAGCGAGCGTGGTCACAGAAGTGACATTCTGGCATTTGTGGCCTACATCATACCATGACTCACGCAGTTGCTATGGGAAAATACTTTCTGAGGCTTAAACCAAGCATTTTCAACTTGCACTCAAGTAGTTCTATTGCCTTTAGAATGCTTCTTCCTGGGATTCTGTGTAAATGAAGGTTCATAATCACCAAAATGAACAGCAAAAGAGCTGAGCTTAGGGCTAATGCTCTGAGAATCTTCATGACAATGTACATCAGTGTCAGCGGATAAAAATAGTTACCTTACTAGTACCGTCTGGGGTCAGATGGGCACCAGGTTTCTCAGCTGTACAATGGGACCGTGGGGGTCAAATGTGTTTCTGTGTTTTTCAGTCTCTAAGTCATGTCCGACCCTTTGCCACCCCATGGACTGTAGCCCACCAGGCTCCTCTGTCCATGGGATTCTCCAGGCAAGGATACTGGAGTGGGTTGCCATTCTCTTCTCCAAGGGATGATCTTCCCGATCCAGGGATTGAACCAGCATCTTCTGCATTGGCAGGTGTGTTCTTTACCACTGGAACCATCAAGGCAGCCCCAGGGATCAAGTGAGATGAAGTGAAATTGCTTTTGAAGTTGTCAAGTGATATATAAATTCAAGTATTTTTATCCAGAGAGTGCGTTTGTACAAGCAAAGCCTCTAGAGAAGGACTTCATCAGTTTAGTCCTGGCTTTGAACCACTCCATTCTATTTGAAATACTAATCCTTTATTCTATTTGTTCTATCCTAGCTATGTGAGTTTGTGCAAGGTGCTTAACTGCTCTGTGCTGAGCTATCCTGTCGGGTATAGTGACCGTAACTGTGGGAAGTGACGGTGGTGAGGATTGAAACGTTTAACGTGCTGGGCACGTACCAAGCGCTCTGCGAGTGCCAGCTTTCACCCGCGTCTTCCTCATCTTCACCGGCAGCAGCGCCAGCTTTGGCGAGAGGAGAAGTGGGTCTAATGGGAAGACAAAGGCCTGGGAGGGGGACAGGCCAGGAGAGCAACAACAGCGCTGAGCAGAGCTGACTGTTCTCATTACTGAGCTGTTTTTGTTCTTAGTATTGAGTTGGTTGTTCTTATTATTTTTATTATATGCAGTGGCTTTATTGGTCATTCAAGAGGAAACTTGGTGACTATTTCAGATTTTTCTTTCTTTAGGCTTGGCCATCGCTAGCTAAAATTCTGAATTACACTGTTTTTCTTTCCATTTGCTGTTCTTGTCTTCAGTCCACACGCCTGGGGTGTGGCCTAAAGGCCTGAGGCTTCTCAGCAGAGACTGATAAGAACTCAGCTAGGCTTGCATCCTCACCTGCAGCTGTCAGCCGCGGGTTAACCCCGCACGCCTTTATCCCCGCGCCCTCTCCAAACCCTCCAAGAGAGTCGTAAAGGAATTAAAGACGAAGAAGTGAATGGGAGAAGAAATGAAAAAAAAAAAAGTCAACAAAATTTGGAAAGATAATAATGGAATCTAATTTAGCTTCAGCTTTCTCCATTCTGGAGAAGACTCTTGAGAGTCCCTTGGACTGCAGGGAGATCCAACCAGTCCATTCTAAAGGAGATCAATCCTGGGTGTTCATTGGAGGGACTGATGCTAAAGCTGAAACTCCAATACTTGGGCCACCTCATGCGACGAGTTGACTCACTGGAAAAGACTCTGATGCTGGGAAAGGTTGGGGGCGGGAGGAGACGGGGACGACAGAGAATGAGATGGCTGGATGGCATCACCGACTCTGTGGACATGAGTTTGAGTGAACTCCGGGAGTTGGTGATGGACAGGGAGGCCTGGTGTGCTGTGATTCATGGGGTCGCAGAGAGTCGGACACGCCTGAGCGGCTGAACTGAACTTCTCCATTCTGCTAAGTGTCTATGCCTAGAGAAGGCACAAACCATAAATGGAATCCACCATGAATCCGCTAAAGGCTGAGGGTCTGAAAGCGTCGGCTGCATCTGAATCCAGGGGTTGGGATGCGGCTGAAAGCAAGCGGGTTCACTCATTAGAAGGACCCAGACCCCGGATTCCCTCCCTTCATCCCCCTCCACTCAGCCAGGGCTGCGGCTCCTCCACCATCAGCAGATGTCAGATCTGCTCTCTGAGCAGGCTGACCCTGACATATTCTGATCCGGCTGGACATGAAGCACAGAAAAGGGAAGAAAACAGCCAGGCTGAGAAGAGCGAAGCTCCTGGAGCCAGGACCCCCACCCTGGGACGGCGCACCGGGGCACCCCTTCCACTGCAGGGTCCCCGCGTTGCAGACTCTCAGGAGCCATCGTGCCGTAGACGGCGTGAGCAGAGCCCCCTGGAGCTGTGCAGCGAGCAGGCCACGGGAAAGTGGCTCAGTTCCTGCCACACTCTTCCGGTCTTGGGTCTTTCCACTGTGCTCTATCAGGAAGAAGAGCGACAGACCACCCACTCCAACTGCGGTCCCACCCTGCATCTCACTGGACAGAACTGAGTCACGAGACCACAGCCACCAGCAAGCGTGCTGGGAAGCTCTAATTAGCTGCCCTCCTGTACAGACAATATGTCAGTAAGAAGGAAGGAAAGACTTATTAGGTAGGCAATGAGCAATCTCGACCACAGAAATAAACATAGCAGTGACAGTCCATGGGGTCCCAAGAGTCGGACACGACTGAGCGGCTAAACCACCACCACACCCCAGGTGTAAAGGTCCCACTGAGTGCCTAGAATAGAAAAAAAGTCACAAGGAACCACAACACTATAAGATTTAAGACACAAGAGTTTAAGAAAAAATCTGAAAAGCCTTCAAAGAGAAAAAGCAGGTAATAGGACTGGAATAAGAAACACTGGTCTCAATAGTAACCCTGGGAGTGAGCCCTTTAAATGGCTCAGTCAATGGTTGTTGACGTTGGTTGTCCACCATGGAAGCTGTTGCTCTATCAAGGACCACACAAAAACCAGGAGGCACAAATCGGCTAAAGAAGTATCAGCATCCCTTTCCAAGCAGTATTCAAGAAGTGATTCTGAATAGTTATTTTCCCCAAACAACAAGTATGATATGTGCCACTGTCACTCACATCACTCTGTGAAGCATGGCTTTTTGTTCACATCCAGTAACTTTTCACCTAATTCCGCTCCTTCTTATTTCAATTTTTCTTACAGATATGAAAAACGAGGCAACCACTGTTTTTGCTGGCTCCATTAGCAGGGCAAAACTTTGCAAATTGTTAACATTGGTGGGTTGATACAGTGTCACCATATGTTTCAAAAAGAAAAGTTTAGAAAACAAAGACTAACTTTTAGGATGCTTCATGCAATACTTGGGACAAACACATTTAAACAAATTTGTTTTCACTGAAAAGATTCAAAGTGAACTGGGTATTCTGTCTTTTATCTGCAAGTCTGTCCAAGAGCAGAAACCTTGGCTGCTTTATCATCCCAGCGGACGTAGTGATATCCGGCAGGCACACCGTGGAATTCCGATGGGCTGAGGCAGGGGCCCAGTGAACAGAAGGAAGAGTCGATCCGCACGGTACGCTCAGGCTACACACTCGTTTCGTCGAGAGCTGCTGTGGCGGCTAACTTCATGTGCCAGCTTGCCTGAGCTAAGGGACGCTCAGATAGCTGGTAAGACATCATTTCTGGCTGCGTCCGTGAGGGTGTTTGGGGAAGAGATTAGCATTTGAATCAGTGAACTCTGTACAGCAGACCGCCCTCCCCAGGATGGGTGGGCGTTATTTAATGCATCGAGGGTCCGAAGAGACAGAAAGGTCTCTTTCTGAGGAAGAGCACACTTCTCTCTCTGCTTGAGCTGAGACATCCGGCTCCTCCTGCCCTCGGACATCGGCGATCCGGATTCCGGGGCTCTGGGACTCAGGTCAGGACCTGACGCCCTCGGCGCCCTGATTACCCGTCCTCAGGCTGAGTCATGCTGCCGGCTTCCCTCGGTCTCCAGCCCGCAGATGGCAGCTCAGGGGACTTCTCGGCCTCCGCAACTGCTGAGCCAACTCGTGTGTTAAATCTCCTCTTATGCATGTCTATATATAGCCCACTGGCTCCGCTCCTTTGGAAAACCCTGACTAATACAGTTCTCCAGGCTGTAACCGGGAAGGGCAGTGTGGCGTGCTGCAGTCCATGGGGTCGCCAAGAGTCGGTTGTGGCTGAGCGATTGAACTGAACGGAACACAGGTCTCCAGGCTGTAACCCACTAGTCACAAGCTTCAGCTCCGACCAGAATCACAGTCCTCTGGGGGCTTGTGAGGACACAAGGCAGAGCCCTGACCCCGTCGGCGTGGGGTGGGTGTGAAAGCGTGCGTGAGGCTGCGGCTGCTGGCGGGCCAGCATCACACTCAGAACCACTGGTCCCGCTCACACTTGAGGCCTCAGACTTGCTTCTTCAACCCTCACTTGAATACAGATTCAGGGACAGAGAGAAGACTGCTGGAGTGTGCATTCTGGTCTAGCTGGAAACAAATACTGGACTGATTCTCACTCTGTACAGGAAGATGGCCTCTGCACCCCTAACCCGAACCCTGACAAAGCCTAAGCTTCCTCTATACAGCTGAATCACTGTTTTTTGTTTTTCTTAAAAAGAACAGTCCCTAGGATGAGTAAGAAATCTCTAGACACACGATATATTTTAGGACCAGATGTTGGCTCGGTGGTAACGAATCTGCCTGCCAATGCAGGAGATGTATGCTCAATCCCTGGGTCAGAAAGGTCTCCTGGAGAAGGAAATGGCAACCTAGTCCAGTATTCTTGCCTTGGAAATCCCATGGACGGAGGAGCCTGGCGGGCCACCTTCTACAGGGTCACAAAAGACTCAGACACGACTGACTGACTGAAACCACCACCACCCACCTTTAGAGCAGACTCACAGCGATCAGGGCGTCTCAGTCAGGGCAGAAAGCAGAGGAGTCACGTGGCAGCATCTTAACTGCTGGCCAGACAGAAAGAAGTCCCACGAGGCCCCATTTGTGTTTTCCAAGATAATTAAATTTATTTAATCAGTTGTTTCAGAGCTAGTTTTCTCTCCAGGGTTGGTATCCCACGACAACAGATGAAGAAGACAAAGGCACAGCTCTACCAGGCGGCGACACGGCTTGTGTCTCAGTATAATTTACGGAGGATCAGGACTCCTGAGACCCTTTAATTTCCATACGAGGATTCTTGCCCCCGTTCCTGAGCAACGTCAGCAGTTTGCCTTGGAGGGCTCCTCCTCCATCTTCTCGTTTTCCCTTGGTCCCATGTGGCCATAACAGTACCTTGTCATAAAGCTTTGTGCACTCACACTTTTATTCTGTGAGCCACGAGACAGAATCAGGAGGATCCCCGCGCGTCTGTGATGGAGGCGAGCACGGCTGCTGCTCGGGCGCTCAGCCCCGGCTCCGGCTGCCTCGCCCCGGGTTTTCAGCCGGGAAGCTGTCTCCCCACTCCCCATCAGCTCTCCCGGGCACCCTTGCTCTCCCCTCTACCCTGGGCCAAGTCTGTGCCTCCTCCCAGGGGCCGAGCTCCCTCCATGTCCAGTCCAGCCTGGGTGCGCGTTTTCATTCATTCCTTCTCTCAGGATCAGATACTGGGGACGGGCTGCGCGTCAGCCGGCGCTCAACGCCGTGGTCCCCGGGCAAGCCACCGCCGAGTCCTCCCTTCTGCAGCGGCCCTGTTGCTCTGTCCCTAAGTTGCCACGACTGCCGCAAGCCCTGAATGCCCTGAAGTCCAGACCTCGCTGGGGCGTCTCCTCCTGGGAGTCTACCTGCCTCTCCCTTTGTTGAATCCCACCCCAACTTCAGGATTTAGGGCCCCCCAGTCGCCGCCTTCACCCTCCCCCCTTTCCTCTCTGTGGGACGTCATCGCCCCTCTTTAAACCTAAATTGCATCCTTGTCGTTCAGACTGATGTGTTGTCTCAAGTGTTGGGCCTGTTTCCTGGCTTGCCGTGGTGTTTATCATCCCATAGTTCCCTGAGAAATAGTTCCCCTAGGGTTCATTTTTTAGAATATATCTGTTTACTTGACTGCACAGGGTCTTACTTGCGGCGTGTGGGATCTAGTTCCCTGACCAGGGAGTAAACCCAGGCCCTCTGCATCAGGAGCATGGAGTCTTACCCACCGGACCACCAGGGAAGTCCCCACGATTTATTTTGCAGTTATGGGAGGGGGTGGTGCTCGTGTCCGACTCTTTGCCACCCCGTGAGTTGTAACCCACCAGGCTCCTCTGTCGATGGGATTCTCCAGGCAAGAATAGTGAAGTGGGCTGCCATGCCCTCCTCCAGGAAATCTCCCCACCCAGGAGTCGAACTCAAATCTTTTATATCTCTTGTGCTGCAGGCAGATTCTTTACCACTGCACCACCTGGTAGTTGTAGGGGAGGCAAAATGTTATCTCTACTCATCTGAGATTTTCTGCTGAAACTCTTAAACAAAAATATTAACAAGGGGAAAACGAATATCTTACTGACACATGCAGCACACATCATAAGGGAGAAACTCAAAGGAAAAGTAACTCGAAACGAGCATTCCAGTTTATGGAGCATCTCCAACAAAGAACAATCAAGGACAGGACAGGCAGAGTCTTGGGCTGGGGAGGGACTCGTGGACTGCACTGGCAAGACAAGCATGAGTTCAGTGAGGCGTGTCTGCACAGATTCTTAGCACCAGTTCCACGTGTCTGGTGGTAGGCATGTCTCCCTCCTGGGCTAGCTTGCCACGTGGCACAGTGATAAAGAATCCGCCTGCACCGCAGGAGATGTAGGAGATCTGAGTTTTATCCCTGGGTCAAGAAGATCCCCTGGAGGAGGACATGGCAACTGACTCCAGTAATTTTGCCAGGAAAACCTCATGGCCAAAGGAGACCCTGGGAGGCTGCAGTCTGTGGGTCTCAGAGTCGGACACGACTGAGCGTGCGTGTCTGGGACTCAGAGGGCGCCTGTCACTCGGCAGTTCCATCTCTTGCTTTCAGGTTGAAAAGAAGGGCCACAGTGCTCAGCTTTCCACTGCTGCTTCTCAAATGCCTTTAGCTCACAGTAGTCAACATGCCAAAAACGATGTATTGGAGAAATGGTCCATCCGGCCAGTGTTCTCTGATAGGACCCACCTATCTGAGGGCCCCACCCACATACAAACTAAGGAGCACCACGTTCATGTCCACTCACCATCTGCCAAGTCAAGGCACAGCCTGTGCAGACCTACGGCATCTGCTCCCAGGTCATATTCCAAAATACTGTGTAGTTATTTTTTCCTTAAAGGTTGACATTTCTGCATCTATACAGGTATATTGCCATTGTAACTGACCCACGTACTAAATTCTGATTTGGCTCAAAAAGCATATGGGTATTTAACTGACAAGGAACAATATAAATTTAGAGATTTCTTCTGTTGGGAAAGGGGCAGCAGGGCGCCTCTCCCCACCGCCTCCTCTCTCCCTGCCCTCCCGAGGTCTCAGAGCAGCTGACACACTACACCACCCGCTTGGTGAAGAGTCAGCTCTTCACTCCTCTTCGCAGACATGTATGAAGGTGAAACCAATAATATGCATGAAGACTTTTAAAAACTAGAAATAAAGCACGAGGGTTCAGGGTGTAGATAGTGATTGGGGTTAATTATCATTAATCATTCCGAAACAGCAAGAAAAAGGAGATAGCGTGGCTAAAAATAGGAACCTGGAAAAGACCACTGATGTAGAGTCCAGTTTAAGAATAAAGTTGAGCATGATTTTGGAAGCCTGGTCATAAATAAATCAGGTTGGTATTAAAAGCATTGCATTTTAGGTCAGTCCAAGTAGAGAGGCATTTTTTTACTTCCTCAGAAAATACAAAATTTTAGTAAAAAATAGTGGATATCTTTTCCCCAAAAAATTCTTTTCTCCCTTCAGATAAATATGTAAGAAATTTCAGCTGATGAGTGTTAACACACTGTTGAGACAGCCATCACGGCAGCACTGACAGCCCGTCGGTTGGTAATATTCTGATACTCACCCAACAAACAGCACTCACATGCTTGCAACGCTCACTTTGCTGCAGTCAGCTCTTCGGAGGATTAAATGAGAATAAAACTATCACTTCCATTTATAACTATAACTCCCTCATAAGGAAGGATTGGAGGTGTAGGTGAAAGTGAAGCTGCTCAGCCGTGTCCGACCCTGTGCGACCCCGTGGACTGCAGCTCGCCAGGCTCCCCCATCCCTGGGATTCTCCAGGCAAGAGTGTTGGAGTGGGGTGCCGTTTCCTTCTCCAGGTGAAGCGGTGCACACACTGATGGCTGCTATACTCAGGGCCGAGGGAGGCCTTATCACGTCCAGAAGCTGAAACTGAGGCAGCCATGTAAATCCCCGTTTTCCCTTTCTAAAATACTGAAATGGGAAGCAGGGATCATTACAAACAGCAGTTCGCTGATTTAGTGTGATTTGCTGCACCGGGAGGGCGTCTGGGAGCAATAAACCCTCGCACGTGTTTGCTGTCCCCTAAAACACGCAGGCACAGGACTCCGTGGCTGGCCGCTTTCAAAATGACAGAGGCAGGCAGGAGGGCCAGGGAGCCCTGCCCGATGCCACGCGGCAGCCTGGAGGAGAGGGAGTTCGGGGAGAATGGATCCAGGTGGACGCATGGCTGGGTCCCTTCACGGTTCACCTGAAACTATCACGACACCGTTAATTGGCTGTGTGTGTGTGCGTGCATGCGTGTGTGTGTCTGTGTGTGTGTGTGTGTCCATGGGTGCTTCATCATGTCAGGCTCTTTGCAACCTCATGGATGGTAGCCCGTCAGGCTTCTCTGTCCATGAGATTATCCAAGCAAGAATACTGGAGCGGGAGTATCCCAATACAAAATAAAAAGTTTTCTTAAAAACTGATAGAGGTAGGGACTTCCTTAGTGGTTCAGTGGCTAAGGCTTTGTGCTCCCAATGCAGGGGCCCAGGTTTGATTCCTGGTCAGGGATCTAGAGGGGCTTCCCAGGTGGTGCAATGGTAAAGAATCCACCTGCCAACGCAGGAGACAAAAGAAATGTGGGTTTGATCCCTGGGTTGTGAAGACCCCTGGAGTAGGAAATAACAACCTACTCCAGGCAAAATGCCCTGGACAGAGGAGTCTGGTGGGCTACTGTTCCTGGGGTAGCAACAAGTCGGAGCCCAGAGACACAGCACGACCGCACAGGAACTAGATCCCATGAGCACTGCAGCCAAGGGTTCACAGGATACAAATGGAAAAAACAAACCCACATGCCACAGTGAAGACTGCAGTCCCTGCCTGCTGTGATGAGGGCCAGGAGCAGCCAGAGGATCAAATAGTTCCCCTGTAAAAACAGGATAGAGATAACTCGTGGAGCTGCCACTGACGTTTGGTATGACACAGTTTCAGGATTTGTCTTGAGAGGGATTTTGTTTGGCAAAGAGTTTAAGACACAAAATACAGGAGCGCGCCTCCAAAGGCTGGGGAACTGCAGGGAAACGCGGGCTCCCCTCACCACCACTTGGTTCAGGGTCCACCTGCAGAAGCCGCCACCAAAGCCGCCACCGACAGGTCTCAAAGGCCAGGTAACCTGCAGGCGTGCTCCCACCAGGGTGACAACGTGACATTCTCTGAGATGACTATGGCGTACGCAGGGAAGGAAGTGCAAGAGTCGAGGGAAACATCTGGACTCTTCATGGAGAGCACCGCACAGTCCAGCCTGGGGGCGGAAGGCGGGCAGCGGAGGACGGGGCCCTTTGCGGAAGAGCCCCGAAGTGTGGGGAGGGCGGGAAAGGACTGAGGGTCAGAGGAGAGCCGGGCGGCAGAGGGTGAGATGGTGAGAGAGTGTCACCCACTCAGTGGACGTGAACTTGAGCCAATTCTGGGAGACAGTGGAGGACAGGGAAGCCTGGGTTGAAAAGACACAACAGAAGTGCCAGGCCAGCTGCTGGGAGGTGGTATGAAGTGGATGAGACTTTGATGGGAATCCAACACCATATCTGGGCTTCCACAGTGACTCAGGCAGGAAAGAATCCAACTGCAATGCAGGCAACCCATGTTCGATCCCTGGGTTGGGAAGATCCGCTGGAGGAGGGCGTGCACCCCACTCCAGTGTTCTTGCCTGGAGAATCCCACGGGCAGAGGAGCCTGGCGGGCCACAGTCCATGGGGTCACAAAGAGTCGGACATGACTGGGTGATTAAGCATGCATGCATACAACTCCATTATCACTTGAGTGTCTGGGTCTTTTTTTTAATACATATTTATTTGGCTGCACAAGGTATTAGTTGAGGTACTCAGGATCTTGTTTTTTTTTTTTCAGTTGTGGTGTGTGGGGTCTAGTTCCCTGACCAGGGGTCAAACCTGGGCCCCCTGCTTTGGGAGCGCAGTCTTGGCCACTGGCCCACTGCAGAGTCCCGAGCGTGTGAGTTTTACCTGAATCTTGCTCATGAGAGAGACAAGAAAGCAGAGACTGCCCAATGATCTTCTTTTTTCAAACTTGCTTTTCTGCAAAACACTTTGCGACTGAACATGCAGCTTCTTAATCACCCTGTCCCCTCGAGGTGGTCTCTCAGGGGGAGTGTTCCCGGCCGGGGAAGCTGTGGGCCTGCCTGCCCCTGAGCAGCGCTCAGCTGTCCTCCTGGGGGATCCACCTCCAGATCCTTAACTGCAAAGCCCTCTCTGACAGCAGACTAAGGAATCATTCCTAGGACTCGAGTCTTGTAAAACAGCCCAGACTCCCTTAAATTCTTCCGTGAGGGGGCCCCTATTATGTGCCAACCGCACCCTCTGGCCAGCTTCCTGCTTGGCAGTTGAGAAAGAAAGCAGAACACCAGCCTCCAAGCTCCATTCTTCACCTCTGACAGGTAACCCCGGGGAATGCTTTTCCGCCTATTATCCCATTGTTTACGCTTACAGATGTTGTCAAAGCAGCCAAGAACGCGTTGTAAACAAGGGCTTCCTGATAACACTTGTTCAGATTATCTTATTCCCAGATTCCTGAAGGACAAAGTAAGGCCTCCATGTGATTTCGTTCAGTTTAACTGCTGAAGATCTGTCATCTTCTTGCCTTTTACAGCCAAGGGGTCTCCTTGTGGGTTTAATTCGCACATCTTTGATGAGCAGAGATCCAACCAGTCCATTCTAAAGGAGATCAATCCTGGGTGTTCATTGGAAGGACTGATGCTAAAGCTGAAACTCCAATACTTTGGCCACCTCATGTGAAGAGTTGACTCACTGGAAAAGACTCTGATGCTGGGAAAGGTTGGGGGCGGGAGGAGAAGGGGACGACAGAGAATGAGATGGCTGGATGGCATCACCGACTCTGTGGACATGAGTTTGAGTGTACTCCGGGAGTTGGTGATGGACAGGGAGGCCTGGCGTGCTGTGATTCATGGGGTCACAGAGAGTCGGACACGACTGAGCGACTGAACTGAACTGAACTGAACATTTGGCAAAGTTGATTTTATTGGTTTTAGGTTTGTTTTTTATCTTACTAATGTTTGCTTTTTTATCTTTCTTTTTATTGTTAGACTTGATTTTCTGATTGTTTTCTAAATTCTTTAGATTCTTAAACAATTGTTTTTTGAGTCTTTAAAAATTTTATAGTGTATGCATAAATTAAAACATTTAAAACCATAAATGTCCTTCTTAGCTTGGCTTTAGCCGCATCCCCTAAGTTTTGAAAGGCAGCAATTTAATTGTGGCTTAACGCAAAATATTTTCTAATTTCCACTGTGATTCTTCTTTGACATGGATATTATAAATGTATTGTTTAATTTCCAAACGTGGGGACTTATTTCCTGAATTTTGTTATTAATTTTTAGCTTGGTTTCACTGTGTCAGAGAAAATACATTAATATTGGTACTGTAAATTCTCCATATCTTGGTAGCTTTCCAATGTCTTTTTAAAAAAGTTTTTATTTTTAGTCCAGCTTTTCCAGTTGTTCTAAGAACCAAGTATGATCCAAAATAATCTATTCAGTTATTGCCAGAAGCATGACCAGCACACGTGATACATAACTGTGATGGCACCACCGTCCACTGGTCAACAAGTGACCCAGAAAAAAAAAAAAAAACAATCATCAGCGCCTCCACGATCAGAGCTGAGCAAGTCCACCTCAGAACTGCGTCTCATTTTCTCTGAAGCCCGTGTTTTTGCTATTTCTAACACGCTATTTGTCTCACTCATCACTGCTTGCAAGGTCCTCCCTGGCAAACTCCACATTTCCCATCTAATCTTATTTCCCCTATATCTAACCTTGGGCCTCCCACGACACTTTTCCAGTTCTCTCCCTCTTGTTTGCAAATACCAAAGCAAGTCGGACCATGTTCCTTTGCTATATTGCTCTCAGCTCTCCTCACTTTTCTTTGACAGGTCCACCCTCTAATTATTTCTGTCTCATATGTAAGAAAATAGATAACTAAGTATTAGGGTAGAAAAGAGGGCCATCTCGGTGCCACTGAACACCAGCAGTGGGCACATCACACGCTGAGGACGGAACTCCACCTCTCCGTCGGGGTCCGAGACTTCACAGTGAGTAACCAGGGGTGTCACCAAAAGGGCTTACGCAGCTCAGAGTCGTACACAAGTCGTACACAGGACTTACATTTCCGTTTCAAAATGTCCAAAACAGCACACAACTCCGGAAACACTCATCTTATTCTGGTATATCTCAAAAATAAAATATACACTCTACAGTCCTCCTCCAAAGCTAGAAATTGCAGGCCTCCCTCAAAGATGGGTAGCACTCTTAATTAGAGACATAAATATCGTGACATTCATATCAACAGGTTCCACAGGATTGCTCATATTTCAGTGGGATCCTGGGGAGAGGGCAGTCTGCAGTAATTGTTGGATTTTCCCAGCCTAAAACGCAAGCAAACAAATTAAAAAAAAAAAACTCTCTTTCAGTGAAAATGGAGTTGGTGAAATGTTTTTAGTGTGATGGGTTTACTTCTCTGAGACCTATTGGAAGAGGAATGTCCGCAGTCCCAGGCAGACTAC
Organism: Moschus berezovskii; assembly: GCF_049115385.1. Lineage (NCBI taxonomy): Eukaryota > Metazoa > Chordata > Mammalia > Artiodactyla > Moschidae > Moschus > Moschus berezovskii. The sequence continues at coordinate 29,440,344 of NC_142487.1, read as the reverse complement.
AATCTATGGGAACTGTCAAGCCCATCAAGAGATGATACCTCCACCCAGCCCCTGGGGCACCCATGCCAAGACTCAACTCCTCCGCCGTAGCCTTGGGTTATTTCGTCTCCCTTTCTCAGTGGAGACGGACATCAGTTGGTCCCTAAGTCTTCCCAGATGGCACTAGTGGTAAAGTATCTGCTTGCCAGTGCAGGAGATGTGGGTTCCATCCCTGGGTCGGGAAGATACCTCTGGAGAAGGAAATGGCAAACCCCCGCCAGTATTCTTGCCTGGAAAAATCCCATGGACAGAGGAGCCTGGTGGGCTACAGTCCATGGGGTCACAAGGAGTCAGGCACGACTGAGCAACTGAACACACACACACGTCTGCAAAATAGCCCCCACGGCTTCGGAGCCCACGCCAATCAACCTGCTCCTCAACCTCTCCCTCCAATGATCCTCGTCTCTGGAACCTTCCTCAACTGGCGGCTGTTTGTGAAAACTGAACTCTAAGCCAACCCTCATCTTGGAATCGTCTCTGAGTCTGTCTCACCCTAGAGAAGACAGAAGTGAAATCACCGCTGACACAGCAGGAGGGCAAAGCCAGGCCTGTTGCAGCGCAGCATTCTGCACGCTGGGGAGGACGGGGCCGCCTGACTGCGTCTTCAGGAGGGTCTCATTACTCCGAAGAGAGCACGGCTCCTGCTGGAGGGGACGCCTGACGAGGTGCAGCCAACACAAAGCCGTCACCCAGGGGAGGGACACAAACATCCCGGCACATGAGCCCAGCTCCCTGGGGAGATGAAGCCAGCAGCGCAGGAGGGGCCTTGCCAAAAAACCAGTAAACCAATCAAGGTAAATAGGAACGATAGTGTTCTCAGAGATTCCCAGCACTGTGGAAGCTGAGAAGCGCCATACGCGTCTCATCTGTCACGGGGGACCGAGCATCAAGACACATACGACAGGCCCCGCAGTGGCCTCACGTCACAAGCAGGAAGCAAACAGCAGCCGGGAAGAAGCGGCTCCCGCAGCCCCACTTCCTTACGTCAGTTGGAGGAGACCCGGAGCAGACAGGGAGATAACCTCTTTAATTATTTAAAGTTATTTAACTTTGAAGCTATCACTCTAATTACTCAAGTTCTGCCTCGGTGTTGTCCGCCTGTGCGGGTTTTTGAGGGGTCCCAGGAGAAAGCACTTTCCTCCTTGCCCGCTTCACGGGCCAGTTGAGAAAGAGATCGAGAAAGCTGGCAGGCGGGGCCGCGTCACCGTGAGTAAGCTGACACTGAGCACGCAGTGCTTATCACTGAGCAAACGAACCTCCCAGCACTGAGGCCCCGTCACACATCTGGACCACCGCAGCCTCCCCCCGGCCCTGCCCTCTCCTGCCCGCCACCCAGCTCGTGTCCCCTGAAGGCAGGGTGGTTCCGAGAGAGGAAAGCGGAGAACGGCTGTGCCAGTCACACGCGTTTGTTCTCTCCAAATTCCCCTCGGTCAGAACACTCCATCCTCTCTGAGCAGAGGGTGCCGTAGCTCAGGGTGTCACGCAATGAGTGAGCGAATGCTGTGTGTGCAGATGGAGGTGTGCATCGCATGCACGGGTGTCCACGTGTGTGTCTGAACGTGCCTGTACACAGGTGTGTCTCGAGAACGAGTGAGCACCTTTACTGAGTTCTGGAGCCAGGCGGGCACCTGAGCAGACTCATCGCAACAAACATTCCTTGAGCGCCTGCAATGACCAATGCCTGTGGCAGCTGTGAAGAGGAGAATGGCGTCACTCTGGGTGCGAAAAGCTTATACGCTGGCAGCACGGATAGGTACGCCAGCAACCCCTCGTAGCACAAGACCAAAGACGCGCAGAAACGAGCAGTGTGTTCTCCTCTGTAGGATGGCAGGGTGTTTGGGGTCAGCTCAAGAGGAGATGAGAAGTACTTGGGGGCACCCCCGGCAGAGGCATAGCAGGAGCTCAGGCCAGAGGTGGCAGCACAGGGCAGGCTTAAGCTGTGAGTCATTTGCTGCGCCAGGGCAGAAATTCGCATGAGAGTTACTACATCAGATCTGACCAGGGATGACACCTGGCCTTTTTTCACAGGGTACATGGAATGAATGATGCAACTGTGGAGGACTCTGGCTTGTGGTGCTACGAAACGCGAACTTCCTTTTTAAGGCAAAAGGAAACCATGATGTTCCAGTGGAGACGGGCAAGGCCAAGAGCGGGGCTGGGATTGCAGGGCGAAGAGGCGACTGACTTTGGAGGGAAAACGAGGGCCTGACCTCGGGGCCAGGAAGGAGGGTCCCAGAGGCACACTTAGGGACACGCCTGCGGGGCCAGGAAGGAGGGTCCCAGAGGCACACTTACGGACACGCCTGCGGGGCCAGGAAGGAGGGTCCCAGAGGCGACACTTACGGACACGCCTGCGGGGCCAGGAAGGAGGGTCCCAGAGGCACACTTACGGACACGCCTGCGGGGCCAGGAAGGAGGGTCCCAGAGGCGACACTTACGGACACGCCTGCGGGGCCCTGTTGCCTGAGGGGGGCTTGCAGACCTGGGCACTGCCTGCCTAAGGACAGCACGAACACCCGGAGGGAGGCGGATGCTCTGCGAGGACGAATCACTGTGTCTGCCCGGACAGTCCGCCGGAGCGCAACCTTGTCGCCCCGAAGCCGTCACAGATGCTGACTTCGGGGATCGAAAGGTTTCTCTTGTCACTATGCTTCACGGTGAGAAAACTGCTCTCTTCGGGAGGAGGTCAGTTCCTCGCTCATTTGGAGCCTTCCGTCTCTAATGAATTCATCTCTCAAGCTCAGGCGAAGCCTTGGTCTGAGCCCTTGGCGGGGGCCCTGAGGAAGCATCGCCCTTGTGCTAGGCCCCTCTGCTCAGAGTCCAGCAAGGCACATCCGGACACTGCAGGGGGCACATCCAGGCGTGAATGACCTGAGACAGTGATAAAGGGACGTCTACCCCGTCGGCTGTGAATAGCCATGTTTGTGGGTCCAGGCAAAAGTCTGGTTCCAGGAATGGACAGGGTGCCTGAGGCTCTGGTCAGCGGATGAGGCTCTGAGGACTTCCCCGGGGCCCAGTGGCGAAGACTCCGTACTCCCAATTCAGGGGGCCCAGGTTCGACCCCTGGTCAGGGAACTAGATCCCGCATACCTCTGGGAAAAGACCCCACGTGCCCCACTATGGCCCTGGAGCAGCCAAATAAATAAATCAGTACTTAAAAAACGATGAGGCCCTGCTGGGGCAGCTGGGAGGCAGAAGCAGGAGAAAGCACCCTCCACATGCTGCGTCGGCCCGTAAGGATGGGGAGGAGGCCTCAGCGGCAGGAGTCTGTAAAACCAGGGCCAATGCCAGGATGAAGGCGGAAGGGCCGACACCACAGAAGCTGCAGCAGATTCCAAGAAGGAAGAACAGTCAGCCAGAAATGCGGTGGCTGACAGTCAACAGTCGGTGCCGCCCCAGAGCAGGGACCCAAGAACTGAAAGGGACTGAAAAAGCCCAGAGGGCTAGCACGGGCTGCTGCTGGTTCTAAGGGGAGGGGTACCATCTGGAAAAGCCTATTAGCAGGCACTGGGTTCACTAGCCCGTGGAAGAGACAGTGGCTGTGAGCTAAGCTGTAAGCTCCTGGAAGGCAGAGAGCAGGGGTGGGTCTTCATCTATAAGCAAGTGAGGGGTACTGGTTGACCAGTTGCTTACATAAGCCTTGCAAGAGGACACCCTCTTAATTGCCATTCCATACTTTTGCAAAGGCTTTGATTTTTCTATTTTCTCTCTTCTCCCCCTGGCAGTGGTGACTGCTTCAGCAGACGGAAGCTGCTGCTGTTTCAGCATCATTGCTGAGAAGGGCATCGGAGCATCTCAATGTCGGGCTGAGCTCACTCAACCAGATTAATTCCTTAGATGTTCAGCAGGATTTCAGGGAAAGTCACCTTTTGGGCGGAACAAAAGGCAGATAACTCACTTTATCCATGAGTCTCTTATCTTGTCGACAAACTCCAACTCGCATCCATTACAATTTTCATTCCAATTCGAGAAATCGCTGGAAGAAATGTGGACTTGGGAAAGACACAGCTTGCTCTCGTGGTCAGGTACAGCCTCCGTCGTCCCAGCAGTTTCTGAGCCAGTTAGGAGGGGATTACAGAAACAGTGATTACTGTGTCCCCTGAGCCCCTCACTGGTTTCTACTTTATTTATGGAAACTGTAAGAATTATCTCCAAAGGCCAGGAGCCCAAGAAGACATGCATACTCTCAGAGTTTGACAGGACACCTGGGGGTCACCTAACCCACTCCTGTGTCAGAGTGGTGAGCTGAACGCAGAGAACAACCCTAAGGTCCAATGAACTGCAATGTCAGCAATTGGACCTGAGCTTCCCATGTTCCAAATAACAAGACTCCTCACTGACAGAAATACTTGCAGTGGGTCCAAATATTCAAGAAATGAATGCAAAAAAAAAAAAAGATGAAAAATGTAATAAGTAATCAAAACAGAAAAAATGAGGAGAAAAGTATGAAACAAAAAAAGGCATTTGCTGCCTAGACCAGGTAATCATTCCGCTGAACACATTTTTGTATCCATAACACAAAGCACTCTCAAGTTGTCTATACATGTGGATCTCAAAAGGTACTTCATGTTCTTTATTCTCTGCAAAAGTGACAAAGTTATCATCTTTTTCGGAGCTAGGAAGGGCCTTCCCTGGCATCCATCCTTTGAAAACTCAGTATGTAAGTTTCACCCTTCACCTCTCTCAGTTTTCATCTGGAGAACAAAGAAAACTTATAAAGCATTGCGCTGACAATGGAAATGTAACCCTTTTTAAAAAGTCCTGGTTTTTTTGTTGTTGTTGCTAGGGTAGAAGACTGCGTGTGCCATAAAACTCTCTCCCATCTGACTGGTTTTTCAAACTTCTCTGGGACTCTGTTTTTACAGTTGAGCAATTAATTCTCTCTAACGGGAGCTGCTGAAATAAAGATTTCAGAGAGAGCAGTTCATGACCTTATGCCTCTGTGAGTTGTACTGAACGCTGAACTTCCTGCATTACTGGGAGAGAAAAATCTATTAAAATCTCTTGGGTGAGTACCTCAACAGCCTGATTTCATTTTGAAACTAATCATTTGTTATAGTTTAGAAGGTATGATGAATGATGTCACTTCAAATATTAATACTATTATAACCCTGGATGACATGCTGTTTCCTCAGATTCAGAGCTTTTTTTAAACAACATTTCAACAATTCCGTAAAGCTCCTCCTATATCATTTGAAGTCCGGTAAAACACAGGAAAACAAAAAAACCCACTGTTTGACATCATTGAAAAAGTATCAAAAACTTAATTATCTATAAACCTAACCCCCCCCCAAATCACATGAAGTTATGGAAAAAAATTAAAATTCTAACAAAGGATATAAAAACCACCTAAATAAACCGACATATGTACCATATTTATGACTTGGTGCAGAATAGATGATAATTTTCCCTAAACTAATCTCTAAATTAATGAAATTTAAGTCAAAATCTCAAGATGATTTTTTCCAGTTTTACTGAGATACAGTTGACACATAATGGTATTTTAGCTTAAGGTGTGTAGTGTGATGATTTGACCCACCTAAGTATATACTATGAAATGATTAGCACAATAAGATTGGTTAACACATTCTTCACCTGACACAACTACTATTTTGTTTTTCTTTTGGTGAGAACACTAAAGATCTATTCTCATAGCAACTTTGGGGTATACAACAGAGTTTTGTTAACTCTAGTCACCATGATGTGACTTAAAACCCTGGAACTTGAAGAATTCAAGACGATTCTTCAACTGAAAAGATTAATTCTAAATTTTATAAAGAAGAGTAAAAGTCCACAAATAGCCAAGGGAATTCTGAGAACAAAACGCAAAGAAGGACTAGCTCTATCAGACACTAACCCGGATTACAAAACATAAATACAGGAGAGACAGAACAGAAACAGAAATTTTTGAAATAGAACAACACATATATGAGGAGTTGGTATATGATAGAACTGCCAGTATAGGCCAGAGGGAAGAATGAGAGATTATATGATAATTGATCTTGGAAAAATGTGGTTCACTCTATGGAAAAAACTGATTTAAATTAAAACATTTACATCTAAATTTATTTTAATAATTATACAATATAATATATAATAACATAGTTTATTAAGTTTAACAAATATAAATTATAAATGAAATACTTTATATTTTAAATAATTGTTTATTTAAAGATTTTAAAAAATCAATACAAAAAAAGAAATTCCAAATAGTTTAAAGACCATAAAACTCCTAATAGGAAACATCGGAGAATATCTTTATAAGCCTGGAGGATTGAGAAGGGTGGGAAGAACAACAGGTGAGCCCAGAGGATTTTCAGGGCCGTGAAACTACTCTCTCTGATACTATAACGAAGGATACGTGTCATCGTACATCGGTCCAAACCCACGGAACAAACAACGCCAAGAATGAAACCGCGTGGACCCTGGGTGGTATGATCTGTCCATAGACGGTAACGTTTTTGAGGGGGTTGTGGATGGGGGTACTGTGCATGTTGAAGGCTGGGTGTGAAAGTGAAAGTCTGAAAGGGCTGGGTGCAAATCGGCATCTCTGACCTTCTGCTCAGTTTTGCTGTGAACCTAAACCTGCTCTAAAAAATAAAGTGCATTAAAACAGACAAACACGCCACAGCTCCTCCCAACAGGACAGAGGCGGACTCGTTCTCACGCCCTGACTCTGGCCTTGGTCAAGGGTCCTACTTTGGTCCACTGGGTCCTTGCGATGTGAAGAAGCAGAGGCTTGAAAAGCATGTGCACCCCAGAGTTTGTCCTCCCTGCCGCTGGAACCCACGAGATTCCCATGTGGAGAGGCCTGGGCTAGCCTCCTGGAGGGTGAGCGGCCCGGCCCTCCCAGCCAAGGTCCCCATGACCTGATACTCAACCACCCAGGCCCAGGAGGCAGTCCCAGACCAGAGGGCCGCCCTGCCAGGCCACCGCAGGTCATCACTGCTGGCTTACACCATGATGCTTTGCAGCGGTTTGTTACATGTCAAAAGGTAGCTGATTCAAGCAGAGACCCAGAAAGTACAAACTTCAAAGGAAAAAAAATTGATGAATTTAATGACATCAAAAGTAAAACTTTCTCTCCAAGACACCCTTGACAAGGGCAACAGATAAGAAATGTGCTAGAAGAAGATATTTTTCAAAACTAGGACAAAGGATTAAAATCAGAATATCCAAGGAACTCTCGTAAATTAGCAAGGAAAAAAAACAAACAGAAAAATTGGCAAAAATACGAAAAAAAAGAATTCACAGAAGAATGCAGAATGGCCAATAAATAGATGAGGAGACTCTCAAATTAACTAGCAATCAGAGAAATGCAGGCTCTGTTAAAGATGAGATACTACATGGAGGTTTCTCAAAAAGCTTAAAATAGAACTACCGTATGACCCAACAATTCTACTGGGTATCTAACCAGAAAAAAACAGAAACACTCATCCAAAAAGATCCATGAACCCAATGTTCATAGCAGCATTATTTACAATAGCCAAGATGTGGGAGCAACTTACATCAACAGATAAAGGGCTAAAGACGAAGAGGCATATATCACAACGGAATACTGCTCCGCCTTCAAAAAGTGAAATTTTGCCTCTGCAACACGGGTGGACTTGGAAGATATTATGCTAAGTGAAATGCTGAGTGATATCGCTTATATGTGGAATCTGAAAAATACAACACACTATATTTTGTGAATATAGCAAAGAAGAAGCAGATTTGTGGATGCAGAGGACAAACCAGTAGTTACCAGTGGGCAGAGGGAAGAGGCAGGGGATATCACAGCGGGAGGGGATGAAGAGTCACAGCTATTAGGTATAAACTGAGCTACAAGAATATATTGCACACCACAGGGAAAACGGCCAATAGATCATAATAACCACAAACAGGGTAGCCTTTACAAGTTGTGAGTCATTATAGCGTACACCAGTGACTCAGTACTGTACGCTAACTAAACTTCAATACAAATGAGAGTCTACCTTATTACAATTAGACCGGTAAAAAATAAAGTTTGTGTATAACAGCAAGCGTGGACAAGAATGTGCGGAAATGGCAGTCCTTGTTGCCCTACAGATGGGCAAGAGACACTCGATGCCACTGTTGGAGGGCAGTTTGGCAGGATGAGTGAAAACATGTATATGTGTATTCTTTGTGTGACTCGGAAATATTGTTCCCAGGTGACAGCTCAGAGGACCCGGCAGGTGCCAAAGACACTCAGGTCAGTGTGTTCGCGCCAGCATGGAAACAGCTGTAAACAACCTGCCCTCCAGTGCACGAGTGGCTGTGTTAACTGTGGAGCATGCACAGGGCGGGAAACCCGGGAAACAGTCAGAGGCAGTAAATAAGACTGACTTGTAACAGCGCGGTTACAGCTCAGAAACGGCGGGACAGGTGGACACATCAGTCGAGTGAGGCGTGCAGCACAAAACGGGTGCGAATGGGAGTCTCTACTCTGTGTACAAAGGCGTGGAAGGGGAGTCACAGGAACACGTGTTAGAACCCAGACTGTGTGTGTTTAAGAGGTGAATACAGGAGCAATCAAGACACTACCATAAAATAAAACCAGAAATTTAGTTTTATACGGGCACCTACAACTTATGACAATATGAGCTTAACTGACAAAGTTGTGATTTGGAAGACCAAGTGAAAATATGTTTCCAGGACTTCCCTGGTGGTCCAGCGGCTGAGACTCTGCTTCCACTGAGGGGGCCTGGGTTAGATCCCACAGGCCACAATTAAGGGTTCGAATGCCTCAGCTGAGATCCAGCAAGCCAGACAGATAACTCAATATTTTAAAAGAATAAACCAAACCAGAGCCTCTTTTATATAAACAGGGACAAACGGAGGGTGGTTTTTTTGCTGGCAATACTTTGCTGTTCCACTAGCATCACTGCTAGCCTGTAACTCTGAACGGAGGCCCAGCAGAAGACAAAACAGGACAGACGGCATCTTTCCTCTTGTTAAAGGAGGAATCCGTGCAGTGAAGCCCCAGGCTTGTTACTGAAATCACGGGTTAAAAGGCTGGTGGTCCCCTTCCCTCTCACCCACAGACTGGCCTCCACAGTATATTCTGTTCTGTGGCCGTGCTTTGTAAATACTGACTCTTAAATATGAATTCAATATCTATGCAGGGCATCCTCTCTACAACTCTCTTGAGCAAATTTATTTCGCCGAATTTATATCCAAAGGTGAAGCCAAAACTATTTCAAATTCTCATCTGAAAACAGCCACTCATGTAAAAGAATTAAGGTGTTGTTTCTTGAGTTAGAAATTTGCCCTGGCGCTGGTCTTACTACCCTGGTTATATCAGGTTGAGATTTTCTTAGCCATTTGAATTTCTGGACCAGATCCTCCTTTTCCTTGTTCCCCAGAGAGAAACCCATGACAGGATTATAGGGGTGTGTGTGTGTGTGTGTGTGTCTTTATGTGTGTGTGTGTGCGCATGTGGGGGGCAGTGTCAGGGTGAGAGCAGGGGGCTGTGCTAAGCAAGTGGGCAGACACAATCCAATGGAATGACACAAAATGACATTGTGTGTCAACTTGCCTGAGCCCTGGTGTCTAGATATTTGGTCAAACACTACTCTTTATGCTTGATCGGTATTTTTAGAAGTGACCAGTATTTAAACTGGGAGCCTCTAAGTACAGAAGAGTGCCCTCCAAACGGTGGGTGGGCCTCATCCAGTCACTTGAAGGCTAGAATATCATGGAGACTGCTCTCCCTCCAGCCTGAAAGCCTTTGGGACAGGAGCCTGGCAGCTCACCCTGCAGGTTCTGGGCTTGTCAGCCAATCCTTTAATCTCGCTCTCTTTTCATATGTATACATCGTATGGGCTCTGTTTGCCAGGAGAACCCTGACTAATAATATACCAAGAAATGCCTGCAAGGAGCGGTTAAGAAGCTAATGAAGAGTATATGCCATCAGCTTCTGCGCTCAGGGTTGGTGGGCTGGGATCAGTGAGAAGGAATGATTTCAGAGTAGATTGATGCTTAGATCTGGCGTTGGTAGGGCTCAACTTCCAACACACAGACCTGTTTACGTAAGAGGGACAAACACTCCTAAGACAGTAGCAGTTACATAAGAACAAACACTCCTAAAACAAACAGCTCCCCCCAGAAAACCCTGCCCATTTTAACCACACGGTTCACCACATGGCTCAGCTCGATTTTCCAGAATGTGAAACTGTGCTAGGGAGGAGAATGAGCTGATCTTGAAAACGGGAAATAACACAAGAATTTTTCATGTGTTTTGCTTTTTACTCTCCTCACTCAATAAGGTCCAGTTGCCGTAATGCACGAGTCCTCTGTGGGGAAGGTTGGGTTCTAGATTCAGCATAAAGATGCTGGGGGCAGATATCAGATGCCGACTCTTCAGAAGAGACCCTGATGCTGGGGAAGATCGAAGGCAAAAGGAGAAGAGGGCAGCAGAGGGTGAGATGGTTGGATGGCCTCACCGACTCAGTGGACGTGAGTTTCAGCAAACTCAGAGAGACGCTGAAGGACAGGGAAGCCCGGTCTGCTGCAGTCCACGGGGCCACGAAGAGTCGGACACAGCTTGGCGACTGAACAAAAAAAATCAGGCCAGTGAGTGGAAAGAGAAGGCGAGCCACTCGGTCTGTTCGAAAAATAGGGTCCCGGGGAGTGTTTCCCACTGAAAGTAGCTGACACTGCCGTCATGAAATTGTCTGACCGATAAATAACCTTGTCTAAATGTGAGCTTCCCCTGGGAAAAAAGAAACAAACACGCTCATCTTTCCTCCCCCTCATGCTTTGGAGAAGCTCGACTGACACCACTGTGAGACCCCAGCCGCAGCACTTTTCCTGGTCATCTTCTGGTTTAACTACAGGCAACAGAGGACACGAACACTCATCAGTCATCTGAGACGGGTGGACGGAAGCAAAATCCTAGCATTGGAAGGAAACCTGGGAACAGGTCTGGTTCACTCCCTCGGCTCTCTGACCACACCTAAACCCTTAAAGCCCTTAGGACTTTACTGGGCTGAAGACCTCCAAGGACAATGCCTAATCTGTCTTAGAAACTCAGTGTTTCTAAGAATACTCGCTGCCAGGAAGTTTGCCATTTGTGAGTAAGTTTGGGCTCTGCTCACACCCATTTCCTCTGGCTCTGAGCTCAAGGGGAGAGGGACTCTGGGGACACAGTCTAACCCAGGGCACATGTGCGGGTCGTCACCAGCACAGCCCTGCCCACCCCCACCACCAGCCTCCTCTTCTCTGGGTGGAATGACTCCAGCTCCTTTAATATCCTCTGTGGCTTCCTTCTCTGGATTTGAAAGTTAAAAGTGTTAGTCACTCGGTCAGGTCTGACTCTTTGTGACCCCATGGTCTGCAGCCCGCCAGGTTCCTCTGTCCGTGGGACTCTCCAGGCAGGAATACTGGAGTGGGTTGCCATTCCCTTCTCCAGGGGATATTCCTGACCTGCCTAAGCAGAATCTTGGACAAACAGTCCAGGAGAGCAGCGGTCCCCAACCTCCAGGATCTAATGCCTGATGATCTAAGGCACCAATCATAGAAATGACGTGCACAGTAAATGGAATGCCCTTGAATCATCCCGAAACCATGCCCCCCATCCCCCCACCCCCAGATCCATGGAAAACAGTTCACAGTGCCAAAAAGGTTGGGGACCGCTGCAGTAGAGGGTTTGTCACCGTTGCCTCTCCAGGGACCGACTGTCCAGTTGGCCAGGGCCTTCCCAGGACACGGGACTTTCAGAGCTGAAACCAGGAAAGTCCCAGGCAGACCAGGGCATGCTGGCCGACTTGGCTTTCTGAAGTGGAGAACTGTCTCCACCCCAAATCTCAAGGAAACCATGGAGACCGCAGCTTTGATTCTGTGCCTTGGGGCCCATCTTTGGGGTCTGTGCAGAGCCTGAGTTCTTGCCCTCAGGTTCACCGCCTCAAAGGTGCCCCTGGTGTTGGAAGCACTGCGGCTAAAAACTGTCTTCCGGGGCTAAGACAACGCCTCACTGAATGGCATGGCACTCGGAGAGGCAAAAAGGTCGGTCCTGAGGGCTTCACACATTCTGCTGTCCTCCACACAGACAGACCTCCATCCGGTGGGGATGGGGAGGCACCTGTCCCCAGGCCGGAGGAGGGGGGAAGTGAGCACACGTGGGGAGGGGGCTCCTGCGACAGAAGAGCCAGGAGCAAGCTCAGAAAGAAGAGTGCGAGGCCGGGGCAGGAACATGGCAGGGAGAACGCAGAAATGGGGCCAGGGAGCGGTGAGGAAACGCCTAAAGGGTACAGAAGAGGAAAAAGTTAACTTCCTTTCTTCCCCCTCACCGCCTAGGCTGGCTTCCCAGGAGACGCTAGTGGTGAAGAACCCGTCTGCCCATGCAGGAGACTCAGGTTTGATCCCTGGGTCGGGAAGATCTCCTGGAGGAGGAAATGGCAACCCACTGCAGTGTCCCTGCCTGGAGAATCCCATGGACAGAGGAGCCTCGAGGGCTACAGTCCATGGGGTCACAAAGAGTAAGACATGACTGAGACACACACACACACACAGACACACACACACACAGACACACACACACAGACACACACACAGACACACACACACACAGACACACACACACACAGACACACACACACACAGACACACACACACACAGACACAGACACACACACACACAGACACAGACACACACACACACAGACACAGACACACACAGACACACACACACAGAGACACACACACACACAGACACACACACACACCCTAAGCAGGAAGAACGTGAGAAGCCTGTGTTGGTAGGAGACATGAGAACCTCCCGCCCCTTCTCTGTTTCCCTTAACTTTTACAAGAATGGTTCCCATTCTTAGTATCGCATAGATCAGAAAAAAAAAAAAGGCTGCAAAGAACGTGAAACTGCAGGCACCTCTATACTCGTCATTTCCGAAACCGAGGAGCACTGCACATTCTCAGAGCAGAGAGGAAAACTCTCGGGCAACCGAGGGCCAACACGCACGCATCAGAAACGGTCCTTAGTCCTCCCGTTCTGCCAAGGGATGCTGAGAACTCTGCCCCGGGCGCGCGCCAGGAGCAGCTGGCCCTTGGGAGGCATTGCCTTTGTGGATGTAAGGTCAGCCCTGCCCATGTTTAGAAAGGTGCTGAGAGCTAAGGTTTATGGAGCATTTACGTGCCAGGCCTGCACTCAACGTGAAACTGCATCACTGGTCCAGTTACATGTACTTTCCTCATATTCCAAATAAGGAAATCGCGGTCTGGGAGTGTTGAGAAACTTGTTCACGGTCAAGCGGTAGAGGAGGGACTTAACCCGTCACCTGACTCCACGGCCAGCACCTTCCGGAGGTCCCCAGTGTCTCTGGCCCCAGGGACCAGTTTTGCGGAAGACAGTTTTTCCACAGACCGGGGTGGGGGTGGCCTGGGGATGACTCAGGTATGTTACATTTAGTGTGCACTTTATTTCTCATTGTCGCACCGGCTCCTTCTTAGATTGTCAGGCGTTAGAATCCGAGGGCAGGGCTGTTGTTCGGTCCTAAGCCACGTCCTACTCTTTGCGACCCCATGGACTACAGCACGCCAGGCCTCCCTGCCCTCACCATCTCCGAGCTGGCTCAGCTCGTGTCCACTGAGTTGGTGGCGCTGCGTAACCACTTCCTCCTCTGCCGCCTCCTTGTCTTTTGACCTTCTCTCCGGAGGTTGGGTACCTGTTTTCAACCACGATGCTGCGGTTGATAAATGCTCCCTGACCGAGGAAGTCCTCTGAACCTTTTGGATAACCTTCTGGAGAGTTTTCACAAGCTGGACATCAGTGCTGCTTAGGCCTCCAACTGAGAAACCACAAGGGTCTCCCTACGACTCGTTCCCGAAGCAGAAATTCCCAGGAGGCCAGAGAGCCGCCAGTGCCGCCCCTGCCTGGCCCAACGTCCCGGCCTCAGCCGCTCCTTCTCCTTCCAGGGTGGGGCCTGCCCTCCCGGCCCAGGAATAGCTGGTTACTATTCATATCTGTATTTGTTCAGGGCCTTCCTTCCTGCCTCCCTGGTCACCTTAAGATCTGCCCTTTTCAGCAGCGCTGCCCTTAAAATCAGAGGCACAGCAAGAGTGTGTCGGGGACGTTTCTCGTTTTTCCACAGTGGAAACTGGTGCCCATGGCCTGAGCGCTTAGATAAAGGCTGCGGGAGCCCGGGGGGCAGAGTGACAGGACAGCGAGACTGGACCGGCCTCCTGCCCAAACTCAAGGTGACGAGGGTGGGAGGATTTTATCTGCCCGCCACTTGCCGGGTCTCTTTTGTTAACAATCTGATAATGAAGGACGCTTTCACTGCGGCTCTTCTAAAAGCTTGAGGGGAACCGTCTGGACGGGTTTGCCATCCTGCTGTGCAGATCAGAACATCAGCATCAGGGCTGGAGGGGAGTTTAAACGATCCCCACCATTGTTGCAGATGGGGAGATGTCCTCTGAGCTTTAGAAATCTCCAGAGGAAAATCTTCCACGATCAACTCTTTTAGCCCATCCAATGTTTAATAATTATCTTTGCTAAGAAATTATTATTTCTTTAACACAAATCCTTTCTCCTATGAACTTGTGTCTTATGTGTGTCCTTAGGACTAACAGGGTTTCCCTGGAGGCTCAAAGGGTAAAGAATCTGCCCACAATGCGGGAGACCAGGGCCAGATCCCTGGGTCAGGAAGACCCCCTGGAGAACGAAATGCAGCCCACTCCTTGTTCCTGCCTGGAGAATCCCATGGACAGAGGAGCCTGGCGGGCTGCCATCCACGAGGTCGCAAAGGGTCAGACACGACTGAGCGACGAACACTAACAGACTTAGAGCTAAAAACACCACCATCCACACGAGGTCTTAACGCACATTTCTTAACCGAAGGAGGGAATTCTTTCATCTTCCCTCATTTTCCAACCCTTTAGAAGCTAACTTTTTTATCCTCTTTTGTGAAATTGGAAAGGGACAACAAAGGGTCGTATATTTCTAACCCTGGTGTGGATCACAATAAACTGTGGAAAATTCTTCAAGAGATGGGAATACCAGGCCACCTGACCTGCCTCTTGAGAAACCTGTATGCAGGTCAGGAAGCAACAGTCAGAACTGGACATGGAACAACAGACTGGTTCCAAATAGGAAAAGGAGTACATCAAGGCTGTATATTGTCACCCTGCTTATTTAATTTATATGCAGAGTACATCACGAGGAATGCTGGGCTGGAAGAAGCACAAGCTGGAATCAAGATTGCAGGGAGAAATCTCACAGGGAGGCCTGGCGTGCTATGATTCATGGCGTCGCAAAGAGTCAGACACAACTGAGCGACTGAACTGAACTGAACTGATGCAGATGACACCACCCTTATGGCAGAAAGTGAAGAGGAACTAAAAAGCCTCTTGATGAAAGTGAAAGAGGAGAGTGAGAAGGTTGGCTTGAAGCTCAACATTCAGAAAACAAACATCATGGCATCTGGTCCCATCACTTCATGGGAAATAGATGGAAAAACAGTGGAAACAGTGTCAGACTTTATTTTTGGGGCTCCAAAATCACTGCAGATGCTGATTGCAGCCATGAAATTAAAAGACGCTTACTCCTTGGAAGGAAAGTTATGACCAACCTTGATAGCATATTAAAAAGCAGAGACATTACTTTGCCACAAAGGTCCGTCTAGTCAAGGCTATGGTTTTTCCATGGTCATGTATGGATGTGAGAGTTGGACTGTGAAGAAAGCTGATCGCCGAAGAATTGATGCTTTTGAACTGTGGTGCTGGAGAAGACTCTTGAGAGTCCCTTGTACTGCAAGGAGATCCAACCAGTCCATTCTAGCGGAGATCAATCCTGGGTGTTCATTGGAAGGACTGATGCTAAAGCTGAAACTCCAATACCTTGGCCACCTCATGCGACAAGTTGACTCACTGGAAAAGACTCTGATGTTGGGAGGGATTGGGGGCGGGAGGAGACGGGGACGACAGAGAATGAGATGGCTGGATGGCATCACCGACTCCGTGGACATGAGTTTGAGTGAACTCCGGGAGTTGGTGATGGACAGGGAGGCCTGGTGTGCTGTGATTCATGGGGTTGCGGAGAGTCGGACACGACTGAGCGACTGAACTGAACTGAACTGAATATACAAATCACATTTCCAGGTCAACATTTTTTTAAAGAATAACAGTTTGTTTCCCGTGGGCGGCCACACACACAGGGAGACACACACCTGATTGTCTAGAAGCCTGGTTCAGTCATCAGCACATCGGTGAACAGGAAGTGTAGAAAGACCCAGCTAACTGGTTCTGAGGCTTTAGTGTGAATCAGCCATCCTAAGGGCTCAGGTCGTCAGGCACAGACATGAGGGTTTGACCATAAAGATCATTGAGCGCTGAAGAACTGATGCTTTTGAACTGTGGCGTTGGAGAAGGCTGTTGAGAGTCCCTTGGACTGCAAGGAGATCAAACCAGTTAACCCTAAAGGAAATCAACCCTGAATATTCATTGGAAGGACTGATTCTGAAGCTGAAACTCCAATACTTTGGCCATCTGATATGAAGAGCTGACTCATTGGAAAAGACCCTGATGCTGGGAAAGATTGAGGGCAGGAGAAGGGGACGACAGAGGATAAGGTGGTTGGATGGCATCACCGACTCAATGGACATGAGTTTGAGCAAACTCCAGGAGCTGGTGATGGACAGGGAGGCCTGGCCTGCTGCAGTCCATGCCGTCAGAAAGAGCTGGGCACGACTGAGGGACTGAGCAACAGTTGGTACCCAGGTGCTGTGACTGCTGATCCAGACCATACTTTGAGAACCCCTGGACTAAATGAAAACCTACTGCATCAGAATCAGCCGGGGAAGCTTCAAAACGTACAAATATCTACAGGGCTCAGGACTCTGGCACTGCAACAAGCATTTCACGGAAATCTTGCTAAAATCTGAGAATCCCTGGTCTGTGGTTTTGACACTTTAAAGAGCTTTGGGTTTGAGGCCTGTGGTTCTCAATGCGTGTGGTCCCTGAACCAGCATTGTCAGCACCACCTGGGAGCTTGTTAAAGAAGCAAATGTCATCGTGGTTTTTTTTTTCTTTTTAAAATTTTGCTCTAATATTATGGTGGTTTTGCCATACACTGACAGGAATCAGCCACGGGTGCACATGTGTCCCCATCCCGAACCCCCCTCCCACCTCCCTACCCACCCCATCCCTCTGGGTTGTCTCAGAGCACTGGCTTTGAGTGCCCTGCTTCATACAGC
Source organism: Moschus berezovskii (assembly GCF_049115385.1). NCBI lineage: Eukaryota > Metazoa > Chordata > Mammalia > Artiodactyla > Moschidae > Moschus > Moschus berezovskii. The sequence continues at coordinate 29,423,098 of NC_142487.1, read as the reverse complement.
GAACTTGGACTGGTCATCTATCTCACCTGTGGTAATATACATGTTTCAATGCTGTTCTCTCAAATCATCCCACCCTCGTCATCACATTTTAAGAAGCCCTCCAAGGGATTCTGAGGCAGCTGATGTTTGAGCCACGGGCATAGGCTAAGCTCACAGAAATGGCCAAGCTCTCATTGCTTCCCCTGCTTCTGCTTTTTCCCAGTTTTTTTCTGTTTCACGAGAGGACATTTTAGTTCATTATTTGGTAAGTTCCTAAACTTCACGGAGTTGACAGGCCAGGTGGGGAAGATGGCCTGGGAAAGACTTCTGAGCTTGAAGGACGCTTATGATCCAGGGATCAAACCAGGTCTCCCATTTCACAGGCAGATTCTTTACCGTCTGAGCAACCAGGGAAGCCCTTACCTACCATATTATGGGTTAATTTTTTTTTTTACTTTAAAACATACCTGACATAAAATTTACCATTTTGATCATTTCTAAGTGTACAGTCCAGTGGCACTAAGTACAGTCACACCGTTGTGCAGCCTTCACCACCGCGCCTCTAGAACTTCTTCCACCTAAACTGAGACTCGGGCTTCCCAGGTGGCTCAGCAGGAAAGAATCAGCCTGCCAAGCAGGAGACGCAGGTTCGATCCCTGGGTGGGGACGATGCCCTGGAGGAGCGCATGGCAACTCACTCCAGTATTCTTGCTGGAGAATCCCGTGGAAAGAGGAGCCTGGTGGACGACAAACAGTCCGTGGGGCCGCAAAGAGTCAGACGTGACTCAGTGAGTAAACGACGACCACAGAGGGAAACTTGGTCCCCGTGAAGCACGTCTCTTCCATTTGCCCCTCCCCCCACGCCCCTGGCAGCCGCCGTTTTACTCTCTCTATGAATCCGTTGCAGGTACTTCACACAGACAGAATCAGGTGGTGCGTGCCCCTCTGTGACTGGCTCACTCCCCAGCTTCGTGTCCTCGGGGCTCATGCGAGCCGCAGCCTGTGTCAGAGTCCCCTTCCTCTGTCGGGCTAACCCTAGCCCTGCACTCTAGGACATGCTCTGTTTAGCTCCTCCCCTGTCAGCGGGCAGTTGGGCTGTTTCCCTCTGTGCCCGCCGTGGATCGTGCCCCCATGAACACACACGCGTGTGCAGAACCCACAGGGGCGTCCATCCAGCCTCCCCCGCTGGGCCCAGTGAGGCTCTCCTGCCCACAGACCATCCCGTCTCGTCCCGGAGACCAACGCGGCGAAGGCAGGAACCGGGTCACAGCCTGGCCGGTGGAGCCGGAGGTCACTGCCTCGGGTGTGGGCTCTGGGGCCCTGTGACGGCCACTGCGTCTTGCATGGGAGCTCACACAATGCTTCTTCCACAAGGACAGGGGCTGCGTCTTCCTGAGTTGCCACGGTGTCCCCAGCCCCCAGGATGCAGTCCAGCCTCGAACAGGAGCTCAGAGCAGATGCCGAGAGTGGACCAAACCGGGGCCCGCTGGCCAGGAGTGACTCCCGGGTCACAGGGTCTCTGTCCCGCCCCCGGGTCAGGACCAGCTCTCACTGCAGCCCTGCAGCTCATGCTGCCACACACGCAGTCCAGCCTGGACGCCAGTTCTCTCCAGGGGCCAAGTGTGAAAGCGTTAGTCACTCAGTCGTGTTCGACTCGTTGCGATCCCATGGACTGTAGCCCACCAAGCTCCTCTGTCCATGGGATTCTCCAGGCAAGAGTACTGGAGTGGGTTGCCATTCCTTTGTCCAGGGGAATCTTCCCAACCTGGGAATCGAACCTGCATCTCCTACCTTGCAGGCAGATTCTCTACCGTCTGAACCACCAGGGTCTTGCTCCAAAGGCCAGTCTTTTCTTGTTAATGTCAGACCCGTTCCCTGGTCCCAATGGCCAGCTGGGGTTCCATGCGGACTGCCGCCCAATGGGCGCTCTTGAGTCTTCTGACTCACCCCCCCTGCCTCGTGCCCTGGCAACGGTGGGGGTCCTGCTTGGCCGTCCCTCTGTGGGGTTCCTGCTTGGCCGTCCCTTTGGTCCTTGGGAGCCGTGACTCAGAGTCCACAGGGGCTGAGTCCCCGTCAGGTCTGGAGCTCAGGTCATGAAGCAAGGTGGGAGAAAAACAAAACAGACACCACCCGCCGGTCGACCTGAAGCTCCCTGACCTCGGGGCCCAGGCTGACTTCTGGGAGGCTGGCTGAGAAGCCGCACCTGGGGCAGGTGGCAGAATCAGGAGGTGGTGGCGGGGAGCGGGGTGGGGGTTTGCAGGACTCTAGGTTCTTGTCGGCCACCTGGGCTAATGTCTGGGAGCCTACTAACGTACAGATAATGTTTACCAAAGGTTACTTCTTCTGTTACCTTGAATTTGTAGTCCGAGTTCTTTGGTGGGGAATTAAAAATTCTAGACAGTGGAAAGATAGTTCCTGACAGTTTAAATTGGTCATTTCATGCCCCCATTCACCATACTCCATCTAGATGCTTCTATTCACAGCAAAAGTTTGATTTTTGAGCTATAAGGTAAAGGATGGCCATGGTCTCCTGACATATTGAACTCTGTGCTAATTCAAGACTGCCTCCTGGAGACTTACACTGGAGACAGTACTAGGAGAAGGAATCTGGAAGAAAATGTTAAGGGCTGGGTCTGTAATAAAGTGTGGAATGCAAAGCGTTTAGAGGCAAAGCACTTGCCGGAATTCTTCTCCTGAGACTCCAGAGGATTTGCTGTATGGGTATGAGACACATAAATTCTAAGAGTGTGTATCATTTTCATTTTATAATATTTACTGAAAGCTATGAATTCATAGCACTGTACTGGAAGTTTCTTTTATGATGGACCTCTACTAATATGACATCTACTAATGAACTCCGGGAGTTGGTGATGGACAGGGAGGCCTGGCGTGCTGTGATTCATGGGGTAGCAAAGAGTCAGACACGACTGAGCGACTGAACTGAACTGAACTGAAATATGAAGTTAATATCTTCTGTTGGCCAGGCCAACTTTGATTTGTATACTAAGCAAAAGCAGTGAAGTTTGTGAATTTCAAGTACCACTTGGTTGCCCGCAGCACAATGAAGTATTCAGAAAAATTAATTTGATAGGCGATGCTTACTGGATACATTATTGCTTGTAGCTTCTGTGTTTCTGCATGTAAAACATTAAGGCAAATTATATTTTCTGAACCCATTTTGACACACACACAGTGTTTGGAAGAGAGAAAAGAGATGGGTGCTATTTTAGGATCTGTCCTTTCAAAGAATAGAAGCTAAGTGACGAGAAAGCAAGCAGAACCAATTTTAGAATGAAAGGATGGGTAGGTAGGAGGGAAAAGATGACACAGGTTTGAAAGTATGAATAAGACACAGTCTTTGCTCTTAATTGGCTTGGATTCCAGTGGTGGGGGTGGCCCGATATTCCAGAATAGTTTCTAAACTCAAACTGGGGATACATGGTCTGAAAGAAGGGGTGCCTTTTATGGGGACAACTGGACCGAATGTTTGAAATGTCAGCGGATGTAAGACACGTGGTTGCCACACTTAGGACGGAAGACCGAGGGAGGAAAGCTGTTTAGGAGTCCACGTGGAGCCTGAGTAGCTTTGGGGAGAAAAGGCCCAGGAACCACTCTCTCCTTAAACCCCGGCCTCCTGACTGGCTGCTCTCTCTGCTGGGAACTGAGTTAAGGGCTGTGGGGGAAGTGCCCCGCGCCCGCCCCACACCCCCCTCTGACTGGTCAGGCATCCCTGCGCAGGTCTGGGCGTGGGTCAGAAAAGACCTCACTCTTTGGGCTCAAACACACACGGACCATGAGGGTGTTACGGTGCCAAGATTCCATCAAAAGCACCAGCTATACCCCCTTTTTTTAACTTCAGAAACACAAATTTAAAACAATTCTTTAATGCAATATTCTCTATCTATTAAACGAAAAGGAGAAGAGGCAGAAGAAAGGCAGCAGGGGGCAGGGGTCAGACAGCAACAAGAAGGGAAAAAAAAAAGAAAGAAAAAGCTCCATGAAGCCCCAAGAGAAATGGGTAATTTATAAATTGCTGTTGCTACTAAGGGGGCATCCGGTGGCTCGGTGGCAAAGAACCCGCCTCCAAGGCAGGAAATGAGGGCTCCGTCTCTGGGTGGGGAAGATCCCCTGGAGAAGGGAATGGCAGCTCGCTGCAGGATTCTTGCCTGGGGAATCCCATGGACGGAGGAGCCTGGGGGGCTACAGTCCAGGGGGTCGCAAAGAGTCGGATAGTCTTTGGTTATTCAAAGTAACAGCCTTTGGTTTGTTACAATATTTCAATGATAATTTTAGAGGTGACTCAAGCCTATTCTGTAAAGTCACTCCCACATGTGTTTAAAGAGGCCTCCTCTCGCACAGATGGGCAGGCCCACACGTCCTCCCCAGCTCGCTGCCGGCTCCTGGAGAGTGTGTCACTCGTGAACGTCGGCTGTCCGAGAGGGAGGCGGCAACTGCTGAACTGCTGTGACGCCTATGACCGTCCTGCTACCACAGATGAGTCTCTAGCGCTTCCCGATGACTGCAGTCTGAGAAAGAGCCACCCTTCCTTCCTTTTCGCTCAGACGCCTTCACTGAGGTCCCTCCTGTCCCGTTCGCCTGCGTCATGCCTTCTTGGCCAAGACGCCCAGGAGCTGCAGCAGCTGCCATCCGCGGCCTCTGTCTTGGGGACTCCCAGCGCGGAGACGGGGAAGCGCGGCCCTGAGCCTCCCCGAGGCTGCGCGCCGGGCCAGGCCTCCCAGACGCTCCCCCAGCTCAGCCCGGAGGACCAGCGGGGCAGGGCCTCCACGGAGGGGCTCGCCGGCTGGCCCGCGACCCCCACTGCTGGCTAAGCCTCAGACCCTGGGGGCCGCCTCCCCGCAGCCCAGCCCAGAACCCCCGCTCCAACGCCACTGGGCCACCACAGGTGACAACGGTCCAGGAGACGCCTGACTTCAGGGGGCCCCAAGGGCAGGGCGCCCGTGGACGCGCCAGCCATGACCCGGGTCTCCTCCCACCGTCCTGTCCCCTCATCCCTCCCAGTCCTGAGTGGGCGGCCATGCCCTTCTCCAGGGGATCTTCCCGACTCAGGGATCGAACCGGGGTCTCCCTGACAGCTGAGCCACCAGGGAAACCCTCATCCTGCCAAGGGGACAGGACTGAGAGCAGGGCCTCGGACGGTCCTCTTTGTAGCTGGGACCCTCTGAAGAAAGTGTCAGAAACCCCCATGGAACCACTCAGTGTCCATCAGCTGTGTGAGTGGATGGCAAGGCTTCCTCCCAGCCTCCTCTCCTGCCACCTCAGGATCATGAGCGGCCGCCAGGAAGGATGCCTCTAGGAGATGCCAGAGGGTGGGAGTTCCCATCTCACCATCCACGGGGGACACGGCTGACCTCCGACAGCCTCACGCCTGGGCTGGAGCTCTGCCCTGTGGTCAGAGGCTTCTCCCAGCTGCCCAGGTTGCGTGGGAAACCTGGGCTCGAAGGGGCAGCCCCGCAGCTGTGGGCAGGGCCCGGCGAGGGGCCTCCCCCCGGTCGAGGTGTGGGCCGGTGGCCCCTCCTGCACTGCTGGCCCTCCACGCAGGCAGTAATCCAGACGCCTGTCTCTGGATTGCTGCCGCGACCCTTGAACCCCAGGGACGGAGCTGGGCCAGATCTCCCCACGCAGCCCTGGCTGCTGTGCACCTCCAGCAGGACTCAGCCCGGGAGCCAGGCCGTGGGGAGAGGAGGCAGCTCCAGCCCCAGAGCACCCCAGGGCACAGTGCCACCTTCCTGACCATTCACTGCAGCCCTGGGCCCCCGAGAGAGCTGCAAAGTCACTCCCCACATCTGGAGGGTCAGGGTGTGGACAGGCGCCTGCAGCGTAGGCTTTCTGCTTCTCCCTTTCACTGGCGGGGGCAGCCTGGCACCCCAGGCCCCCCACCACAGCCTCAAGGACGGCCTTGGCCCCTAAAGGCCCCCCTCTCCTGATGCCAAGGCTGGGGTCGCCCACGATGCCGGTCAGCTCAAAAGGCGGAGTAGTCCCAGGTCTCGGGACAGAGCGGGCTGTTCACGGAAGGTGTGTCCTCCTGAGACCCACTGAGACCCCGGCCCTCAGGCGATGCTGGCGGGGTGGGCCTCGGGGAGGCCTGGGTCCTGAGTGTGGCCCCCCACCCCATGGGAGGTGCCCTCAGAGCTGTGTCCTCACGGGGCTCCCTCCTCCCGCCCTGAGGACACAGCCAGGCCTTCATCCTGGGCCGGGCCTTCACCAGGAGCCGGCCAGGCTGGCACCCCGACCTTGGACTTCTAGCCTCCAGAATGGGGAGAAAGGAATTTCTGTTGTTTCCCAGCCGCCCAGTCCCTGGAGGTTTATTATAAATGGACCAAGGCAAAGCCCACCCCGGGCAATCAGCCCTCCTAGCGCCGGCAGTCCACGCCCACCTGCTCGTCTCCCCTTTCTCCTCCAGGACCCCCCGCCCAAGGCCACCCGGACCCGCCTGCGGGACTCCCTGCTGCCCTGCTTGCTCCCTGGCTCAGGGGGCTCCTGGTTCTGACGAGATGGAGCTGCTGTGGCCCGATGAGATCCGTCCAGGGGAATTTGGAAAAGCACGAAGCACGGACAAAGGCACACTCCCACCCCCACCCCAAGCCCCACTCCGGCCCCCACGGCGGCACCCCGGGGCGACTGTGGGCTCTCATCCCCGCCTTTAAAAATGACGTCTCCCAAGATCAAAGACACCGCCAGCCGTCAAAATAAGGTTCCGGTTTCCATATACAGAACAGAAAGAGATGAGGCAGACGCGAACAAACGGAGGGGAGGGAGTGGGGAGCCACTCGGCTGCCTCCCTCCAAACCCATCCTTTCTACGGAAGCAGGCACTGAAATGACCTCTGAGCCGCTAGAACAGCGGCTGACAGGCACAGCCTTGCAGCCATGAAGGCTGGCATCAAAGGAAGCCAGAGAAAGAGATAAAAGAGTTTGGTCTCAGGGAAAGCCAGGGAGGATGCGGAGTGCTGGGGACAAGGGGGCCAGGCCCGGGCGTGGGCTGTTAGTTCCTGAGCCAACAAGTGTTATGAGCACAGAGGCAAAGGGAGCTTCTCCCTGAGATGACAAGGAAGCTGAGACTGGCCAGCAGACCTGGACAGGCGTGGGGTGACCTCTTAGCATCTACCAGGCGCCTCCCCTTCCTGAGAAGCACCTGGCGTGGACACAACCCCCTGCTAACATCGTAAGAGCTGCTCCCATCCAACTAAAGGCCCAGAATAGGGCTAGAACCTTGGATGTTAAAGTCCTTATTCCTGCCCTGCTACTCTGAATGAATCACTTGAATGGTCCCTGCCTCAGTTTCCCCATTTACAGGATGCAGAGTCCTAAGAGCACGCTGTGGAGACGGCATGAAGATCGGATGAGATAGCGGTTAGGGAAGCAGGGCAGAGGCTCCAGGGGCCCTCGGGAGGGAGGGGGTGGCACCACAGACGGAACTGGCACCCCCTAGCAGCTTGCCCAAGGGACTGAGTTACTTTAAATGACGTGGTGTCTCCCAGAACTGTCTCCCAGAACATAATGACGTGTGGTCACTGCGTGCACAGTGCCAGGCCGGCCCACAACCTCTGTCCAGCTGCAGTCTTGCAGGGGGATCAGAGTCAGAGTCAGGAGGAAAAGCACTTCGCCTGTCAGACTCTTATGACCCCCTGCCCCGACCCTGAGACACCAACAGGGGAGGGCAGGCCAGCATCCTGGGGAGCCATGAAGGCCTCGGGACAGCGGTTTCTGGGGCCTGACTGCAGCTTGACTGCGGAGGGCTCCCAAGGGGGTGGTGATCCAACCACCTGGAGAGGCAAAATCATTCATCTGTGAGTGGACAGATGCCAGTCAGGGCACCGGGGGACTGAGGGCACTGGGGCCAACTTGAGAGTACGTGGGGTCTTTCCAATTGTCTGTGGCACTGATTTCCACACAATCCCACAGTGACACAGTGGGACAGAGACGCTGCACGATTTCTGTGCCGTTAGCCCACGAAACGCTTGTGCCCTGTTTTACGACCCTGGATATGTTCCAGGGTCTCCTGGCTTACAGTCTATGGGAACTTGAATAGAATGTGTATCCTGCTGTTGTGTGAGAACTGTATAAATCTTAACGATGCTGAACCGGCTCATAGCGCTTTTCAAGGTCTACTATATCTTACTTTTCTGTCTGTTCATTCTATTAATGTTTAAGAGTTTGATATTGAGACTCCAGGTAAAAATCTTAATGTATCTACTTAAAATAATCTTTGTAATAAATTGGTTCAGTTCAGTTCAGTTCAGTCGCTCAGTCGTGTCCGACTCTCCGCGACCCCATGAATCACAGCACGCCAGGCCTCCCTGTCCATCACCAACTCCCGGAGTTCACTCAAACTCATGTCCACAGAGTCGGTGATGCCATCCAGCCATCTCATTCTCGGTTGTCCCCTTCTCCTCCCGCCCCCAACCTTTCCCAGCATCAGAGTCTTTTCCATTGAGTCAACTCGTTGCATGAGGTGGCCAAAGCATTGCAGTTTCAGCTTTAGCAGGATTGATCTCCTCTAGAATGGACTGGTTGGATTTCCTTGCAGTCCAAGGGACTCTCAAGAGTCTTCTCCAACACCACAGTTCAAAAGCATCGATACTTCGGCAATCAGCCTTCTTCACAGTCCAGCTCTCACACCCATCCATGACCATGGGAAAAACCATAGCCTTGACTAGACGGACCTTGGTTGGCAAAGTAACATCTCTGCTTTTTAACATGCTATCTAGGTTGGTCATAACTTTCCTTCCAAGGAGTAAGCGTCTTTTAATTTCATGGCTGCAATCAGCATCTGAAGTGATTTTGGAGCCCCCAAAAAAATAAAGTCAGCCACTGATTCTACTGTTTCCCCATTATTTCCCATGAAGTGATGGGACTGGATGCCATGTTCTTCGTTTTCTGAATGTTGAGTTTTAAGCCAACCTTCTCACTCTCCTCTTTCACTTTCATCAAGAGGCTCTTTAGTTCCTCTTCACTTTCTGCCATAAGGGTAGTGTCATGTGCATATCTGAGGTTATTGAGATTTCTTCCGGCAATCTTGATTCCAGCTTGTGCTTCCTCCAGCACAGCGTTTCTCATGATGTACTCTGAATATAAGTTAAATAAGCAGGGTGACACTATACAGCCTAGAACTATATATAACCTTGTTCTGTATTTTTCAAGTCTCCTGTAAATGTGTTATCATACTTTCATAATCTAAAATATAAAAGAGATTAAAAATATCTCCAACCTTCTATTGTATCCATCCCTTTGTGACCCCATGAACTGAAGCCCACCAGGCTCCTCTGTCCATGGGATTCTCCAGACAGGAATACTGGAGTGGGTTGTCATGCCCTCCTCCAGGGCATCTTCCTGACTCAGGGATGGAAGCTGGGTCTCCTGCATTCCAGGAGGATTCTTTACCATCTGAGTCACCAGGGAAGTCCTTAATAAAAGGGGGGAGTGTGTTAGTCAGTCAGTTGTGTATGAACTCCTGGACTGTAGCCTGCCAGGTTCCTCCAACCATGGAATTCTCCAGGGAAGCATACTGGAGTGGGTTGCCATTTCCTTCTCCAGAGCATCTTCCCAACCCAGGGTTCAAACGCAGGTCTCCTGCACTGTAGGCGGATTCTTTGTCATCTGAGTGAGCAGGGAAGCCCAATAAAATAAAAGGGGTACATCTCACTCAAACATCTCAGGGAGTCTTGGCCCCTCAGTTAATCCTGAGACCTCCAAACAGGGCTGGGAAGCCAGGCAGCTCTCCCTGCGATGTATGAGGTGATCAACCCTCCCGCAGACAGAAACCCCGGAAGCCACTCAGCACTGTGCGGTCCCGCAGGACAGTGAAGCGAGGCTGCACGGGCCCTCCCAGCACCCATGGGAGGCCAGTCTAGCTGTGGAGTCCCCAGCACGAGGCTCGGACGGCACCTGCAGGCCCAGGACCGTCTGGGGACGAGTCAGGATGGCAGCACTGAGACAGCCTCGCTGGGTGTGTGAGTCCAGGAGCCAAGGGGGGAGGGGGCTGCCCTTGGCAATCACCCCGTCCCTGCGCCGCTGTCACGTGGAGCTGCAGCGGCTGCAGTTGCACAGACCATTCAGTTGGTGGAAAAGGACACGGATCTCAAAGGGATGTCCACCCAAGCAGGGCCGAAAGGGCTCTGGTGAGCAGGTGGTTTCTGAGATGGCCCTGCCCTCCTGCTTCTATGTGGCTTTCCATGAGGAGTGTTTGGACAGCTGGGCCGTGTTAGTAAAGAGAAGGGAGTCTGCTGAAAGCGCTGGAAGGCGTGTCGTGGGGCCCCAGCGCCTGCCTTCTTGGGAGAAGCTGGGCCTCCTTCCCCCACGCTGTGTCACCTGAGATGCGTGCCCACCGCCGTCGGGGACAGGGGCGGCCTGGCCCCCGGGCAAACTCACACAAGCACCGGTCTGCCCGTCTGGTTCTTGGGAGTGCGAGCTGAGAGGCCATTGGCGCTGGAAGGGGAACCCAAGCGTGACTCGGGAGGTCAGTGGGGGCAGCGAGAGGGGCGCCTCCTGAGGAAGCAGACCGCCAACAGCCCAGGCCGCTGGTGGAGGGGCGCCGACGCCAACAGGGGAGGCGGGACAGACCCATGGGGAGTGGCCCCTGCGGCCACCCCGCAGACCCCCTCAGAGGGGCCAGGCCCCCGTGCCCAATCACCACGGGCAGCCTTAAAATAAACCCTTTTTAAAATTGAATATATATATATTTTTAATAACTTAAGACTCCTGCTACGAAAGAAAGCCTAATGAGAGCACACAGCATGGAGCCTCCTGGACCAGGACACGATCTGTCCCACGTGGGAGCTAGGAACCTGGTGACATAGCAAGTGCCTGGAAATTAGGCTTTGATCTTATCTTCGGATCACTAGCCCTGGTTTCTCAGTGCCTTCAGCTCAAGGACATTTTAACACCTAATGACTAGGATACCCGCTTCACTCTACTCACTAGAAAAGACCCTGATGCTGGGCAAGATTGAAGCAAAAGGAGAAGAGGGTAGCAGAGGATGAGAGACTAGACCGCATTACTAACCCAATGGACAGGACTCTGAGCAAACTCCGGGAGATGGTGAGGGACAGGGGAGCCTGGCACGCTGCGGTCCATAGGTTTGCAAAGTGTCAGACATGACTGAGTGATTGAACAACAAATTCTTGCTATCATTACTAAGATTAAGGGCTGCTTTTACTATGGTTACCGTATGGACGGCTTTCACATTTTCTCAGGTGAAAACGGGAGCAGGTAGGAGGAGAAGGGAGAAAGCAAATGGAGCTCCCTTTCCAGAGACAGAGTCATGCGTGACACAAGGGCTGGGTCTCTGCAGCATCAAATAAAAGACAGAGAAAGCCAGGGGCTCCCCGCAGACCCTGGAAAGGGTTAGGCAGCTGCTCAGTCCTACTCTTTGTGGCCCCATGGACTGTAGCCCGCCAGGCTCCTCTGTCCATGGGACTCTCCAGGCAAGAATACTGGTGTGGGTTGCCATTCCCTTCTCCAGAGGATCTTCCCCACTCAGGGATTGAACCCAGGTCTCCTGAATTACAGGCAGATTCTTCACCCTCTGAGATACCAGAAGGCACTTTTAGCCAGAAATTAATTCACGGTTCTCTAATTCCCAGGGGCTATTTCTAATATCTAATATTTCCAATAGTCAATATATTATATTAATAATCATAATACATTAATACCTACTATCTCCAATATCGCTAACACCCCAGGAGAGGCTGCCCTCCCTGCTCTCCGCTGAAGGCAGCCCCCCCTGCTCTCCGCTGAAGGCAGCCCCGTTGGCCACTGTCAGCCTTCATCTTGCTGACCCCTCTGCATGCCAGGCCAGTTGAGGATGCCTTCCTCTCAGAGCAGCGTTCTTTCGTCTTGGACACCACACTCTTCTGGGGGTTCCTCACCTCCCGGCCCCTCTTTCCGTCTCCTGGCTTGTGGCCCCCGCCTCTGACCACTGGAGGCACCTTGGCCCAGTCTCTGGAGGACCCTTCTCTTCTGTCCACACGCGCCAGCCCCCGATAAGGGCCACTCAGATGGCGACGGTGCCCCACTCATCCCTCCAGCCTGGACTTGTCCCCGATGCCAGCTCTGACATACAACCAGTCTACATCTGGGCAGGGATTTCTGGCCAGCATCTCTAATCTACGCTTCCCCGAGTCTGCCCTGTTTCACACAGCCCACAACCTTTCTGAGAAAGTTATTGCCAGGAAAATCACAAAGCCACCCTGAAAAAGTCTTGACCACTGTAAGCAGACCTAGAAAATCCCTTTGGTTCCACGAGCGGGAAGGATGTTCCAAAACTGGATGAGGAGGCCAAGCAGACGGGCTTACCCCTCAAGGAGCACTTCAGGTGTAGTCGGGGAAGACAATGAAACAGGAGATACCTTCAGCCCAGGTGAGGCTGAGGTGCCCTTCCGAGGGAGCTCTCCCTTTGCCGGGGCTGGGAACCCTCACAGAACGTGCGCCGTGGGAAGGGACCTGACGTTTCTGTGACCCCATGGACTGCAGCCCGCCAGGTTCCTCTGTGCATGGGATCCTCCAGGCGAGAATCCTGGAGTGGGTTGCATGCCCTCTTCAGGGGATCTTCCCGAACCAGGGATGGAACCCGTGTCTCTTATGTCTTCTGGTTGGCAGGTGGGCTCTTGATCACTGCACCCCTGGGACGCCCAGTGGGAATCTGTTCCCTCTACTTCAGCTCTGCATGTTAGGTGTTGGAGCGGGAGGCGGACCTCAGTGGTCACGAGAATGAAAGGCTGGAGCCTGGTCTTGAAGGTGAACACGCGAGCGGAGATCCTGGAGGTGAGCTGTCTTTGGAGAGAAGGGGATGAGACTGTGTGGAGTGGAGACCGAGATGGCCAGTTCGGTTCAGTCGCTCAGTCGTGTCCGACTCTGCGATCCCACGGACGGCAGCACGCCAGGCCTCCCTGTCCATCACCAACTCCCGAATTCACTCAAACTCATGTCCATTGAGTCAGTGATGCCATCCAACTATCTCATCCTCTGTCGTCCCCTTCTCCTCCCGCCCTCAATCTTTCCCAGCATCAGGGTCTTTTCAAATGAGTCACGTCTTGGCATCAGGTGGCCACAGTATTGGAGTTTCAGCTTCAGCATCAGTCCTTCCAATGAACACCCAGGACTGATCTCCTTTAGGATGAACTGGGTGGATCTCCTTGCAGTCCAAGGGACTCTCAAGAGTCTTCTCCAACCAGAGACCAGGCCATTTCCTGTCCTGGGCTCACAGGAAGGGGGCGTCTCCCAGTGCCCTGTGCAGTGGGCGGGGCTGTGTCACAAGGTGAGGCTGCCTGGTCGGAGGAAGACCCCCTGGTGTGACCCTCCTTTTGATCCTGTCCCTTGGCGACCCCAGAGGCCACGGGAGGTCAGGGCCGCAGGCCGCATGTAGCTGCAACCCCCTGAATGACTGAGACTCAGAGTCCCCAAGAGACACGGTTCCTCCATAACCCTGCCCTTCCCACGTCCGCCTCAGGCCACCAGGGACCTGCAGTAGGCGAGCAGCTCTTTTTTGCACTAGGTCACTTTAAGGGTTGCATGTTAGAATATGAGCGTGCCCTGAGTAAGTGCTCAGCAATTGCGTTGACTGAGTGCTCTCAATTCCAGAGCCCAGGTTTCTAACTCCCACAGTCTCTTAAACGGCTTTCTGTACGCATTTCCCTAGTTTTTCATGAAATAAAATTCTTTTCTTATTTTAAGACTTATGTGCCCAGAACCCAACACCACCAACAAAGAAGCTGATAAAAAAATGGGCATAGCACTTGACCAGACATTTCTCCAAAGAAGATAACACACATGGTCAACAAGCACGTGAAAAGATGCTCTTGGCATCAATTCTCATTGAATGAATGAAGTCGCTCAGTCGTGTCTGACTCTTTGCGACCCTGTGGACTGTAGCCCGCCAGGCTCCTCTGGCCATGGATTTTCCAGGCAAGAGTACTGGAGTGGGTTTCCATTTCAATTTTCACTAGGGAAACACAAATAAAACACAATGAGATACCATTTCACACCCATTAGGGCGGTTATAGGCAAAGAACTCAGAAAACATCAAGTGTTGCCAGGATGTAGAGAAGTTGGAACGCCTGGGCACTGCTCCTGGGAATGTAAAATGATGCAGGTGCTGTGAAAATGGAGAGGCAGTCCTCGAAAAACGAAACACGAAATCACCATGCTGCTGCTGCTGCTGCTAAGTCACTTCAGTCGTGTCCGACTCTGTGCAACCCCATAGACAGCAGCCCACCAGCGCCCCCCGTCCCTGGGATTCTCCAGGCAAGAACACTGGAATAGGTTGCCATTCCCTTCTCCAAGGCATGAAAGTGAAAAGTGAAAGTGAAGTCGCTCAGTCGTGTCTGACTCTTCGTGACTCCATGGACTGCAGCCCACCAGGCTCCTCCATCCATGGGATTTTCCAGGCAAGAGTACTGGAGTGGGGTTCCATTGCCTTCTCCATGAAATTACCATATGATCCAGCAATTCCACTTCCAGTTAAATATCCAAAATAACTGAAATCGGGATCTCAAAGATACAGCCAATACACCTGTTCACAGCAACATTATTTACAACAGCTAAAGGCTGGAAGCAATTCAAGTATCCATTGACGGAGGAATGGATAAACAGATGAACGAAATGTGGGTTAACATACAACAGAATATTATCAAAAGCCAGAACAAGTCAGGGAATTCTGACACAGGCTATAACGTGAATGAACCTTGAAGACCTTATGCTAAGTGAAATAAACCAGTTGCTGGGACAAATACAGCTCACTTACATAAGGGTCCCAGAGTAGTCAAATTCGTGGAGACATAAAGTAGAATCATGATCGCCAAGGACTGTGGGGAGAGGGGATGAGGGACTTGTTTATCCGCTACAGTCTCAGTTTTGCTGAAATGAGCTCTGGAGGCGCTTGAGCAACGTGACGCTGCTGTGGATAAGACGGTCGACTTCCTCTTCTGTGTATTTTGTCGCCATTAAAATTTCTTTTTAAGTATTATGTGCTCATTTTTAAAACATCACAAAATACGAAGGAAGTGTTAAGAACATCATCCTCGACTGCTCCAGTAGAGTTTACCGCTGTAGAGACAGTCTTTTTATGCTGCCAAAATGAAGCTGTTTTATAAAACACTGATCCAACACTACAACGTGAAAGCCAGTCTTGGTGAGAAAGCGATCCTCTTACAGAAGGGGAGAATTAGCCCACTTTTTGCTTCCAGGCAGGAAGCAGGAACAATTCCAGTATTTCTTTCTAAATCTTCACATTTTAATTTGGTGAATATTGTCTTTGTAACCAGAAGTGCAGAGGCCTCAGGAGTGGGGTTTGGACGACTATAATTAGTTTTGGATTCAGGGCCATATAAATTGATACCTGGGGCGTTTCTTCCTTTCATTCACAAACGTATTGATTTATTGAATAAATATTTGATTGTCTACATATGCTAGACACTGGGCGAGGGGTTCAGGAGACGGCAGTGAAGGGAGAGGACACTCAGCTTCTAGGTGGGGAGCAAGCAGTAAACAAGGAAACAAGCTGCAAGTCATGACAGACTCCGAAGGAAAGGAAAGGAAAACGCTAAGGAAAGGAGCAGGAAAGGAGGCGACACCTGAGCTGACCGGAGGGTGCAGTGAGCTCCCACAGAAAGTGCTGGAGACACCAAGGAACCTTAGGTCATTCACCATTGTCACTACGTCAGGTCCAACTCTGCGCAACCCCATAGACTGTAGCCCACCAGGCTCCTGCGTCCATGGGGTTATTCTGCCAAGAATGTTGGAGTGGTTGCCATGCCCTCCTGCAGGGGATCTTCCAGACCCAGGGATGGAGCCCACATCTCCTGCTTGGCAGGTGAAATCTTTGCCACTGAGCCCCCCCACCCCCACCCAGGGAAGCCCTAGGTCGTTTACAGGATCCGACAAAAGGAATCTGCGATGACAGAGGTCAGAACAGCGCTTACCGCAGGTCTGGGTGCTGACTTTGGCAGGCTCTGGCAGGCTTCTCGTGCTGGAAATAGTGTGCATCTTGGCCTGGGTGAATACATATGCAGAAAAAGATGTAAAAATTCCTCCAGTGGCACACTCGAAGGTTCGTACCATTTACTATATGAATGTTATACCTTAAAAATGGAATTAAATACCCTTCCCCCCACGAAAGGAAACAACAGGGGGTAGCGTTCCAGGTGGAGGGGCTCACAAGCAGGAGGCCTGCAGTGGGTCCCCTGGAGGAGGACAGTCAGAGCCTGGCCTCCACCCTCTCCCGGGGGTGGCCCGGGGGCCAGGAGTGAGCCTAACCCCAAGTCAGGTCAGAGCTTGACCCCAAGTCGGGTCAACTGCTCTCCGCTGCAGAGACTCGAGACTGGGGCTCCAGGACCAGGGATTTCTAACTGTTCATGCTTTAAAAACACATATTGGTTTTGAGCACACTGATGTTTTCCAGGCATCATTTTTAAAAGTAAATGAGGCCATTTGCTTTTGCCTTCAAAGTGTCGCTTCCTGCCTTTCCTTTCCGCTTGGTCTCTGGAGGTTAACGGCTTGGAATACCCTTTTCTTTGTCTCCAGGGGAACAAAGCACACGGGTGCAAAGCCCTGAAATTCTTCCTCATCAGGGCCATGTCCTAGAAGGCCTCTCAGAACACACGGGCTCAGGGCGAAGAAAGCGCGCCAGGCCGGCGGGGGGACGGCTCCGCGCTCTCCCAGGGAGTGCTGGGCACAGACGCTGCTTGGTCTCCAGGTCCTCCCAGGTGCAGGCGGGAGGCAGCAGGCTCGGGAGTGCGGTGGGTTGGAGCAGAAGTGGACAAGGGGGCCCCGGGAGAGTCTCCTGGCCCTGCAGCCCTGCGACTCCAGCTGCGGGCAGGGACCCCAGGGGGACGGGGGACCCCGGGGGTACGGAGGCATGTTCTGGGAGAGCTGGGGGCACCATGGACGCGCCAGTGGGCAGGGGTTGCCGCCTGCTGGGGTGGACGATCCTGGGGGGCGGGCCTCAGGAGCCCCAGGCCTGGCTGGACAGCTCCCCTGGGGGCAGTGCACGGGGGGTGCGGGGGCAGACCCCGGGCGGCTCTATTGGCCCTAAAGCGGGTTTGGAGAAGCCCAGAGGGGTGTCCACACGGCCGGGGTGGGGGTCGCCGGGAGGGCCCCCGCCTCTGCCCGGCCCTGCGGCCTCTCTGCCCCGGCCCCTTTGTCTAAAATCAGCCTGTGGGGGACGAACTGATGTGACCCCGGTGACCCTCTGGCCTCAGACCAGACGTGGGACTCAGCGTCTCAAGAATGCCATTTAGGCTCGTCGGGACCGTCGGTCTTGGAGCCACAGCAGGGTCACTTGGGTGGGCTGGCCATACCGTGTGGTCCTGAAGAGCTCGGTCAGTGGACTTCATGTCCCTCTGTCAGTTTATCATCAAGGCCTCCGGCCCACGGAGAAGACAGCGATCCAGGCTCCGCGGTCCCGCATTCAGATCCCAGCCTGGCCACTTAGCGGGTGAGTTCCTTAGGTTGCCCTTGCCTCCGATTCTCCTTCTATAAAACAGGTGTGGCCGTTACCCTATTTCATGGGATTGGCTTGACAATACATAGGCGAGCTTAGGGTCTGTGTGCTGCCCGATAAGGCTCCATAGAAGCCAGTCATTATTCCCTCATGTGAAACACACGGAGTGGGTGCCTCCTACACTTGCTGAAGCAGGCCTCCTCTGAGGGCGTCCAGTGTGTCCCAGGGTGCGTTTCAAGCGCTTTAACTTCTCGTGCAGGCAGTGGGTGGTCTGCACAACCCCATTGTTATTATTCCCACTTTACAGATAAGAATGAAGCCATTTAAAATATTTATCCCAAGTCACACGGCTACTGGGTGAGAGATGCAGATCGAAACCCAGCTTGTTCCGCTCCTCGAATTTCTGCTTTCAACCTGTGTGCTAAGTCACTTCCGTCGTGTCGGGCTCTGTGACCCCATGGACTGTGGCCCTTCAGGCTCCGTTGTCCATGGGATTCTCCAGGCAGGAATCCTGGCGTGGGTGGCCAGGCCCTCCTCCAGGGATCTTCTCGACCCTGAGATTGACCCTGTGTCTCTTACATCTCCTGCCCTGGCAGGCGGGTTCTTTGCCACCAGGGTCTCCCGGGAAGCCCTGCTTTTAGCTTGATGGTGCTTTGTATCGGAAAGCCTGAGGCGCACCCTCTGGGCCTTCTGCCCGGCATTCAGAGCAGGGGTTGGGGGACCTGGACGCTGGAGGCCCCCAGGGGCTTCCCAGGCAGCACTGACCAATTTCTCTCCAAGTGAAGGGCCTTTGCCAATTGTTTTTGGTCAAGAATTACAACCATCTTTGCCTGAGTAAACACACCTTCACTTTCCATTAAGTGGAAAATCTGGCTTAAGAGGAAACTGGGATTCAGGACGAGCTGGGCACAATGGCTTATCTCTATGAGGATCGTACTCTAGGGCAGTTCACTTCCTCCTCCCCAGGCTTTCATTGTAGCCAGAAATATGCCTGTTTTGATACTGGAATCCAGAGAAGATCCTTGGCTATTTGGCAGCGTTCACTTCACATCCATTTCTCCCAAGGTGGGTGGGGTGGGAGGGGTGCTCTGACAACCGCAGGCCCAGCCCTCCGAGGAGCTAACTTCCCGTCCTGGAAGCACTATTGTCTTTTGCTTCCCTGAGGCCCCAGGAGGTCTGTGTGTGTTCTGCAGCAGGAGGCCCCGCCGGAGGAGGGCAGGCAGCCTTGCTAGAGGCCCCGTGGGAAACGGTCTGCTTCCTCTGCCACGTGTGTCTCTGTAAATACGCTGGGGAGGAACACGGTACTGTGTCCCAAATAAGGTCGAAGAAGTTTTGTAGGCCCACAATTTCTATCCTCTGGGCAAGTGACACAAATGGCCAGTGGTGTCCCAGCTGCCTAGCTGTGCCTGGTTTTCCCTGCAGGGAGATCCCCTGGAGGAGGGCATGACGACTCACCTGGAGAGCCCCACGGACGGAGGACTAAGTCCACGGGATCGCACAGTCGGCCCAGCTGAAGCAGCTCAGCCTGCCTGCCTGCCTGTCCCTTCAGAGGAGGGGCTTGGCAGCCCCCTGGCCCCATCCAGCTGCCACGTGACCCCCCGCAGGGTTGAGGGCCTGGCCACCACTGGGGACCCCTGTTCTGACGCTGTTGCCGGATACACAGCAGGTGCCACTGGAGACGCCTGGCGTTGCGTCTAATGAGGGTGAAGACGGGGCCTCTGGCTCCTCTCTGCCCCTCGGTGTCTCCACATCCCCATTTCATCGCAATAAAAAGAAGGAAGCACTGAAAGAATGAAAGGACAAGCAGAAAACGCCTACAAAACACAAAGGACTGGGATGCGAAATGTACAAAGAATGCTTAGAATTCAACAAGAAGAAAACAAATAGCCCTATTTAAAAAATCACAGAAGATCTGGACACCCTACCAAAACAGATGACAAACAGTCACCTGAAAAAACGCTCCGCAGCAGACGTCATCGGAGAACTGGGAATTCACGCGACAAGGTACTGCTGCGTACTTCCCGTAGCGGCTCAAACCCAACCCGAGGAGAACACCAAACGCCTGCGAGGCTGTGGAGCGACAGAAATCCCCGCTCACTGCTGGCAGGGATGAAGGCGGGACGGGCCCTCTGGAAGACAGTTTGGCAGATTCTTACACAACTAAACATATCTTACCATATGATCCAGCAATTGCACTCTGGTATTTACCCAACTAAGCTGAAAACTTATATCCACACAAAAACCCAGACATGGGTGTTTAGAGCAGCTTCATTCATAATTGCCAAAACCTAGAAGCAACCAAGATGTCCTTTGGTGGGTGAGTGGAAAGACAAAATAGAATATTCGCGGGGGGGTAAAAAAAAAAGTTATTGAGCCATGAAAAGGCAGGAGGAAACGTACATGAATATTACTGGGTGAAAGAAGCCAATTTGAAAAGGCTACATACTGTGTGGTTCCAACATATGACAGTCTGGAAAAGGCGAAACTTCAGAGACAGTCAAAAGATCAGTGGCTGCCAGGGGTGGGAGGGAGGGGTGAGTATACAGAGCGTGGGATCTCTAGGGGAGTGAAGCCACTCTGTGTGAGACGTGTCGTTATATATCAGTCAAAACCCACAGAACGCACAAGACCAGGAGGAAACCCTGACGTTAACTATGGGCTTTAGTTAATAGTAAAGGATCGACAATGGCTCACCAATTATATAAAAAAAAGAAGGAAAATGCGTGTATGGGATGATTGCAATGATGTAAAGCAAAAGCAGTAGCTGCCACAAATGGAGAACAAAGCTCAGTCATAACTCAAAGAAGGGAGGCATCCGAATTTTGACCCTGAAATAGGAGGGCAGGTTCTGAATAAGCAAGTCTTTTTAAAGGAAGTAGAACCATGTTAGTTAGTGCTCCCTGTATGCCTCACACCACTGGAACGTTTTAACCCTCACGAGAGCCCTAAGAGGTGGACACTCTGGTAAACCTTTGTTTACAGTCAGGGAACTTACTCAGGGGCCCCAGTTCAAGTGGGACAGTCTTGGGATTCAAAGTACTGCATTATATATACTGCCTTTAAAAATAAGCAGTAGTGTGAAAAATAGTCTTGAACTATTTTTAAAATGTTGAAAATCTGAAATATTAAAAATAGTCTTTTAACACTAGTTACATTCATTTAAGCAATACTTTGAAGACAGCAGTAGTGTTAACTGTTCAGTCGTGTCTGACTCTTTGCCACCCTGGGGCCTGCAGCCCGCGAGGCTCTCCGTCAGTGGGATTCTCCAGGCGAGAACACTGCAGTGGGTTCCATGCCCTCCTCCAGGGCGTCTTCCTGACCCAGGGATCGACCCCAGGTCTCCCATCTCGCCCCGCCCCGCCCCGCCATTGCGCTGAAACCGTCTTTTAGAGTCGCCAGGGCCTCGTGAGTGGCAAGCTCGCAGCCCTGACTCCTGGTCTCTTGCATGTGATGGTGACGACCATCTCAGTCCGGGAGCCTCTTCCCGTCCGCAGGGTGCCTCCTCCCACACCTCCTCCTCCTCCTCAGCCTTCTTTGGCGGGTCGCCGTGTCCTCCCGGCCCCCACCCAGTGAACCCCGGGGGCCGGGGTGGGGAAGGGTCCAGACGTCTGTGCTTTCAGTCGAGCCTTCGGGTGATTCTGCCGCAGGTGGGGCGAGGCCGCACTTTGGGGCCTGGAAGACCAGGTGTCACTCAGACTCAGCAAGAGCAGAAGAGTCCGCTTTTCTCCTCCAGGCGGCGCCCCGTCCTGGCTCCTGCGGGGTTCAGGCCGCGTCTGTCTCGCCGGAGTCCCCGCGCCCGTCCCTGCCCGCGCCCCAGGGCGTTCTCTGAAGCCCGTCCTCCACGACACTCTCTGCCCTGTCTCTGCCTCTTCACTGAGAATGTCCCACTTCTTCCTTTCTGCCCCCCACCCCCGGAAATGCTGTGTCCTTTGCAAATCGTTCCCTAGTTCTCAGCAGGCGGAGTTCACCGGCCGCCCCCGGTGACACTGAGCTCCCAGCCACGAGGTGTTTGCTGCGTGGCGGTCGGAACCTGCGCGCCAGAGGCCCTCTCGCTGTGCTGAGACGATGCTGCCGCAGAAAGGAGAGATTCCTACTCTCACCGAGGACTCCAAAGGCACGGGAGAGTGCGTCTTTACTCGGAGAAGGCTGGTAGGCATCTGCGCTCAGCGACCTTCTTCCATAGAAACACAGATAGTATCTCGGGCTCCAACAGTCATGCGTTGTCTGCCATAACTACTCAACTTTCTAGCGAAAGCAGCCTTCACAAGACGAACGACAGCGGCTAGACTCCAGGAAACTTTATTTGTGAGCCCTGAAACGCGAATTCTGGATGATTTTTGTATGTTGTAATAAAATTATTCTTCTCAACCACTGAAAGATGTAAAAGCATGGTTGGCTGTGGGTTGTGTTGCTAACCACGGCTGACCCTGTGTCCTTCAGCACAGGACTCAGGACGTGAGCTTTGCTTCTTTGACTGGAAGGCCCCCCAGATGAAAACCTTATCAGTACAAGGAGGGAAGAGCCTAGAACCCTGACGACAGGAGGCACCGCCTGCTCAGCGCTGCCCCGGGTGCCCGGCCGGCCCCACATGCGGGTGCAGCTGGGCTTCGTGCGCCTGGCCACGTCCCCGAAGGACTGCACGTCGGTCAAATCAAAGAGAATTACAGAAGCCTGGTAAATCACTCGGAGAGAAAAGGCAGGCTTCCAGTCAGAGCTCTGCGGTCCTGCAGCTCAGTGCCTACCACCTTCTTCCAAGCAAGCACTCAGCTTTCTGGTGAGAGAGATGAAGGGCCAGGAGGGCCAGGGGGGGCCTTCGTGCCTCAGTTTCCCCAGCTGTAAGCCGACGCAGCGCGCCCTCCTCCAAGGGCCGTCCTGAGGCTGCGACCACCCCTGATGGGCATTCAGGTGTTTGCCATCTTCACGAACTTAACAGAGCACCTGCTGTGTATCTGATATTGAGTCCTTCACGCATTTCACCGGAGTCAAGTCTTGTAACTATTCTAACAAAGTGACCGTTATCCCCACTCTGTAAATGAGCCCGAGAAGGGTGGTGTGAATCGGGGGTGGTGCTGGAACAAGGCTTCGTCTCTTGCGCAAGTTCCTCTGATGAAGGCGTCCGAGGCACGCGGGATGACCACGTCCCGAGTGCAGCCCTTGGTACCCGAGCACGGATGAGCCCCAGGTCCTTGGTGAGCGGGCGGCCTCCCCAGCATCCAGAGGGGCTTCGGCAGGGCTGTGGCCGCTGCTGTGTCTGCCTGAAGGTGCCCATGCTGCGGCCGTTTCCGGGCCCGGGGTGTCTGAGCCGCGGCCGGGGTGCTTGCGGCAGTCCGCATGTGGCCCTCAGAGCTTCCCCGGCGTCGGCGGTCAAGTGTCTTCTGTGTGCCCTGCCACTCATTTCCCAACTTCCAAAGTCTAAAAATGAAGAGTCGCTAAATGCTCGATTTACCGAGACATCTGGGGGGTCATAAAAACCTCTGCGGCGCAAAGCTCGCTGTTTCAGCAGATAGTGGCGCCTGTTTAAAACCCTGGGTGTGGGCGAGAAATGCCGCTCCTTGAATTCATCGGAGACAGAACGCTTACAGCCTCGTCCAGAAGTCCTGCGGCGTCCAGCTCTGCGCGCCTCCCCTCACCCCGCGCCTTCAGACCCCTCAACAGAGACGCAGCGGAGAGACGTCCGGGCCGACCAGGGCCGCCCTCTGCTCCCGCAGGGAGTCCAGGCCCCGGCTGCTAAGAGCACAGTGATCCACCGTCTTGTGCGGCTTCAAAGGCCGCGGCCGTGGGCTCAGCGGGGAGGCGCTGTGGGCCGCGGCGGGCAGGGGGCCTCCTCTGGAGCTGGGCCGTCACGCCGCCGGCGGGTCTGCGGCCCCGCAGCCCCCTGAGCGCCCCTGAGCAGCGGGGCTTCGCCGTCGTCGGGCAAGGAGCGCGGAGGGACGTGCCCGGGGGGCTGTGGAGCACCTCGGGGCGTGTGGATGTGTGTGCCCCGCGGAGGCTGAGCGGGGAGCCTGCGCACACACTCCCGCGTCAGCCGCGGCCTCCGTCAGGGCCCCGAGCGCAGGCTCCGCGCCCCGGCGCCTCCCGCCCCACGCTGCCCGGCCCGTGGGCAGGACGGCCGCTCGCGGGCGGGTCCTCGCCGCGCCGGTGGCGCTGCTGCCCCACGGGCGGCCTCTCGGTCGCGAGGCCGTTCGCAGCGGATGGCGGTGCAGCTGCGGGAGGGCGACGCAGCGCAGTGAGGGACCGTGCTCAGCACACGCGCCCCGCCGCTCCCCCAGCTCTCAAGCCGCGAGCCGGGACCTCGGGCTTAGCAGCTCTGGAGGCTGAGGCCGGCGGTCGGCGCAGCAGAGCTGTGACGGCAGGAAGGCTTTTCCTCGTCTCCGCTGTGATGGGCCCCGCTTCCCAGGGCAGGAAAGGGGGAGCCTAAAGCCACCCTGCTTCCAAGGTGGACAGAGAGTTGGATACACACAGAGGTCACGCCTTGGGTGTCCATGCTCCAAAGGAGCCAAGTTTCCAAAAGGGGACATAACAACTAGGTGAGTTTCTCTGGAGATACGGCACAGTTACTTTTGCACATATGGGCACAACGTGATCCGTAAGTAGCGATAAACTGAAATACGGACGTTAGATGGACCGCAGGTGTTTACACCGTGCACGCTCCAGGAAAGGACAGTGCTGCCCTCTGCAGGAGAGCGCGGGCACTGCAGAGGAAGCGCCCTCACCTGCGGTGACACCGGACTCAGCCTGGACTCCAGGGCCCTTCATCCGAGAAACAGACCGCTGCACACTTTCCTCCAGCCCCGTGGAAACGACCAGAAATGCAGCAACCATGTTTAAAGTCCGAGCACCCTCTTCTCCTTCACCCCTCAAACCTCAGTTTCTCCAGAAATAAGTGCATCCCTTTTGTGGGTGCGGAAGGTGGGGTGTCAATATTTTTCTTCATTCCTTCGAGAGGAGCGATGGAAGGGTTATGGGGCTAACTGCTACCACAACTTGCCTCCGTTTGCTTTCACTGCCTTAACCTTAGAATGCTTTTGTAATCAGTATATAGAATTGAAAAAAGGTGTCTTCCAGGCTCTAGTGGGTGATACTCCTGAGTACCTAGATGCTACCTGTTAAAAAAAAAAAAAAAGATTATTTTACATTGTGCTTTAATCTTTCGGGAACCTTCAGAAAGTTTAGATATTTAGCACTTAAAAAAGTACAATGTGGATTTGCCTTGTCAGACCTTATTCTACTTCGGTTCTGTAAGACTTAGCCCATGGATATTATAGCCCAGAGTTGCATCCGAATAATTTCTAATATATACTTTATTTGATTGCATTGGGTCTTAGTTATAGCATGTGGGATCTGACCAGGGATCGAACCTGGGCCCCTCCATTGGGAGCACAGAGTCAGCCACTAGACCCCCCGGGAAATCCCCAATAATTTTCGAGGACAAGGAATATTTTATCTTTTATCAATGGAGAGAACTCAAGCAACTAAGCTTAACATAAGGAAGAACTACGTTTCCTAAGCTCCTCACCGCCGCAACCAACCACTTTCAGGCAGACAATTCTGTTCATCGAAACAGAATTCTGCTAACATCTGAGTGCCTCCTTGGTGCTATTTCACGATGCTGGACCCTGCCCATTATTATTTAATCCTCGCAGCCTTAACCTAAATAGGCTCATCGTCCACACGGGAAAATGCAGCCCTGCAGCCCAGGGTTCTTTCCATCTGCCTCTAGCATCCCCCTCTTGTCCTGCCCTCACCCTGACCGGTCTCTCAACTTCAGGCTTTCTCTCAACCATCTGACAGTTTCAAAACCTATGTCAACAAATGTCTCCTTTTGTCTCTGTTTAAAACCTGCCAACTTCCAGTTTCTCCTTCAGGTCTGCAGTCTGGCTGTTTTACTAACTGAACCACAAATCCCGTAACTCTTTCAAGACGTTTCCCACAAGGACAGTTGCCCATGTCACCCCACCCCTTCCTAACCACACCGCCTGTCACCCGGAGGTGCCCGCAGCGCGCCCCCGGCCCTGGCGGGGCCGTCCGCGCCAGCCCGTGCAGTCAGGCCCTCCCCGGGGAAGCCTCACACGAAGCCCCACCGGCTGCATGTCGACCCCCGGCAGGGCGCCCGGAGCACCGTCACCAGGTCTCAGGAGCGGCCGGGACATGGACGGAGCGCCAGCCACTTGGAAAACCACCGGCCAGTCTGGGAGGACGGCCTCCAGCCCCGCACCTGCGTCCCTGGATGTGTCTCCCGAGGGCGCTCCTGCACGTGGAAAGCGGGAGACCGGGGCAGAAATGCTCCTGCTACGACGGCAGAGCAGTGAGAAGCACGGATGTCTGCTTGACGCCGGACGGAAAGAGGCCGCCACGGAAGGCGAGGTGAAGGGCGCCCTTTCTCTAGAGCTCGAGCCGAGGAGGAATCGACCGCGCGCTGGGGCAGGAGGACGCAAAACGGGCCGCAGAGAGCGGGCCCCCGCGCGGCGGAGGGGCGCAGGGGCACACGGACGACCCCGCGCCCCGGGCGGCCGCCATTCCTCCAAAGCCGTGGCCCGCCGGCGGGCACAGAGGGAGCCTGCCTGCGTGGCTCGGGACAAGCATTCTGAGCGCGGGACCACCGGAGGGGCTGGGCAAGGCTCTGCCCGCAGTGGGCACGCAGGTGACCTGTAGAGTCAGGCAGGCTGCTTGGGGTGGCCGGGATTCCCAGATGGTAAGTAACTAGGGGATTCACTGCCCACATTACAGGGAAATAACTGGTTGATTCTTTAAAAAGGGACAACAAATCCAAACCCGCCAGGTATGAGGTCCCCGTCTTCACTGCTACAACGTTTGCAATAAAGCACAGTTCTGAAGCCATTTTTCATTTTTTTATTGCTGTTAATTCAAGGAAAAAAGGTTGCATAAAATCCAATCTTTTCTAGAAATATAAGTGGCCTTTCCAGTACATAACATTTCAAATATCAAAGTATATGGTAAACATACAAATAAGGAGAAGGTAACATACCTCCTAGATACAGTACAGTCTTTTAAATCATAAAATAAGCTCCATAAAGTACAACTGGCAAGTGAAATCACAATGCGGTCCATACAGGGCTTATCAAAATTCTCACCTCCACAACTCGACTGCAGCTTAACAATTAATTTAATAATATGGTCCAAAAATACCCAAATAAAATATATTTAATCAAAATAATTTCCTTTCGTTGAAGTTTCTTTTTAAATTAAAGCTTTCGTCTACCCTTTCACCCCCACCCCTTCTTCCCCTTTTACTCCCACCCCTGAAAGAAGGTTTCAAAATGTACATTGGTGCTATAAATATAAACTCTACCTATGAAGCTTCACAGGAAGCTTCTTACTTCAAGTGTTTTCTTTTGTCTGGCAATCTGTTAGGTTTTTGAACCAAGGCCAGATATTTAAGTTCCTCTGCTGCACACCAACGTGACCCCACAGAAACACCTGCTGTCTTTCCTCTGTACTGAGGGTGGGGCACAGCACACCCAACCCCAAGCCCTCACACCCGCGGCTCAACGCTGGGGGCTGCTCGGTGCCATCGGTGGCAGTGGTCCAAACCTACACCCCGTCTTCCAGATAACCTCAGTGCACTTCAGGAAATCAAAAATTACCTGGAAGCAATTTAGTACATAGATCGGCTTTAAAAACAAACAGTCGTTTTAAACAGCAGCATTAAACTTAGTGACGGGACACTGACATGATTAACACCACCTTAACACACTCAGAATTCAGTCTTTCACATTATAATCAAGCACAGTGGTAAACTGTTATCAAAGTGACTTTGCTACAAGAGACAGGATAGGGAACAAATACCTGACTTTTGTAGAAACGCAGAGCTTCTGTTCAGATTGAGATAAACAGTATACATTTTAAACACAACAGAACACTGTGACAGTTGGTGTAAGGAAAAGAAATCTTAAGTATCTTTTACATGACACAGTGGTAGACTACATGTAGAATTGGCTGTTGGCTTTCGTTACAGACACATAACACACAGGAGAACCACACTCACCCGAGTCTGTTCACTTTATGTCTCTCTGAAGCAACAGGCTAAAAACGTGTGATGGAGTAAAAAGTTTGTTTTCAAAGAAAAAGCTCTTTGTCCACTTCCTATGTCACACTGTCTCAGTTTCATATGGTTTTACCTCCTCCTCTCTCTGCCGCTCTGATTTTTATTTGGACAACAAGCGCTGCATTGGTGTGTGCGTGGAGGTGTTTGTTACATATACACACTGCTTGGGGAATCGGATCCTCCCTTACCGGGAAGGTGAAACATTCTACCGTGGAATGATACTATGCAGAGCGGTTTAGTGTGGTGCAGTGCCAGCCGCTCCGGCAGCCGCTGCCAAGAGCGGAGGTGGGACGAAAACGTGGAGATTAGGGCCAAAGTGAGAAAAGCTGGGGAAGAAGCAAAGTTTTTTGTGTTTTTTTTCCCAAAACCATATGACCGTCACCAGTGTTATGAAAAAAGGTCAAATACACAGTTTCAAAGATTCAGTAAACATTGCACACAGCAAGTATTCAGTCTAAAAAAAAAAAAAGCACACGTCAAGATTTTCCTTCTGATAGTTTGTTTGAAGGTTTAAATTACACATATCATAGATAAGCCTGTTGTTGAACCAGGAGACCAGAGGCTCAAAAGCAATGCATTCTTGTTTTGTTTTGGACATCCGTACAAGAGAAATGAGAAATCTCAACTGCATAGAAATCTAGGAACTGTATAGACAAAGAAACACAAACAAAATACCTTTCCTTTCCCTCCCCTCCACACCCCAACCATGACTCCCCACACTTCAGGGTATTAAGCAGGCAAGCTTTACTTGTTTCAGTCTGCAGAATCCAACGTATCACTAGAAGGGGGGAGGGGAGGTGCGTATCTCAGTCTGTAAGTGCCTAAAACGGGAAAGAGAACTGCTAAGTCACTGCACAACGTAAGGCATCACACACTACAAGACATCTAACGGGCCTGCTCCTCTGTCCAGGCAGCGCCTTCTGCACTGCCGTGACCCAGAACAGTCCTTAAATGACTTTTAAAAGAGCAATATGAAGTTTGTGCTTTAAGTTCAACCTAAAGCTATCAAACTCAACTTTCCCTTAAAGACTCCAAGCAAACACTCCCAATTCAAGACTCTTCCTGTGCTGAGATCTGGCAAAATGACAAAAGCTTCGTGTGAGCTGACGTAATAGTTTGAGGCCTCCACTGAATTTGGTATCCTACTTGTACTTATTTAAGAAAAATTTATTTATTGTGGTGGTTAACACAAAAAAGTTCTAATTTTCTTATTCCCAAGTGAAAGTGTTAGTCACTCAGTCGTGTCTGACTCTGCCATCCTGTGGACTGTACCTCCACAGGCTCCTCCGTCCATGGGACTCTCCAGGCAAGAACACTGGAGTGGGTTGCCAGTCCCTTCTCCAGGGGATCCTCCTGACCCAGGGATCGAACCCGGGTCTCTTGCATTGCAGGCAGTTTTTTTACCCTCTGAGCCACCAGGAAAGCGCAGTGCTTAAATGCTCTGTTCCTTAAAATGTGACAGCATTGGAAACTAAGGTCCGCTGGGAAAGAAGGGAGCACGCCTGAGGTCATCTGCCTGTGCACAGATAAACCCAAATAATGAAGGCTCTCCCGAGTCAGGTGACTACCACCTTCCTAATTTTTCAGTATTTAAAACCTTTGCTTACTCTATGAAACGGGATTGTTGCTTAAAAAAAAAAAAAGTGCTGCTAGCAGATTCTGCAAATTCCCATTACATCCCTTAAAAAGTGCCTTTCCGGTTTCCTGCTTCCCTGGCAACTGGATTCCTCTGACCTGCCCTGGGCTGCAGGGCCTGTGTCTACGCTGTCTGGCCGCCTGCACCTCCTGGCTGTCGCTGCGAGCGCAGCCTGCGGACACACACAGTGGCTCCTGCTGCTCCCACGGAGCCGCACGCCTCCGGCCCCTCAGAAACAAGTCCTCCGGGCGCTCTCGTGATTACCTTGTGGGCCAGCCTCCATGGACGACTGCTTGCACTCCTGCGCGTGGTGTCCGCTCACGCCGCAGTTGTAGCACGACGCGCTCCCGCTCTTCTTGGGCGCCGCACCGCCCGAGCCGGCCACCACGCTGTGCGGGTACACGGGGTAGAACCGGCCGAAGCCCGCCACCGGCTGCACGCCGTAGCCGGCCTGGCCGCCCAGCACCGGGTCGTGCACCAGCCCGCTGGCGTACGGGGCCTGAGGCAGGAAGAAGGGGAGCTGGCCGCCGCTGCCCTGGGGCGCCTGGCTGAGGTAGCTGCCGTTGCAGAGGGAGGGCAGGCTGAAGAAGGGCGAGACGCGGTACAGCGGCCCGGGCGCCGGCCCCGGGTAGTAGTAGCCGCCGAGCGGCAGCCCGGCCCCGCAGCCGCAGCGCCGGCCGCACGAGCCGCAGGCGCCGGCCGGGGCCAGCAGCGCGCCCGCGCCCAGGAAGGCGGCGCCGTCGCCCTGCGCCGTGCTGGGCGCGGGGCTCGCGCTGGGCGCGGGCGCGGGGCTCGCGGCGCCCGACGGCGCGCTCGTGGCGGCCGGCCCGGGGAAGGCAGCGGGCGCGGCGACCACCACCTTCACGCCGGCGGGCGGGGCCGCGGCCGCCGCGCCGCCCTCCAGCTGAGGCACCATTGGAGGGAGTCCCGCCGCCGGTGAGGCGGCCTTCGGGACGGGGTCCGTGGCAGCGCCCGGGGAGCCGGGGAAGGGCCCGGGGCCGGGGCCGGGGCCGAAGGCAGCGCTCGTGGAGCCCGCGCCCAGGCCCGCGGCGGGCGGCGGCGCCAGGTTCAGGGCGCAGCTCTCGGGGGGGCCCGACGGCAGCTTCAGCCTCTGGATGGTGAGGTGCAGCGCGGGGCCGCTGCCGTGCGGGAGGAAGCCCGAGGGCAGCGGCAGCGGGGCCGCCAGCAGCTCCAGCGGCTTCTCCGAGTCCCCGGCGGACGCCGCCGGCCCGAGCGCGCCCAGAGGCGCGGGGTCCACGGGCTCCCGGAGGGCGGAGAGCGCTACAGGGCCGGGGACCAGCATCCCGATCGTCTTGCCATCAGCAGACTTGGGCGGGGGCACCACGGCCTCCGACTTCTGGGCACCATTGTGCATGACACAGTGTAGAGTTGGCATGAAAGAAATATGCTGATACTTGGCTGAGCTTAAGGGATCTTCCAAAAGGTTTGCGCTGTCGTTTCCTAAGGAAGCGATGTGAACAGGTGGCTTGACCGTGACCGTCTGGCCGACAGAACCGTAACTTGTAAACCTGGTTGTCGAGGGATTTCCAGAGTCCTCGGAATTGCTGTCCGTGTCTGAGGAAAACATGTAAACAGATGTTAACACCAGCATCCTCTCCCGTCCATCCTGCTAGAAATAAAATTTAAGTATACCTAAAAATATACCCTGACTTTTAAAACCAATAAATGTATCCCCCCCAGCTTCCTGACTATTGAGCTAACCTTTTAATTTTTGGCTTTCTATGGACTTTATTTGAAAAATATGGAGATTCTGGAAAAGGCAAGACACTAAGGAGACAGTAAAAAGATTGGCGGTTGCCGGGGGTGGAGGCCCAGGGGAAAGAGGAGGAGGCAGAGCACAGAGGACCCTCAGGGCAGTGAAAAGGCCGGATGATGTAGGAAGGGTGACAGTATCCTCACACCTCTGCCCAGAGCCGCTGAAGGTGCCACCAGGAGTGCGCCCCAGACACATCACGTGTCAGAGTCAGCTCCTCCTGGTGAACAAACGTGCCCTTCTGGTCAGTGATATCGATTCCGACTGAGAAGAGGGGCCACACACGGAATTTCTGTGTCTTTCTCTCATTTCACTCTAAATCCAAAACCGCTCTAAAAAATTACACCTTCAACAAACCCCTGGACAGGGAAGAAACACAGGAGTAACGGGGCCTGCATGAAGCAAGGATAAACACGGGCCTTTGTACAGAGCGTCAGGGGTCTTCTACCTTCAATCAGCGTTAGGCAGTTCATTCGATTTACATGCTGTACCGCCTGCCAAACGCGAGGTCTTCACCTTTCATAAATTATACAATTTAAAGGAGTTCAATCAAGACTATGTTTAATTTAAACATCTAGAGAGAGAGAAGGGAAGACAGTTTTCCTACAGCGGAATAGTCTTCCTTTTAAATACTTCAGTGGGAGAAAGGAAATGTAGAGCTACCATTACATAATGAAATAAATGCCAGAACACAAGAAGCAGGAAAAACACGGGAGCACTGCAATTTCTCAACGAGCAGCCAAGGGGCAGATGCAAAGCTAACCGCGTTTCTGTTATTACTGCGTCGTTCTTAGCACTCTTATGCTTGTGAACAGAAATGAATTCAGTGTAGACCTCCCCTAGAGTTCCTGATTTTTGGTGTAAAGGGGGCAAAATACAAGATTTAATTCACAGTTTAACTATCATAAACCCAGATACTGCAGTACTATGTATGGAGACCATCCAATTAAATGCGGTGCCTTATTTAACATCTTTCTGCTCACAAATATAAGCAGAATTGCATTATGTACTTAAAATGTTTATATTTATTAAGGTAGTCACCAGCTATATTCAGCTAAGAAGTTAAACTTTTAGATACAATTCTAAAAACAAATCATACTATGCTTCCTGGAGAAAGGTTAAATAGAACCTAGTTCATGACATAGATTGTAAACAACAATACTATTAACTCAATAATAATTTTTATTAGAAGAAATTTGACTTATGAATAAATGGTTCTAATATAAACTCCCCTTAAAAACTGAGGAGTTCCTTGTTAAACTCTGCAAAACAAAAAGTATTCAATTAGTAACTTACTTAAGGCATTATATCTGTACCTTCACAAGTAAGAGTTAAAAATAATATTTAAGTTCAAAAGAAGCTGTTACCATGTTTCAGATGATCAGTTAAATTTCTAAATGAACTGGGCTTTGTTTAAATCATCTTTAGTCATCGCAAATGGCCCCATGATTTTAACTGATCTCAAATGGTTTTCTGAGCATTCCATTAGAAAGACTCATCTAGCAATTTAGAGATAGGTTTTCCTTTTCTGAGATGACTTTGAAAAGTGTAACGTCTTATTAACAAAACCCCATTATGACCAACAACAACAAAGCCACTTGCAATGCAGGAGACCTAAGTCCAATTCCTGGGTTGGGAAGATCCCCTGAAGGAAACGGCAATCCACCCCAGCATTCTTGCCGGTAAAGTCCTATGGACAGAGAAGTTGGTGGACTGCAGCCCGACTGAGTTACTAACACTTGAGTCCGCCAGGCTAACAGCTGCTTACCCATCGGGCATTTGTCACCATCAGCGGCACCTGTTTAACAGTACGGCTGCCTGAGGTCGCATTGCCAGTTGGGACTAACAAGAGTCTGACCAAAAAACTTAAAAGACAAAACTGAAGGATGAGATGTCCACAGGAAGCTCTGAAAAGCTTAGATATATCCCTGGGAATCGAGAAGGCCACGCTCATATGCAGGGTTGTAGGCCTGTCCAGTAAAGACCGAAGGTGGCTCTCAGTTCGTTCTTCTGGCTGACTCTGAGCTTTCATGTAAGGATGATTTGAAGATAAGAACTTAGAGAAAACAAAATGGCAGATATAAATCCTACCTTATCATTAATTACAGTGTATTTAAATACATAAACAAGCCAGCCAAATGGCAGAGATGGGTAGAATGGCTTAAAAAAACCATAATCCAACGATAAGGTGTCTTTAAGAGACATATTTAGAATCAAAGACACAAACACATTTAAATGTAAAAGGATGGAAAAGAGGTATCTTGCAAACACCCAAGAGAGAGCTAAAGTGGCAACAGTATTATCATCAGATAAAACAGACTTTAAGACAAAATCTGTCATTAGAGACAAAGAAGGGTATTTATAATGATAAAAATGGTCAATCAGGATGACATAAAAATTATATGTCCATCTAGTAACATGCAATTTTCAATCTTTCTACACTGATTCTATATTTTGTTATGACTGTCTTCTTTCTCTTTATTATCATTTTCAGTGAAACAGGTTTAAAAAATCAACATTACTAGAAACTGCTAAGTCAATGGTCTTCAAGACACCTGTTATACCAATTAAAATTTAAAGTCAATAATGACATTTTCAGTACCATAAAAATAGTTGTTTGACAGATTTTAAGAGCACACATTTCCCTCTGCCTCCCCACACCCTTCCAAAGAGCAAACCTCTGTCTTTTTCTTCTTCACTTTCAAAACTCTCTCTTCCATCTTGTCGGGGGCTAGAAGGAGAGCTGTAACTCTCTGAAGATGTCTCTCCACATGTGTCATGTCCAGATCCAATGTCCAAACTCACATCTGAAAATTACATGGTTTTTTAAAAAGTAGAATTGTTCAGTTAAATAAATTTCTGAACCGAACCATCAGAAATTACAGTTGTAAATTTTTCAGTTTTTCTATAATTATGTAATAAAAACTAGCCCTTGACCTAGGTAAAAATTCATTACTGAAACATAATTTTAACTGAAAATAATTGACAAATACATTCTTAAAGGCAGAGAAAATAGTCAAACTTCTTGACTTTACATCGAACCACTTCTTAAGTCAAATAAACACTCCTCAGAGTTACTATAAAATTCTTAAAAAAAAAAAAAAAAACAACTCAAGAATACAACTGACTGCCAAAAATGCCTTTCAGTTACAATTTACATGCCTGAATATTTGAAAAGATTAATTGCTTCCCATGAAGTAGACTGAGTAACCCCTGAGTTCTAAGCAGAAATAAATGATGGACTGGAAAAAAAAAACAACCCACCACCACCACCAAAGCACTTGGGTAGAGTGAGCTCACTATCATGCAGTGAGGCCTTTGATGCTTCACAGGGTAAGTTTCAGAACGTTAAAAAAAAGGAGGCGAGGCAGCTATTTCTCAGAATGAAATAATTCATTGCATTATTTTCTTTACATTATATAGCTGCTGCTGCTGCTAAGTCACTTCAGTCATGTCCGACTCTGTGTGACCCCATAGACGGCAGCCCACCAGGCTCCCCCGTCCCTGGGATTCTCCAGGCAAGAACACTGGAGTGGGTTGCCATTTCCTTCTTCAATGTGTGAAAGTGAAAAGTGAAAGTGAAGTCGCTCAGTCGTGTCCGACCCTTAGTGACCCCACGGACTGCAGCCTACCAGGCTCCTCCATCCATGGGATTTTCTAGGCAAGAGTACTGGAGTGGCTTGTCATTGCCTTCTCCAACATTATATAGCTAGTAAATATTTTAATCACTTAACTGTCATAGATTAATTTGCAATTTTCAAAAAAATACATACATAAATCTAAATCTATAGTGAACATAATTTCCTGCTTTTGACAATCCAGGTGCTTTAGAATTGTGTGCAGTCTTTGGAATTTTTATAATAAAAAAGAAATGTGATCCTCTGGACTCAGAAGGTGAGGAAGGTAAGGATCATTAACTATGCCAAAGGCTATTCCACAAACGGCCCTTTCAAACAGAGATATAAAACTCAACATTCAAAAAACTAAGATGAAGGCATCCAGTCCATCACTTCATGGTAAATAGATGGGGAAACAATGGAAACAGAGACAGACTATTTTCTTGGCTCCAAAACCACTGCAGATGGTGACCAGCCATGAAATTAAAAGACGCTTGCTCCTTGGAAGAAAAGCTATGACCAACCTACAGAGCATGTTAAAAAGCAGAGACATCACTTTGCCAACAAAGGTCCGTCTAGTCAAAGCTATGGTTTTTCTGACAGTCATGTATGGATGTGAAAGCTGGACCATAAAGAAAGCTGAGTGCCGAAGAATTGATGCTTCTGAACTGTGGTGTTGGAGAAGACTCTTGAAAGTCTCTTGGACTGAAAGGAGATAAACCAGTCAATCCTAAAGGAGATCAGTCCTGAATATTCTTTGGAAGGACTGATGCTGAAGCTCTGATACTTTGGCCACCTGATGCAAAGGACTGATTCATTGGCAAAGACTCTGATGCTAGCAAAGATTGAAGGCAGCAAGAGAAGGGGATGAGATGGTTGGATGGCATCACTGACATGATGGACATGAGTCTGAGCAAGCTCCGGGAGTTGGTGATGGACAGGAAAGCCTGGCGTGCTGCAGTCCATGGGGTTGCAAAGAGTCGAACACAACTGAGCAACTGAACTGAACTGATAAAACTTTTTTACTTATTGTTTTCCCTGATTCTACTTTTCCCCTTCTATTTGCCATTAAGTGATGGGACGGGGTGCCATGTTATTAAGATGACAAAGAGGAAAAAACTTACACTAGCCACTATTCTAATGATAAAAATCTAGTTATTAGTATTTATGGACAAAAAGAAGCTAGACAGACTTAAGAACCATTTAGATACATCAGACGACAGACCCACAATGAGTTATTAAAGAAAGATGAAGGTCTTTAATTCATTATAATCTAAAATAAATGGAGAGGTCAACCCCAAATTTTCGGTGCCACAATGAGCCAATAGAGGAATGGGGTGGAAGAAACGTGGGTGATGCAATCAGAGAAAGTTCTTAATATTCTAAGTGAGGTAAGGCAGGCTTCTCTTTAGTAGAGAGATTTAAAGCTTGAGATTTTAGAAGCAAATACTGTGAAAACACAGGTGCTGAACAGCACTGACTGCTTTGGGAGAAGACAGCATACAGGGGGGAGTTGGGGGGAGGTTGTTTTGTTCCCTTTTGTACCTGCAGAATTCTGAACTACACAAATGTATTTTCCCCAAAACAGAAGTTAAAGTTACAAACACTTATCTCAAACTGAGTTATTTAAAAATCTGGACAATCCATGAATCAAAGGACCCAGTATTTTCAGCTTCAATATAGCATCTACATTTACTAAATGTGTGTGCGTTCTGTTAAAAAAATCTTAAAGGTAATTCCTCAGTATTTCAAAGGGATTAATAAACAGAGGGTTTTATCTTTAACGGGTAGTCAGCAAACATCTCAGCTACACCTGACAATAATTGTACAAAGTATTTTTTATTTATAGTTTTACTCTATAAATAAATATGTATTTACACACATATGAATCAGTGGCATATAGAGAACAAGATAGACAGAATAAGGTTAATCTTGAATTAAAAATCCTGAGGTTGTACTTTCATAATATTTGAAAATAAAGAAAGGAATTAAGAGTCTGATCAATTATCAAAAGTTCTTAACCTAGACAGCATACGTTTTCTTCTAACTTATTATAAGAGGCAAGAGGAATTACATGATTGAACACCTTGGTACTTGATGCAAGTCAAATGCTTTTCATATGTTGTCACATTTGAAGTCTTACAATCTGATGACGTGGATATTATTCTTCTTTTACAAATTTAAGAAACTTAGGGGGTGGTAAAGACTGGTTCCAAATAGGAAAAGGAGTACATCAAGGCTGTATATTGTCACCTTGCTTATTTAACTTATATGCAGAGTACATCATGAGGAACGCTGGGCTGGAAGAAGCACGAGCTGGAATCAAGATTGCCGGGAGAAATATCAATAACCTCAGATATGCAGATGACACCACCCTTATGGCAGAAAGTGAAGAGGAACTAAAGAGCCTCTTGATGAAAGTGAAAGAGGGGAGTGAAAAAGTTGAGTGAAAACTCAACATTCAGAAAACTAAGATCATGGCATCCGGTCCCATCACTTCATGGCAGATAGATGGGGCAACAGTGTCAGACTTTATTTTGGGGGGCTCCAAAATCACTGTGGATGCTGACTGCAGCCATGAAATTAAAAGATGCTTACTTCTTGGAAGGAAAGTTATGACCAACCTAGACAGCATATTAAAAAGCAGAGACATTACTTTGCCACAAAGGTCCATCTAGTCAAGGCTATGGTTTTTCCAGTGGTCATGTATGGATGTGAGAGTTGGACTGTGAAGAAAGCTGATCGCCAAAGAATTGATGCTTTTGAACTGTGGTGCTGGAGAAGACTGTTGAGAGTCCCCTGGACTGCAAGGAGATCCAACCAGTCCATCCTAAAGGAAATCAGCCCTGGGTGTTCATTGGAAGGACTGATGCTAAAGCTGAAACTCCAATACTTTGGCCACCTCATGCGATGAGTTGACTCACTGGAAAAGACTCTGATGCTGGGAGGGATTGGGGGCAGGAGGAAACGGGGACGACAGAGAATGAGATGTCTGATGGCATCACCGACTCGATGGACATGAGTTTGAATGAACTCCGGGAGTTGGTGACGGACAGGGAGGCCTGGCGTGCTGTGATTCATGGGGTCGCAAAGAGTCGGACACGAGTGAGCGACTGAACTGAACTGAAAGACGCAAACCTACACCTGTCTGAGACCACAGTCCACATGCATCTTCTGAAAATATGAAGCTAAAGGGGAAGAAACTGTTACCAACTTTTTGGATAGCTCCCACATCATATGAGAGCAGAGTGATGTTATGAGGGTGGCATATAGCTGACGGGAATCTTGACTCGAGATGGCCGATTTAGCAGGTGGTTTAGAAGGCGGTGCAGTGAACAGACAGGGCGCCCCGGCAGGAGTGTTTCTAGTCGCCCACCGAGAGCTCCTGTCGCCCCTTGTCTCAGCAGCGCCCCCTTCTTTCAGCTGCCGTCGCCACGGGAATCTCAGACGCTGCAGTGTCACAACACGAAAAGTTACTCCGAGTTGGTGCCCCAGGTTTCTCTGCTCTCCCTGCAGTCCCAGGGACTCTGAAGAGTCTTCTCTAACACCATGGTTTGAAATCATCAATACTTCAGTGCTCAGTCTTCTCAAGGTCCTTCTTAGGGTCCAGCTCTCACATCCATACACGACCACTGGAAAAACGACAGCCTTGAGTAGATGGACCTTTGTTGGCAAAGCAATGTCTCTGGTTTTTAATATGCTGTCTAGGTTTATCACAGCTTTCCTTCCAAGGAGCAAGTGTCTTTTAACTTCATGGCTGCAGTCACCATCTGCAGTGATTTTGGAGCCCAAGAAAAGAAAAGAACTGTCACCAGTTCCATTGTTTCCCCTTCTGTCTGCCATGACCTCCTCTTTCTGAATGCTGAGTTTCAAGCCAGCTTTTTCACTCCCCTCTTTCATCTAGATGCTCTTTAGTTCCTCTTCACTTTCTGCCATAAGAGTGGTGTCATCTGCATATCTGAGGTTGCTGATATTTCTCCCGGCAATCTTGATTTCAGCTTGTGATTCCCATAAAGCTCCACAAAGGATGGTCATTAAAGCCTGAAAGAGTCAATACGATTTTTTTTTCCATGAGGCTGGATAGACCCCTCTGGTCCTGCGGCCTCTGCTTTGGAGCAGGGAGTGGCTGAAGAGGAGACCCGTGAGGAGACCGCTGCTGCCGGGGGGAGGGAGAGGGCCAGAGTGCAGCTGCAGCAGAGGTCCTTTCACCTCCGAGGCCAGACTGAATGTCCTGCATTAAATACGTCTGAAGTATTCACGGAGTTAATTCAGAAATTACTACTCACATCAATGCAGGGAAAATGTGTATGAGGCTTTGACACAACAGCTCAACACCCACTCTAATAGGTACCCTGCTGAGTATATTTAGGTGATGTGTAATTGAATGAAAAACTCCCTTACCTTTCACAGAACCACCGTGGGTGTGCGGAAGAGCAGAGATTCGAATACCATTTATTCTACTATTCAATCTATTGTCAGTTTTCTTAATTTTCTCCCTAAGCCAAAAGTATACATGTTACCAACATTTTTTTAACAGTCCCTAGAGAACATATTAAGTACAATACTAATAAAATTCCCCTCAATTTTTTAAATAATTTTAAAAAATGCTTAGTAAGGTATATGTGAATGCAAGATCCACCCTTCAGTGAGCAGGACTGGAAACTCTGCCCCTCCAAACTGAATATGACACATGACGACAGCCTTATTTTTATTATGTGCATGTGTTGATTATCTAGAACTATAAAAAAGAAGTCCAGAGTAAAAATAAAAAGAAAACTAATGGAAAAATACTATTTATACTACATAAACTAAACAGATCTATTATCAAATGTTGTCTTCTCTGACCAATTTCTATTACTGGAAACATTAAATTAAACCTACTTTTCTATTTGTGGCTTTCCTTTCTTCTTACTTATTGAAGATAAACTTCGTTTTTCAGTTGAATGCTACGGAAAAGAATAAAAAAGTAACTGGACCAAAGCACGGCCATACTCAAGGAGGTATCCTCTTATTCTGACACAAGACATTAAAATGACACAACCCCAGTTGTATATTCTAACACATTTTTTAAAATTTATTTTAATTGGAGGCTACTTTACAATATATTCTAACACATTTTTATTTTCAATCTTTTTTGAAGTTACCTACTTGATCCACTAAAATTTGCATATTTTCTGACAAATACTTAATCATGAGAAAAACACCTACTCTGTATTTTGCTTTTATTAATAAAATGAATGTGTTTTCCCTTTGTCACTAAAAAAACACAATCAAGTCACTGGTATTTGCTACAGGTTTACTAGTCTTCTCGTCAAGTTCAGGTCGGTAAAACACATGATTGTGTCAACTCTAAGAAGAAAAGGTGCAGGCACTGGAGCAGATGAAGAAAAACTATAATCACACGGATCTGAAAATCGGCCATTAGTAAGGATGGCTCTAACACTGACCCATCTTCCAGAGAAGGCGGCTCTCCCCGGAGCGGTCCCAGCAAGCATCGCCCTGTATTCCCAGGGCCGTGGCGCCTAAACGCACTGGGGATCAGTCAGCTCGCTGACCACACCAGTGCCTGAAAAGCGAGTACCTCCTAATCACGTTTGGGAGTGCTGGGAAACTGGCCCAACAACTCACGGGGGAAGAGCCTTTTCAAAACTTACATCTCCACAGCGAGACAGGGACCAAAATGTGAGCAATTCTTTCAAAGCAAAAAACGTGGCATAACGGTGTATCCCTAGTGAATCATTTCTGGCATCGTCACAAGAAAATGTATTAGTATTTCTGAGTAATAAAACTGATATAAACACACGTCTTCCGGTCCCAGAGGAGCCTAGGTCATGTATACCAGTTAACTTCACAGCCTCACACTGAAATGTTCCTTCATCTCTTCTCAGCAGACACACTAGTGGCCCTCACAGCGCTCACAGGACTCGACTGGCGTGCAGCAACACCGCCTCATCAGCAGGGCGGGAGACAAACCAACCCCGTACCTGGTCAACCAAGGCCACACACTGCTCCTGGTGCTGAACGGGGGCATAGGTTGGCTTCCTCCAGTCCACCACTCCATTCTGCTCAGCATACTGCACGGGGAGCCCGTCCACCGGGGAACAACGTGTACCGACAGTGCTAGCAGAGGAAACAGTTCGTGCCAGTGTGAAGCTCCGCCCTCAAAATCCCACCCACTCAGCAGCTAACGAGGAAGCGACAGCGACCCTTCCTTCAGTACGCGGGCTTTTGTAGAACGCCTCGCAACAGCGCTAAGGAAAAGGGAACCATGAAAATAAGCCAGTACGCAGCATTCTCGCCTACTTATTAATCAGTGCCTGCCTCTGAGGAGCTTGACAAAGGCACATCTGTCTCTGGACTCATCCCACATGGCTCACAGCTGGGGTACTAACCCCAATCTTGAGAGAATCGCCATGGGCTGTGTGTGTCTAAGGCAAGGGAAGGGACAGCATAACGTGACTGGAAATCAAGAGGAACAGGCCACAGAATCAGACTCAAAGAGCACCCAGAGAACTACTGGGCACGGACTCTGAACTAAAAGCGCTCAACGCTGCTCAAGAGCTACAGGATGACAGAATTTCGGAAGAATACTGGAAAACAGAAAAAGGAATCCAATTTAAATTCTAGAACTGTAAAATAAATTAAGAATTCAACGGATGGAAACATGAAAAAAATCAGTGCAGAGGAAATCATGAGAAACTAGACTGGAGTGTGGAGCAGGGAGTCTGCGAGAGCACACGGGATGTGGTGGGAAGCCTGGCCTGTGGGCGCCCAGGGCCGCAGACGGGGGAGCAGGACGCAGGCAGACGCAGCGTGTGGAGGGAGAGGCCGGGCTCCTCTCGAGTGGAACTGCATCAAGCGTCAGCTTCACAAGACGGCACTCGTTCAAAGAAAGCTGCAAACGTGTCACAGGGAACTGCTGAAAACCAGACACTGGGAAAATTCACACGCACAGTCTGGGTTTGGAGAAGCACCCTAACCTTCAGAGAGAAACAAGGTGGAGACCTGGATACCTGCGGTCTTGAGCTCCCCCTAGAAGCAGAATCTGGGTGACTTGGCTGGCACGGCCGGGCATCTGGGAAACAGGAGCAAGGAAGGAGTGGGGCAAGTCAGACAGGAGGGGGAGAAGATAGCCTGCGGGGCTGTCACTGGGGCTGCCCACACGAGCAGCAGAGGCTCAAGCCCCCTGGCACCCCCACAGCTACCTCCCCAGGGGCAGGAAACAGAGCTCCCCACCAGTGAGGGCAGAGCCCTGAGCAAATGAACTTCCCGCTCTGAGCCAGCCGGTTCCAGCACCTTGCAGGCCCAGAGCACCCACACGGCCCCCAGGGCAAGAGGCAACAGGCTCGCGGCAGGAGCCTGGGGAGGACTGCAGCTGTGGGAGGGGGTCAGAAGTCACACAGACGATTTTAGGTGCTTTGCAGCAGAAATCAAACTGGGCTGAGAGGAGATGAAGTGAGGGACCAAAGGCACAGGCCTGGAGACTGATCTAGGCGCTCGGAGCGCTGACAGGAAGTAATTACCGGCCTGCAGTCCTATGTCCTATCTGCGAAATGTCTTTCAAAAAGGAAGGTGAGACGGACATTTCTCCTTGAGAAAAACAAAGTAAACTCATCACTGGCAGACAATGATGACAGGAAATTCTCCAGTGTTCCTCAGTTAGAAGGATGCTCAAACACACTGGAAGGAATGAAGAACAGTGGAATGGTAGTATCTAAATGATGAATGAAAAAAAGGCTTCATGAAGTTTAACAGAGAACTAAGATCCATGGCAGGTGCAGTCTGTGAGCTGGGAGGAGGTGCGTGACGCGGCAGTGGTACAAGCTCTTCACATGGGAAGTGGTACAAGCACAACTGGCGTCAGGGCTCCGGACGCTGCCAGCGCAGAGCAAACCCCCAGGCACCACCGCAAGGGCCAGAAACCAGCGCAGGTGCAGCTGTCACGGCCAGTGCAAGAGCAGAGCACAGTGTAAAAACACCCGAGAGCACTGAGAGCGCGCTAAAGCTGGTGCAGATGACAAGCACACAGTAAAATGGCGGGATGGCGCCTAAATCCACCAGTGAGTAAACAGGA
This sequence comes from Moschus berezovskii, assembly GCF_049115385.1. Lineage (NCBI taxonomy): Eukaryota > Metazoa > Chordata > Mammalia > Artiodactyla > Moschidae > Moschus > Moschus berezovskii. The sequence goes on along the minus strand of NC_142487.1, from coordinate 29,380,495 downwards.
CAGAGACGGAAAAACACACGGCGCCCTTCAGGTTAGGACAGAGGTACCTACGTCCCAAGGGGGCCTCTGCCGCTGTGCTTCTTGTGGATGACGGTGTGCTGCAGCACATCTAGAGTGGAGGAAAAAACAACGAATTACACCACACCCGCCGCAAACTCCGCGCGGAGGCCACGCCTGGTTCATGGCCGTAACAGTGCTGACAGACCACCGAGAGTGCTCCCAAACCCCCGGAAAAGCCTCAGAGAGACAGTCTTCCAAAGAGAGCCGGTGACCGAACTCCCTCAAATACCCCCTCAAACACGGCCCACCTGACAGCAGATCAAATCTGTCCAAACTACAAACGCTGACTATCAGCATTAAACTGCAAAACCACAACACTGAATTTCAGGCCTTTATTTTAAACCATTAAAACAAATGAAGTGTCTCATATATCAAAAAAATACATATTAATAAAACCAACACCCGTGTACCCACCTCCTGGATATCTCTGTATTTCCCTCTTTTTATTAAGAAAGGAAACATCCTGGGAACAATTAAATGCCTCCTTCCATTGCATTCCAGTCCCTCCCTCTACAGAGGTTAGCTGAAATAATCTGGTGCATGTTTTTAACTCCCCATGTGTGTATTCACAAACACAGTGGTGCTACATATTGAATATACTATAAATATCCTTTATTTTAGCTGCCACCTCACGTGAACGTGCCTCAATCTATTCATGACTTCATTAACATTTGAAACATTCGGGTAACATTCAGGGCTTTGCTGTTCCCCTACAGGCTGCCGGGATGGCCTGAGTCCTGGCCCCTGAGCCCACAGGCGACAGTGTTCACAGAAGTAGAAATACTGGGAAGCAGCATGAACCACCTCCAACTGCAAGACAGTGTCGAATTTCTGTCCAAAATACTTGCACCAATTTAAACTCCCATTGACAGTGGCTGAGAATTCCCCTTACTTCATATCCTTGATAATTCCCAAACTTGAAAACAGTTTGCCAATCTTATGGGTATGAAATCATTTCTCATTGTTTTTCATTAGCATTTTCTGGACTACTCAGGGGGCTGAACCATTCAAGGTTCTTCTGTGAATTGTCTATTTTTATCTTTACTTATGTTGTTGACCAGACTGATTTTCTCAGATTTTTTAGAAGACTGTATAGTCTGGTTGTAGTCTTCACCTCTAAATACCCTGCAAATGTCTTCTGTGTGGCTCTCTGTCACATGTTAAGCTTTAATTTAGAACAGAAAGATCTCCCCTATGGTCACGCTGCTCTGTCTTGTCCAGAAAACCTTCTTGTCCCAGAGTACTAACCTTTAAAAACTCAAGTTTTATATTTTACATTAAGTTTATATATGTTACATATAACGTGCTATTCACTTGAAATGTTCTGTGCACGACAGAAGTAGGGATCTAAAATTTTTCCTGACTGGAAAGCCAGCCAGTACCACTTATCACACACTTTCCCCCTTCTCTGAAACGCCACCTGTCACAGGCCAAGTCCCCACACGTCTGTCTCTCAGTTCCTTGATCTGTGCTGACGGCCTGTTTACCTACCCCTGCGACAACACCGTGCAGAATGACTTATCCCAGGGAATCAACGTTTACCTTCTTCTTGACTTGATGCTTCCGAGCTGTCTTCTTTCAGGTGTTCTAATATCTTAGAGGTCTTCAGAGAGGACTGTAAGTTATCTGCAGGAAGTATTAAATATCATTAACTTTTAGGGAAGTTACTACAGTGAAATAAACAAGTGTAATGATTACTTTTCTCCCACAGATGAGAGTTGAGAGTTTAATGGTAAAGAGAACGTTTCCAGTAGTTAGGACTTTGAAGAAAGCAAGGGGACATGGCACAGACCCTCGGGCTGGGAGTGGGGACCCTGAACCGTGCAGCCAGCTCTCCCCATAGAAGCCTCAGGACTGGAGCAACTGGGTTCATGTCTGCCTGCCCATGTGCCCCGGTGCCAAATGAGGAGATGGACTGGATTGGTGCTTCTAAACATCTGTGCTGTGTAGGGTTTTCATTTTAGAACTCTTCCAGTTTCGAGCTCCTGTTATCAACGACAGGACAGCGTGGAAACATCAGACTGCTGCAGCGACGCACAGCATCTCCCGCTCCTGCTCTTCCTCCAGAAACGTGCTCAGTGCTCGCGGTCAGCCTGGGCCCTCGGAACACACTGTACGAGCTGGATCGCTTCTCCGTTATGGACAGACCCGTGGGCTTGCAGAGGTTATCATTTTAAGTCATTCGGGTGTCTAACATCTGTTTTCTCAGATGTCAGATGTGGAATATTGCTATTTCAGGGAGGCGGGAGGAGTATGGAACTGTCATTTCTTAGAAGTGTGTGTTAGTCGCTCAGTCGTGTCCGACTCATGGAAAAGACCCTGATGCTGGGAAAGATTGAAGGCAAAAGGAGAAGGGGGTGATAGCGGATGAGACGGTTAGACAGCGTCACTAACTCAACGCACATGAACGTGAGCAAACTCCAGGAGACAGTGAAAGACAGGGAGCCTAGAGTGCTGCAGTCCATGGTGTCACAGAGCTGCCCGCAACTGAATGACTGAACAAGAGGGTTAACACACTGATCCCCAAGATAACCCTGGGGCGGGTTACCATGGAGTGAGAAACCAGACTGGGAGAGGAAGGTGGCTCTGCGCGGTCTGTGCATGAACAACGGGCCTGGCAACGGGGCGGGCGAGAAGGGCGAGAAGGGAGACATCCTCTGTCCGGTGTGGCCTGGACTTTAAACGACTGGACATGAAGGGCAAACGTGAGAGGGTGAGGCCAGAGCTGCCAGCCTGGGAGGCTGGGGAGGTCCTTATGGGAATAGGGGCAGAGGTCAGAGGTTATCCATCATCCAGGCTGCACTAGAGTGTCTCTGCAACCTGTGAGTCAGGCCTGTCAAGAGGCCTGAGGATCCAGAAGGCCCACGAGTTTGAGATCCTTGGCTCCTGCTTTGTGATGCATTTTTTTTCTTTTACAATTTTAATTACAGTACAGCTGATTTAGGGTTAGTTTTTGCTGTACAGCAAAGTGAATCAGTTCTACATATACACATATCCATTCTTTTATAGATATTTTTCACACACGGGTCATTACTGTTTTGTGACATTAGCTGTTATAAGTTACTTTCTTTAAAACTGCAGTGAAAATTCACTAAAAACTACCAATGCTTCTAATTTGTATGCTGCTTGACCTTAACTAAAATGACAATCCCATATACATGATGGTGTGGTAAAGCAAGAAGTCCAGGCCAGAAAAATGTCAGATTTCTACGGAAGAGCGGAGACACTTACTGAGGCTGTGTAGAGGGTCAGATGATATGGACTGAAAAAAGCTGTGTACTTTCTGACTCTGCAGAAAAGCTTGTGATGTAGTTGAAAATAGCTGCCTGCATGTAAAAAGAAAAGAGATTGGTTAATTTCATGCGATAAACCCACAAGATAGGTGAGATGGTAAACAAACCACGTGGCAGTTTAATTCAGGTACAAAAAACTGTTTTCCTAAGGAAGAGAATATTTGTTTGCTAATGCATTTCCCATAGAAGGAAATGAATAAAAGACTTACTTACAATAATCTAATAAACAGGTTTATTTTCAATTTTATATAATCTAGTGATAAGGTTTGAATTCTGACCCAACACATATGATTAAGTCACCTGTCTGTTCAGAAAAACAGCTGCAGGTTCTTAACCCTTCTTCACAGGTGTTACTTTTCACCATTTGGCGACACCATGAAGGAACCGTCCCACTCCTTGAAAATACAGTCACTGGGAAGTTCAGAGTGCGGGAGTTCCGGAAACTACAAGCCAGGTTAGTCACAAGTACTGCGGCAGACTGAGGCCTGCCTGGCTGGCGAGCCAGCTGGACGTGCATCACACCAGGAGTCGAAGCCGTTCTCTTTAAAAACAGCTTTCCTTGTGTTGTATTAATGCACTTGGGGGTTCCAAGTGGAGGTCTTCCCTACAAAAGGGGCAGAGTTACAGCACCGTCTGACGGAAAGTTTACTTGGGATGTGAACACAAGCTCAATCACTAACAAGCTGAGTCACCCTAAACAAGGCATGCAGCCTTTCGGCTCCAATTTCCTCTTAGGAAATATCAACATTCTTCAAGGTTATGATACTCAAATAGTACATACACATTAAACTGTCACCCTGCTCAACGAACAAATCCCTTTTCATTGCTTTTGAATACTTTAATTACTCATTCAAAAATTTAGTTCTTAATGTCTCCCCAAGGTTTCAGACCTATCATTCCGATTAGTTATAAAATCATCAAATACCATACCAAGAGATGACCCCCATGGACCAACGCTTCCTTGTGCATTAGACAGAACTGATTCTTGGAACTCAAAACGTGGACGTAAACATTCGACAGGAAGACAAAGGGGGAAATGGAAAGACAGAAGAGAAACAGATGCAAAGTATGGAGCTCTTCTAAATTTCCAGGTCTGAACACACTACTGAAGGCTGGGGATTAAAACCCAAAGGCTTCTATTTATCCAGTTATGTTTACAAACCAGCTAATTGATCACAAGTACAGTCATATCGAGCACAAGGCAGGGGCTTGTAATCAGCATACAAGCTGGTCAGATTCAGTGCTGCAGGGCCAAGAGAGAGCAATTACACCCAAACAGGACACAAAGTGGCCATCAACTACTCAGGCAATTAAGTAAGAAAAACAAGACTGCCTTTTGACATGGCAGACGTCATCCAACCCCAGATGCACACTTCCCTACCATACCTTCATCTTCCTAATCCACAGTGCAGGCAGAAGGGAGCACAGACACCAGGCCCTGCCCCGCCACCGCCGCCTCACTTACACACTAATCTCCTGTCTCTACACACTCTCCTCCCTCACTTACACACTAATCTCCTGTCTCTACACACTCTCCTCCCTCACTTACACACTAATCTCCTGTCTCTACACACTCTCCTCCCTCACTTACACACTAATCTCCTGTCTCTACACACTCTCCTCCCTCACTTACACACTAATCTCCTCTCTCCACACACTCTCCTCCCTCACTTACACACTAATCTCCTGTCTCTCTACACACTCTCCTCCCTCACTTACACACTAATCTCCTCTCTTTACACACTGTCCTCCCTCACTTACACACTCATTTCCTCCCTCTTTCATCTTCCCCCCCATTACAACTGCTGCATTTCTTAACGGCATGAATGACAGTGACACTAACCCAAAGCCCACAAACTGGCAATCAGTGTCCTGAATCCGATTTATGGTGCTGAAACCACAGCCTAGCCACACAAAACAATCAAGGGTGTTTTTAAAGGTAAGTGTAAGAAAAAGCCACTTCTTTCGCAGAGACGTCGACCCCGTCCTCAGCCCCAACGGCCATGAGCAGCCTGAAGCGCATTGGGCGCGCGCGGACCTCCCCAGGGAGCGCGCAGACCTCACCTCAGCACGGGCTCCAGGTCGGGGTGCCGCCGCTCCTCCCTCTTCAGCGAGCCCTGATTCAGGGCTCGGAGAATGGTCTTGTCAAAAGTCTCCGAGGACAACTCCTTGGGAAGCTAGGAAACAAAAGCCGCACGGCCAGCGTCACGTCTCTCACTCACTGGCAAATACGTCCCAAACCAGCGGCATAAAAGGAAGGGAAGTGCCTCCTGCTCAGACATTACCCCAAAGCCGTTCCTTTTCCAACCCTTCCCGACACAGGGCCGCAGCCTGGAGCAGGCGCCGAGCAGGCCGGGGTCCCCGCAGGGCGTCGCCGCGGGGCTGGGGGGAGCCGCAGCACGCACCCCGCTCCCCTCCCGCTCCCTGGACACCCACAGCCAGGTGCTTCAGTTCAATGGAGCGCTTCCCGGAGGTCAGACAGCACTGTGCAAAGTCTGACCCGTATCTGTAGTCACCACTTCCGTGCCTTCTGGATAACCATCTACAAAACGTTGCGACAATTTAGTTTCTGTAACTCTTCTCATGAATTCCTTCCTTCGTGCCGTCCACACACACTTCAAACTCCACTGTGTCCTAAGTACTGTGTCTGGCGCTGTGGATACAGCACTCAGGAGGAAACCTACCCCTGGCCTCCATGGAGCCGCCTTTCTGGGGAGGAGGAACAACACAGGTGCCAGACACGGCCGCCAACGAGCAGCAGGGGAGGGGGCCACTGAAACGGAAAAGGGACGGGAAGGCCCGGCCTCACTCTTGCACATTTCAGCTAACTCTCAGTGCCGTCCATTGGCCTCCGCAAAAGTTAGAGAGTGTTAGGGAGCACAGGTTGCAAAGGGGACAGTGTTTACTCTTACACTTTGCAGATGATTTTAAAAGGAAGGTAAACAGGGAAAAAAAGACATATAGTAAACTTGAAAGGATATTTTAAAACAGGAAATTCGTTCCTAGAAGTACACTATGTTGCCACTTATTTCATATAACTTGATAAGGCACTGGTCTTATAGAAAAAACACTATATTCAAATGTTGGCTAAACAGGGGGTTATTAATCACTGTGATTCTGAAGGATAAGTTATCTAGTTGGGACTAGTAATTATATAGATAGATTTCTTTCTTTTTAACTCTGAGCTTTTAGAGAAGTTGTATGACTAAAAAATGAAATCTGTCTAGAAAAAGAACAGTCAAAGCTTAGGAAACCCAGAGGAGAGACTTCGCTGGGTGCTGGGCACACAGCCACCAACAACACACATCTCAGCAAGAAACGAGGGGTAATACGGTTCCTTTTGTTTTTTAAATGTGGAAAGCCTTCCTTATATTAGCAATATAACATAAGAAAATCTACGCTTAGAATAATATGACATTTTCTACAGCTAATGCTCATGAAGAGTTGTAAGTCAACTTCTACATACACGTTTTAATATTCCTGGTGTTTACTTTGGTGCTGAAGTTTTTGGATTCTGTGTATTATATAAAAATTATTTTAACAATAAAATCTGTCTTTTTACCTTCAGTAGAAATTCCTGTAGTTCTTGGTGGGTTTTTGTTACCGTGGTGACTGAAAGATCAGACCAATTTACCTGATTTAAAAAGAAAAAAAAAACAAAAACACATACTATACAGTTATTTTTCAGGCAAGAACTGATTGGAAAAAAGCCATGTGTAAAACAGATGACCTTACTTAAACTTTATCAAGATCAACAAGTTAGAAAATAAAGTTAATGTTATAATTTCTTCAAAAGTGTTAAAATTAACTGTATATTGGCATGTTACTTAAAAATTTTAGTAACTCCTTTCAAATTTCATGGTTTTCAAAACAAGCTGTCTTCTATAAATGTGACTACATTTTAATAATTTTTCAGAAAGGGAAATGTCTTACATTCCTTTTGGAGAAGTTGTAGGACTCTAAAATGATACTTGGAGAGTATAGATCTAAGCCCCAAGAAAAAGAAAAGTTCTATCTCCTGAAACTTACTAAATACACATTCTTAAGAGAAATACCGGGTTCACTGCACCTCTTTGGTAGTATTGTATTATCCTTTTATGGGAGTTTATTGTTTAGGAAAAGATTTCATCATCTTTATCTTAATGCTTTAAACTTCTATTAAGGTGGATGAGGCAGATATGACTACTTGCATTTGCAGATGGAGAAACTAAAACTCAAAAAGGCTAACTGACAGATTCAAACTCTAAGCAAGCAGAAGAGCAGAACTTAAATCTATTACCCACTTACTTCTCAGATACTTTTAATTCAGTGGACTCAATGGTGGCCCACTAATAATTTCTACTTTACAATTATCTGAGCTGAGTAAATACTTGAACTATGTAACACATAAGCCTTAGCAACTACTCATGCCACAATTAACCAAATACTTAACAATACATTCAAAATTTTACCCAGCAACCCTCAAACAAATATCCTTACTAATGGGAGCAACTTTTAAATGACTTCTAATTATTCAAATGATCGTTGAGCAGCTACTCCTGTCAGACACTGTTCTTACGAAAGGACATGGAGGGGACAAGACAGTGAAGGCTCTGCGGGCTGAGGTCAGAGCCCGCGAGCAGAGACAGTCCATCAGTGGTCGGGGCTCCACAGACAGTGCACGGGGCAGGGGCTGCGAGAAGCACGTGAGCGAGGTGCCGAGAACGACCTGGGCGGGAGGGCTCAACCTGGGGCCCGGTAGATGGTTCAGAGCCAGAGAACACGAAGGCCTTGAGGAAGGGGCGAACTAAGCACTCCAGCAACGACAGGAGAGCTGGACGAGCTGAGTGAAGAGCCAGAATGGCTGGCGTCAAATGTTACAGAACGGAGATGAGGATTTAAACTCTGAAAAGTGAGGATACTTCTACAGAAGGCAGAAGCTGGTCCCAAAACTTATTCAACAGAACTAGGCAAGTCAGACGCGGTGGGATGCAGAGGATGAGGATTCCTGCTCTCTCAGAGATGACGGCCTTCTGGAGAGAAATACCGTGTAACCCAAGCACAAGAGCCCGGGAAAGGGATGATGGCGGTACACAGGGAGGAAGGAAAAGACCTTCTGCTGGAGGATCAGAGGTGACTTGGGGAGGCAGGGCCGCGGGGAGCTGCTCCAGAAGGAAGTGAGGGGCGGGCGCACAGAGGCGGCCTCCACCCTGCAGCCCCAGCGCCGGCGGCGCGCCCGGAGAGCAGGGCTGGCCGGTGTGGCGCAGGGAGACGTGGACGAGGGTCCACCGCACAGGCCATGGGCGAAGAGGAGCCGCGGGGGCCGGCAGCGCCGGGCGCTGGACTCAGACACTGCGTGGCCGACACAAGAACAGCAGGGCAACCAGAGACCAGACCAGGCCACGAGGGCCAGGAGGAAGAAGAGGAGACACACCAGAGCAAAGACGATGCCTGTCGCCTGACATGTCGTCCTGCTGAATGTTTACTGTCACTTTCCAAAGGTTTCTTTACGCCTTAAATCTAAGGCTCTTATTTCTTTTTAATCAAACTGTCACAGCAAGCTTAATGTGATACATCTTTTTAACCTGGGCAAACCATGCAGTGTATACTGGAAACAGCACATCCCCTTAATTAAGACAAACACAGACATGTGCACAGCTTTTCTTAAGTTAGCAAACCTGCCATTTAGTTTTTCCAAAGATCAATTTTCATTCCTTCCAAAAGATCATTGAACACAGTGTGAGGTAGCTTTTTTGGGTGAGAGTAGCTTACTTTGAAGGTGTACTCCCAAAATTTGTCAGCCCTTTTTCTCTGGACTCCTTTCAACATTATCTTCTCAATGTGTACAGCTGAAAGAAAGAAAACATGCTGACTTGTTCTACAGAGACTAGAGACACATTTCAGTTATTCAACCTGACATAGCCAAATGGTTAAGCTATTTATCTCCATCTTTACTACCAGCCTTAATGGTGGAATAAAACCAAAAAACCCAGAAGCACAGCAATGTGTTGTCCATCCATCAAGTAATTTCTTTCTACATCTATGAGTATGCTGAGTGCCTAAAGTCGTTTCAAGCATCTGCTAAGCATCAAAGATAAATAATAAGAGGTGCCTGCAGTGAAGATTGCTTATCTAGAGGAATCTTCAAAACTGTTAATTCAAATTACCACAAATACAGCACTTTACAGTCTTTCAGTTATTTAGGCAGATTAGGTATAAACTAGAAAAAAATTTTAAATGAGGTGGGGAACTCTTCAAAAGTAATAGGAAAGTGATAAAGACTTCTTTCCAATTCAGGATTTAAAAACTGTTTCCCTCAAGTGTGACCCTTAATATCATACAATGGTAACACAAACTTAACATTATAATGAATTATGATGGTTCACTGTAGTTCTCACAATTTATTATACAATAGTGGTCATAGTGGACATAAATTACACTGGTGGCTTAAGAACAATTACACTGAATTGAACTAGATAAGATGATCAGCTCATGATCAGCTCACTCATGAAGTAAGCCAAAGTGCAAATCCCCAAAGTCCTCATTTCATACATCCTTCAATAGAAGTTACCACCTTAGCAAGTAAGTCTCTTTACAAAGTGAAAAGAGCCAGTCTACTAACCATAATATAAGGACTTAAAGAAAAAATATTTTGCTGCTCAGGGTATAAGTAGAAGAAATTGTAATGAAGATGATAAAGGTCACAGGGAAGAAGTCAGGAAAGTGACTCAACACAAGGTCACCGCTCGAGTCACAGGGGACAGGAGATGGAAAAGAAAAGGGAAGGACTCACTTTGCCTTAAAGGAAGAAGTTAAAACAGGTGAAGTAGAATATACAAAGGAACAAAAGTGTGCAGGAAGAAGTAAGATTGCTATAGATCACAGAAGGTGGGCACTGACAAAGCAGGAATCATGAGATCACAGGAATCTGCCGGTAAACAGACATTAGGAGACACCATTACCAGAATTTTGTGTTAACTTTGCAAATGTCTAGTATTTGGCGGCCTGCTTCTGGGCCAGTTTCCCTTGGTGGATGAGAGCGTGGAGGATGGAGAAATAACACCCGCAGACGCCGGGCGGGGTGAGAAGCCTGCAGTGGCTCGGAACTGCTGCGCATGACGAAGGCTGGAGGAGGGCAGGGGGCTGCTGTTTCCAAACGCTGCTCTATTCAACTGCGGAAGGGTGGTGCTACTGAATAAAAACCATCTGAACTAATCAATGTTCCGAAATATGAAGCAGCTCTACTTCTGAAAACAGGCTGAGAGAGGCGACCACAGGGCCGTGTGGGCACAGGAACGTGGCTGTGGCCTTGCCTCCATTTCACTTCTACCTGCTGTGATCTATCAGAATGAAGAAGACAGAGGGCATGGGGTGAGGGATGGCTGATAATGGGAGGCCCTGCAACTCTCAAATTAAAGATATAGGAAAAACCATCTATAAGTACCACCTTACAGTTAATTATTATCATTTTGATGTAGTCTTTTTATATTTTTTAAAACTATCTTAAAATAAAACAAACCACAAGGGACCTTCACTGTAAACCCAAACTCTGCTTCAGGTGACTGCCTGGTCCTGAAGCAGACCAGGCAGGACTCCAGATCACTGTTCAAGATTCAGTAATCTTGAACAGAAGCAGTTAATTATGTAAACGTTTTCTAAACCTTAAACATTCACATCTATTTTTCCTCTGTGAAGAAAAATGCATTACATGAAAAGGATTATTATTGGAACTAAAAGGAAATAGAATGACATCAATTCAAAGCTGTTATAACTGAGTGTGATGCTCACCACGTATCTTTCACCCTTCCCAAATTTTCCCTCAGCAGGTTAACGGACCCCCAGATGTAAAGGGAAGAGAATATGTGAACCCGTTTCTCTTCCGGTGGCAATGTCCTTTCCCTCCTCCACCCAGACCTCTTGAAAATGCCAGCACTGCAGGAAGCATGTGCTTGTAAGAAATCTCTTCTCTCTTACAGTGAACATCAGTAAATTTGCTTTTTCAGCACACCTTGAGCACACTCTACAGCTAAAGCACTGTACTAATACTTTGGGGGGAGGTTAAAGTCTTTGCCCTCCAGAAGTGTGCAGCCGGATTCAAGACAAGGGACTACAAGGCAGAACCCAGTAAGCGTGGGCTGGGATGGGCCAGGGGCTGCGGAGTCGGAGCCCAGAGGCAGACTCACGGAAGTGAGAGGACCAGCATTTGAGCTAAACCCAGGACCCACAGAGCCCTGTACTCCACAAAGGGGCAAGGGGCGAGTCAGCCAGTGTCAGTAGCACTCTGCAATCTTGTGTACAGACGGTTTAAAGTTTAGGAAAAATACAACATACCTTCTCGCTGGGTTCTGTGAGGTGCCACAGTTAGTCCATCATGAGGTATTGGGGCTTGTTCTATTAAACTGGCCTCGTTGCTTTGCATATAATCACCACGAGAAGAGTCATTCTAGAGGAGAGAGGGGAGCACAGGTTAATCTACATCTGAGACTAAGAACAATGAATGCCACAAAAATAAGCTAGGTTAAAGTGATACTTTTAATAGCAATCACTTCAACAGCAATTTGAGAGGTAAAATAGGTGATTACACATTAACAGCAGAAAGGCACAGTGCCAGAGCAGGAAAGAGATAGCAATATTTATCTTCATTTAACAACAATATTCTATAAATTATTTAATTGTCCCAGTTTTGGAGGCACACACAGCATACTGCTATTCAGAATGGCCAATGATGTCAATTCTTTACCCAAGTGAACCATGATCACACATAAAAAGATGGTACCCTTTATGCTATTCCCCAGATGTAAGGGCATCTGTATTTTTAATGTTTTTACGCAATTTTTTAATTCACTACTTGGCCTTAGTGATAGTCTAACAAGATGCTTTGTTAGGAAAAAATTTTTCAAGGCTATCATCAATACACAAATCTAAACAAGAATGTGTGCGGACACTGAGTTTACTATTAATGCTAAACCACCTACTATCAACTAGGTGCTCTACCATGAGTGAACTAGAGTAACTTTTATCCCTTGAAATGCGACTTGGAGTCATGAAGAGCTTGCGAATCATACACACGGCTCTCAGAATCAAACACCGTTACGGACTGGGTTGGCCAAAAAGTTCAATTTTTCTGTTAAGATGTTATGGAAAAATATGAACGAACCTTTTGATCAACCCAATATATTGTTACTCTAACCCACTGGGTAAGCCAAAAATTAAAATAGCTTTATAACGGATCTATATCAGAATTCATACCTTATCCTCCCCCACTTCATGTTCAGAATCTCAAAACACTATTCAGACCAAAATTATCTCAGTTACAGGAGCTAATTATAATATTACAAATCTGCAATAAATAATATACATTAATTTCTTAATTGTATAAAAAATGAAGTCAACAGAAAACCTTAAATTTTCGAAGAATTCTAATTTAAAATACTTTGCTCTATAGTCTGACCACGCCTCCTGGCCTGTGTGAGGATGCGGGGACTGAACAGAGTTGACGGCTCTATTCCTAGAAACACGGCATCATAACAGAGAGCCTTGGGAGCTAAGCTTCAGCCTCACGGTGTGTTGTCTTCTAGAAACCCAAGGAAATCAAGGCTGTCTACACAGAAACACTTAAGAAGAAGGAGAGTATTGACCTCTTCAGTCAGCATCCAACTTTTGAATGGCACTCACCAACTTTCAATATTATTGAATACAAAAAAGGCATAAGAATTATTCTAACAATTACAAAATCATGTATTTCCTAACCCAAACCATATAATCATTTACTACAAAGTAATACAACCACACTGGCTTAAAACTGCTATAAATACTTCAAAAATCAATATAAATAAAGTACTGTAATCCCCTTAAATACTTGTGTTAATTGGAAGTTTAGCTGAACGGGTCAATCATTTCTTAAGAGTATATTCCATATTGTTCATATGTGGTTCATAAATTAAAAATAACACTCACCATTAAAAATAAATGAGTGCAAAACTATACAAGAAAGAACAGCTTTCGTTAGGGACGTGCAAAGCACAACTACAATGAGATACCACTTCATACCCATCAGAAAGGCCGCTATCCGAAAAACAGACAAGGACTGATGAATACGGGGAGAAACTGGAGCCCGTGTTCCTTGCTGGTAGGAGTGTATACAGTGCAGCCACAGTAAAATTACTAAAAAAAAAAAAAATTATCGTATGATCCAGCATTTCTACTCCTAGCCATATACCCAGAAGAACTGAAAGCAGACACCCAAGCAGGTAATTAGTACTCCAGTGTTCACTGCAGCCGAAAGGTGGGCTATTCAAAAGTCCACGGATGAACAGATAAACAAAATGAGGTATACATACAACTCAGCCTTCAGAAGGCATGAAATGGACACATGGGTGAATCTCGAGGGCATTATGCTAAGTGAAATAAGCCAGGCACAAAAGGGCAGATTCTGTTTGATTCCATTTATATGAGGCACCCTAGAGGAGGAAAATTCATGGAGACAGCAAGGTGGTTCTAACCAGGGGCTTCCGAGAGTTGGGGATGGGAGTAGCAGCTTAATGAACACAGTCTCAGTTTGGGATAAAAGAAACATTCCAGAGACAGATGGTGGCCGGTGGTTGCACAACAATGTGAATGCCCCTGAACTCTATGTATACTCAAACACGTGGAAACAGCACACTTTGTTATGTATGGTGGTAAAGAACCTGCCTACTGACGCAGGAGACTTGGGTTTGAACCCTGGGCAGGGAAGATCCCCTGGGGAGGACATGGCAACCACTCTGTCCTTGCCTACAGAATCCATGGACAGAGAAGCCTGGCGGACTACAGTCCAAAGGGTTGCAGAGACTTGGACACGACTGAAGTGACTTAGGACGCATATATATTTCATCACAAAAAAATTAAGAATAGTTCTATCATGTTGTGTCCATAAATTTTGTACTGAAACAGCTGTATGGAATAATTTTTAAGGTCTGAAGTTACTTTGAAGAACACAATTAAACAACCAAGTCAAAAGCCTCCTAGTTTAATAATGTAGGTAGAAAAATGGAATCTGAATTTCTATCCAAGGACCAAAGTTCATCTACCCATGAAATATCTACTAATTAAGCTTTCTGCCCCTCCTCCCAACACTGAGTTCCAGCATGTATCACTGCTATACAGTCATTTAGACTACGTTTTAGAAATTAGAAAAATTTTAACTTGATTAATTTAACCAAAACTGAACCTAACGTCTCAAGAGCTACAGAGATCAGAATCACAGGGCTTACCAACCCCAGCAGGAACAGCTGTCTGTCCCGCCATCTCCTCCCCCCCAGCACGTGTGCTTTACTGTGTGCAGGGAAAGGCACCACAAAACCTGAGAACCACTGGTTTAATGGGATTCTGCAGGAAGGAACAGTGCCCATGTTCTCTATTAAGTTCAGATTCCCATGCAAATGCAACGCAGATGACATGCCAGAATCAGCATTTTAAAAAAAGGGTCAGGACAAATGGGAGAATTTTTCTCTGCTTGGAAGAAGATGACAAATTTTAAAAACCCTAAGCTGGTAAAAATACGCGCAGGAACAAAAAGAGCCCTGGCAAAGTGTGTGCCCTTCTCCTTCCTACTGAGGTAGCTCATTTGTGTTCAGAAAGCATCTTCTGACCTGCGGCGTGCTCCTGGTTAACTCAGATCCACGCGTCATGTGACATATCTCGATTACTCTAAAAGGTTGCTCAGACTTCACTTTTACACATGCAGATACATCACAATTACTGGAGATCTCTTAAATGTGAGGAAAGTCTGTGAAATAGTCAAGTTGACTGCGCTCTTCCAAGAAGACCCTTCTCTGAGAACACATCATTAGAGCAAAGATCACGCGGGTCTCAGGTTACTTTAACAAAGGTCTAACCAGATAGACTTTATCCCAGCACATCTACCAATGTTCTATACGTTTTCTCTCATCCTTTGATGCAGACTGTACATCTTAAAATACCAAGACATTCTAAGAAAAAAGGCAAAAAAAAGCAGAAACTTTTTATACTAAACTTACTAAAGTCCATTTTTACACTCATCAAATCAAACTGAGAATTTAACATTAGTATATGACAATACCCTATGAAGTTTTTGTGGTAAAGACAGCCCAAAATATTGTGCCTACTTGCCTACTCCTCCTGCTGAAATGTGGGTATAATTCCCCAGCCAATGGATCTGGACAGACTTCTGAGACAGGCCTAACCAGGAGGATGAGATGGAGAGCCATTCTGGAATGGCTGACTTGGGTCATAGAAGCCTTGCCACTGAGCCTCTGGGAACACTTGCTCTGGGACCCCAGGCCAGTAGGAACAGCGGTTCCCTGGAGACGCCGAGCCAGACACACGCAGAGAGAGGTAAAGCAAGAGAGGCCCGCAGTCGCCAGCTGTGTGTCCAGATACTCTGCAGCAGACACAAGTCGCTCTTGCTGTCAGCTCCCTGTCTGAATTCCTGGCCCACAGAACTATGAGACATAACACTAAGAAAAAAATGGTTGTTGCTTTAAGTCACTAAGTTTGGAGGTAATCTGTTACAGTTCTACATGGTAAATTCTCTTTAAATAACCAGGGTTGTACCTCAAGTATATGCTATTATCTGAGGCCTGGCGTGCTGTGATTCATGGGGTCGCAAAGAGTCGGACACGACTGAGCGATTGAACTGAACTGAAGCAAGATTCATAGAAAGTCTTTCTTTGAATGTCAGAAAATGATTCACTATTAGAAACACTACTGAGATGTCAAATTTCATCTATTCTGGTAGAAGAGGGAGCAGCTGAGGCGAAGTTAAGAACTCTTTCCTGTCTGTCTCTTGCATGAGAGGATGTGGGGGAAAGGCAGGCATCTGTCTCACCTTCCCGCAGTGAGAACAGTGTAACCCAACCCAAAGCAAAGCCCCAAATCAACCTAGCGCATCTGAGAAAGGTAAGTTCTGGTGGGAGAGAACTGTGGATGCCAAATGTATTCAAGTTATGCGGCAAAGAACAAAACCGACCCAACAGGGCAGAAAGGAGGGAGACCAGTGAGTCAGCACCTTAGACGTAGTTTGCCATATTTCTGCTATGACCGTGGACCTATGTAACTTACTGTTAAACTAGAAATGTGTGAAAAAGATGATTCAGCTAGACAAGTGCAGCAGATTCCCTACGTTAAAAGTGTGGGTCAACGCGCTCTAGTCACTGAAGTGGGGGGAGGGCTGAGCTACGCACTGACCCCGTGTCCACACCCGGCCTCTGCAGCCGCAGCCCACTGCCCAGACCTGACTCCCAGTTCTTCCCACGACCCGGGTGAGCTGAGAGCAGGCACCTGTGTGACCACAGCAGGCATGGCTGGAGCTGGGTGGCTGAATAGGATAGAAGGGGGAAACTTGATCCACTGCAACTTTATGTGTGTTTGGGGGAACTCTGAATTTCTTACAAAAAACAAAAACCAAACATTAAACTTGTCAATGTCATTGTCTTTTCTAGATAACAGAACTTGCAGGATGCACACCTGGGGAAGAACCAGCAGAAAGAACACGGATGCGGAAGCTGACCAGGGAGGCAGGGAGTGGAGAAGGAACGAAGTGGGGCAGCAGTTTTACCCAGAAACAGCCTGAGGTTCCCCTCATGAAGCGCCCTGTGTGTTTCTGGGCACAGTAGTAAAGAATCCGCCTGTCAAGATGAGAGACGCAAGAGACACAAGTTCGACCCCTGGGTGGGGAAAACCCCCTGGAGGAGGAAATGGCAACCCACTCCCGTGTTCTTGCCTGGGAAATCCCATGGACGGAGGAGCCTGGTGGGCTACAGTCCGTGAGGTCGCAGAGTCGGACATGACTTAAGAGTCTGAACAACAAGGAGGTTGAATCATAACTGCTGTATCCCTGGGCTGGCAGCTCCCAGACCTTTAGATCCCCACTTTGCCAGAATGTTTCTGGGTGAGCTGAGAAGCACACACCCGTGAGCACGAGACCCAAAGGGCCCAGTGAGGCTGTGTCTCACCGTCCCAGCCAGCTGTTAAGCGAGCTGCCCGCTCCTTCACAACCCTCCCCCCAGGAGACACCGGCGGGTCTTGCTGGGAAGCAAGCCTGGGCGCAGGACCCCGACAGCCCACAGCACTACAGGGGTGGAACCCCAGCCTTCATCCCCAGGGGAGATGTGTTCTCCACTGAAATGCTCACAAAGCTGAGGAAGGATCCTTGACAGAGTGACAGAAAGGTCAATGGTGATTAGTGTCAGGAAACACTCAATCAGGCCTTGTGTTTAACCCCACCAAGAACAAATGGCACCTTCCCCAAACCACCACCACCACCTCCTCCCGTCAGCAGATGGCCTCTTCCCTGAGGACATCTTCTCCAAACACTTTGGCTCATACACGACCATCTCCCAGGACCGCTAGACAACTTAAAATCGTTTGATACCCAAAACAGAAATCAATCATACTGAGAAAACAGTATATGTTTCTTAACTATCCCAATTTAAACATTCCTAACAAGAAACATAAAAATTCCATACTTTTTAGGTTATAAAATTGTTCACTTGAGTGCCCAAAAAGTTTTTAACTTTCAGATCATAAGCAAGATCATGTGTGTGCTCTGTCATGTCTGACTCTGTGACTCCATGGACTGTAGCCTTCCAGGCTCCTCTGTCCATGGGATTTTCCAGGCGAGAACACTGGAGTGGGTTGCCATTTCCTTCTGGGGATCTTCCCCAGCCAGGGATCGGACCTATGTCTCCTATGTCTCCTGCACTGACAGGCGGATTCTTGACCACTGTGCCACCTGGGAAGCCCCATAAGCAAGGTACTGTACTTCAATTCCCATGAGGCTCCCACCACCCCTCAAGTGAATCAGAGGCTGGAGTGCGGCACTAGGCAGCAACAGCTACAACAACCCGAAGAAGAAGACAGCCTGTACTCTGTGACTTCTCTCATCCTATCGAGACATCACCCGGAGGTTTGCACCAGCGGGCACCACCCACACACAAAAGCAGAGTCACTTAAGGTGTACGCATGACCTGATTTTAAAAGAAAGATAAGCACAACTACTCAGCATTCACTCACTGATGCTTCAGTTCAAATCTATACTGGTCCGTGCTTTCTATCTAAACAAACAATTCCTTGTATTATTTCCAAAACAACTGTGCCTATCTATATTGTGCACATATACTGTATGGCTGCAAATAACAAAGTAGCTGATAATTCATCAAGACCAAGGGAAAAAAAAAATCACTGCCTGATGCACTCTGTCTTACAGTAATTAATCACAATGGTATTTTTCAGAGTACTACTTGAAATATTCTAAGGATAGGAAATTTTGACTGAGCACTTATGATCCACGCAACACTGACCAAAAGAAATGAAATGTGATACACGAGCCTTTGTGGAACCTGTAAGACTGATCTCAGTTAAAAAAAATTCAAAGTAAATTTAAAAAAAAAAGAATCACAGGATAAGTACCAAAATTGTAACAGAGAATATACAGGCTATTGGAAGGCAGAGGCAGCAAAGAGTTCCAAGATTACCACAGGGACAATTCCAAACAACACCACACAAGAGGTGACGGCATGAGTCAGCCTTGAATAAAGCCACAGACTGTGAGCAGGAGTGGGAGACGGCATGTGAGCCCCAAGACCTCCTGGAGAGCAGGCTCCTCCGGTCACTGCAAGCACACGTGGTATGAGGAAACACTGCTTCAGGAAAATGGGTCTGGCAGTGGCATTCAGCAGGTAAGAGGTGGGAAGGCTGAAAGGGAATCGGAGATCAAGTCCTCAAAGAGAATCGTGTCAACAAGGATGAGAAAAGAGTAGATTCAGCTTATGAAGGAGAGAGGATTAACATTACCAAGCAAATCAGTGAGACCAGAAATGTAATGGAACCACTGAAAAAACTGGATGAGTTTGGAAGGTGTCTTTTATTTATTTTTAACAAATCAGTGCTGCATTCTCTTCACACGTATGAATGTAAAAGGACAGTTCACGTTTCAGGAAGACACACACAAATTCTCACCTGCTCACACTGCAAACCAGTTTCTTTCATCTGACCTTCAGGACCCTATGCAATCCAACCCGTTTTCTCTTTAAGCTTTTGTATTTCTGTTCATCCACTACAACCGAACTGTGCTGCCCACTCGTGGAGCCACCCACAGATGAGCAGGCCTGTCTCACGCACATTCACCAAGCGTTTTCATGTACGCTGTTGTGTTCACCTTCACAGCAGTTCTTTGCAATAAATGGTGCGGGGATCCCTACTCCATCCAAAGCAGTCTGAAACTTGGAAAGACCAAACAACTTGCCAAAGTGATCTCAAATTATTTCCTGAATGAGCATTAAACATGCCTAATGAACAGAGATGCTGATTGCAGCCATGAAATTAAAAGACGCTTACTCCTTGGAAGGAAAGTTATGACCAAACTAGATAGCATATTAAAAAGCAGAGACACTACTTTGCCAACAAAGGTCCATCTAGTCAAGGCTATGGTTTTTCCAGTGGTCATGTATGGACGTGAGAGTTGGACTATGAAGAAAGCTGATCGCCGAAGAATTGATGCCTTTGAACTGTGGTGCTGGAGAAGACTCTTGAGAGTCCTTTGGACTGCAAGGAGATCCAACCAGTCCATTCTAAAGGGTATCAGTCCTAGGTGTTCATTGGAAGGACTGATGCTGAAGCTGAAACTCCAATACTTTGGCCACCTCATGCGAAGAGTTGACTCACTGGAAAAGACTCTGATGCTGGGAGGGATTGGGGGCGGGAGGAGATGGGGACGACAGAGAATGAGATGGCTGGATGGCATCACCGACTCGATGGACATGAGTTTGAATGAACTCCAGGAGCTGGTGATGGACAGGGAGGCCTGGCGTGCTGTGATTCATGGGGTCGCAGAGTCGGACACGACTGAGCGACTGAACTGAACTGAATGAACTGAGACATTTCGAAGGGCATCAAACCAAGTGTTCTCTGGAGCACAGGAAGAACACAAGAAGAAGGATTACTGAGCACCCAGCAGCTGTAGCACCTGAAACATAAACACCCGACTAGGCTCTTCCCCTCTGGAGTGACTGTTTACACAGTCCGGATGAAGGCAACTTGTGTGACAAAGCACTCTCTGTGAGGAGCAGGAGCCCTGTGACGACGTGGTCCTCCATGATGGAAGAGACAGTTGATAAACGTGAAGCTCAGTCTGCTTTGAGGGTAGTGCAGGCTTTATTTGCTTTTCTTAAAAAAAAAAAAAAAATTAAGCTACTATTACTCAGGAAGATCAAAAACATTAAATAGGTTTAAAAATCAGCCAATGTATAGCTTCTTTAAAAAAGTATAAAAAAGTTAAATTATTTATGGATTCCAGTTTGTACTCTGAAATAAATGAAAAAATTATGTAACTTAACAAAACTGCAAAATATCTTTGAAGAGTTAATCGCTCAGTCCTGTCAGACTCTCCACAGCCCTATGGACTGTAGCCAACCAGGCTCCTCTGTCCACAGAATTTTCCAGGGAAGAATACTGGAGCAGGTAGCCATTCCCTTCTCCAGGGCATCTTCCTGACCCAGGGATGGAACCTAAGTCTCTCACATTGCAGGAGGATTCTTTACTGTCTGGGCCCTTTACATTACCCTAACTAAATGTGAAAAAAATTTAAGTAGATTACGTTTGCAAGGAAGTTCATGGTAATTCAAACCATATTTTTTCCATTCCCATCCCCAAATCCAATATGGGGAAAATACATATTTTAATGATCTGTGACCGAGAGAAATGCTTCCTTTGGGCTTATCTGTAGCTTATCAGATCTTAACAACATAAGAACTAACAAAACTGTCTGAAATGTGTCTCACAGACCAGCTTAATTAATTACCTTCTTGGAACACCTATCAATTTAGAGATATGCCAATAAAGAATATTTTCTATATTACTATAGTGTATAGTATTTTCTATACTATACCATATAGACCTTTTATTAAGAAAATAAAAGAAAACCTATTCCTGAAAACAATTTATGTCACAATCTGAATGGCTGCATCTTAGTGGAAAAGAAAAGGCACTGAATATCATTCTCAAAGAATTTGTGCTCAATACAATTTGAATCATTTTGTCTCCCAAATGCAACACCATAACCTTAAAGAGATGTTGTTGTTCCCATTTCACAGATAAGACTGAGGCTCAGGGATTTAAGTGGCCTGGTTAATATCACAGGGCAAGTGGTAAAGCTGGACCGTAAGCCTCCAAGCGCAGTGCTCTACTAAACATGGCTCTCACTGTTCAAGGCCTTTGACAGCCTTTACAACTGCAGATGATGCCTGCAGCCATGAAATTAAAAGACGCTTGCTCCTTGGGAGAAAAGCTATGACAAATAGACAGCACATTAAAAAGCGGAGACATTACTTTGCTAACAAAGTCTAGTCAAAGTGATGGTTTTTCCAGTAGTCATGTATGGATGTGAGAAAGAATTGACGCTTTTGAACTGTGGTGTTGGAGAAGACTCTTGAGAGTCCCTTGCACAGCAAGGAGATCAAACCGGTCTGTCCTAAAGGAGATCTGTCATGAATATTCATTGGAAGGACTGATGAGAATCTCCAATACTTTGGCCACCTGATGTGAAGAACTGACTCACTGGAAAAGACCTTGATGCTGGGGAAGATTGAAGGCAGGAGGAGAAAGGGACGACAGAGGATGAGATGGTTGGACGGCATCACCAAATTGATGGACATTAGTTTGAGCAAGCTTCGGAAGTTGGTGATGGACAGGGAAGCCTGGCATGCTGCAGTCCATGGGGTCGAAAAGAGTTAGACATGACTGAGTGACAGAAGTGAACAACACCATTCCTGCCCCATCCCACCAAAAAAAAAAAAAAAAAAAAACCACAAAAGGTAAACTAAAAAAATATATATATATATATTACATCAGCTAATTTGCAGAGAAGTTAATGGTATATTAACTTACAGTGTGAGTGAGATTTTCCCGAATTCTCCTTGCCTCAGAAAACCACTGCAGAGAAAAATTAAGTAAATGGGGGAGGATACCCAATAGCTGCCATTTGCTATGAAAATGATTACTGCTTAACTGTGATCTTCTAAAAGCCTCTCCCAGAAAGCATTTATTAACTGAACTGCTTTTATTTCTGGATGCAGCCAAAACAACCTAAAATTTCCTGTAAAAGTCACGACAAGCTCTACTTCCTACTCTCAGTTTGTGGATGCTACACTCCTCTTCAGCACCTTCCAAAGAAGGTTTAACTTTCATTAATAATTGCTAACACTCATTGAAAATCATGTACGTCATTCCACAAGTACTCATTCATTTAACCCTTGCAATCTAACATAAGTACTGTTATTGTCCCTCCGACAGAAGTGAAAAAAGCCTTCTCAGACAGTGCCCACTGCTTCAGGGACCCAAGTCACTGTAAAAGCTCCCAGCAGTGGACAACAAATTAAATAAAGGTTTTATTACTGTGAGCGGTGGAGTTGTTCTTTTCAAATGTCATTTTTGGAAAGCATCTTTTTAGGGCCTAATCCAGCAAAAGCTGACATCTGGACACAAACCTCCCCAGTCTCATTTCAGTTCAGGGCTCTCACTAGGATTCTGACTGCCACAGACACATCCACATTATCCAGGATAGGAGCACTTATGCTGAAACTCTTTCCAAAAGAGTTTTCTTTTTTAGGTCCTAACACTACCAATATGTTATCTCTATTATCAAAATTAGTTGAGGGACTTGTTTTGTCAAGTACAATATATTACAATATATCTAATTAACCTATGCTATGAAAAAGTAACAATTTTGCCAAGTTTTCCTTTTAAGTATCTTCACTGATCTTTTTCTAAAGTAAAGAACACATAGTCACTTATTTGTGTGTGTGTGAGTTCAAATAACACTAAACGCTATCTGCTATAATAATAGTAACATAAATGTTCAGTTTCTATCTTTAATTCAAACATTAGCACTATTTGTCAAACAATTAACTTTTGAGGATACTGAAAACAACCTCCAGAGAAACATGGCCATACCAACAACGCTAACCACTAACAACCATTGCCACGGTAATTTTAGCTCTTTTCATCTTTGTGTCACTAACTGGGGGCTAAACCTCCAGAAGTGGAAAATCCATTTTCATAAACAGAGGGTCTTTAGTAAGTATACAAAGATAGGAAACTTGGCTGTCTTTCATCTTTTCAATGAAACAGCAACAAGACTAGTATCTTTTAAAAATACTTGATCATGGACTTCCCTGGTAGCATCTAACTGCCAATGCAGGGGACATGGGTTCCATCGGTGATCCGGGAAGATCCCACATGCAGTGGAGCAACTAAGCCCGTGTGCCACAACTACCGAGCCCTCGAGCCCAGAGCGTGTGCTCCGCCACAAGAGAGCCGCCACGACCAGAAGCCCACGCACCACAACTGGAGCAGCCCCTGCTCCCCGCTACTACAGGAAGCCTGTGCCTCAGCGAAAACCCAGCACAGCCAAAACACAAAATCTTAACCATTAAGTCTGTAATTTAAAACACATTCATTTTTTGCTGCTACTGCTAACACACCATTTATACCTTGTGTTCCTAATAATAAAGGGCCCATTTTAATACCAGCTTTTTTCAGCTATGCTATACATGCAGTACTTCATTAACACTGACCTGTATCAATCACACAAATTTCCTAGAACATTGTTAGTAATTTTCACTACTGCCAACTGGGCTAGTTGTTGAATTTTATGCCAGTGACTGGCAATTCACTGCAGCTGTGACGAACATGAACTTCACCCACAAGTCTCCTAAAAGCAAGGCCAACATTTAAGTTGTAATCCTATGTAACATTTACTCTGAAAACACCCAGATCATGGAGGAAAACGCTAGAAATGTTTCTTTTAAAAATAATAATATACTTGTTAAATCTCCATTATTCTAAAATGACTTAGTACAGTCTAGTAGCGTTTGTGGACTTGTCACTTTTATTGACATCGTAACCACCCTATGGCGACCCACTCCAGTACTCTTGCCTGGAAAATCCCATGGACGGAGGAGCCTGGTAGGCTGCAGTCCATGGGGTCGCGAAGAGTTGGACACGACTGAGCGACTTCACTTTCAGTTTTCACTTTCACACATTGGAGAAGGAAATGGCAACCCACTCCAGTGTTCTTGCCTGGAGAGTCCCAGGGACGCGGGAGCCTGGTGGGCTGCCGTCTATGGGGTCGCACAGAGTCGGACACGACTGAAGCGACTTAGCAGCAGCAACCACCTTCTGCCACTAAATAAACAGTTGCTAAGCCTGGCTCAGCTTGAAAGCATACGACTAGAATTAGAACTCGCACTGAAACACAATTTCTATCGGTAAATGTCTTTAGTTTTTAAAATTTTAACGAGAAACGGCAGCATATTATGAATTGGATACAAATCCTGAAAGAGCCAGGAACACTATTCTGGGCTGGTATGCTCTTACTCTAAGAAAAATTAAAAGAAAATTAGCTCCACTTCATCCATTTATTGATAGGATGGAAGACATTTAAGACAGTAGAGAAACAGATTTATCCCTGGGTAATGAAGTTACAAGGATACGCCTACAAGGTTACTTCCGGACAGAAGGCGGCTGCCGCCACACCCGCCTCTGCCAGTCCCAGGGCAGACCCTCCCCAAGGCTCTCGGCCGACCGCGGGCCCCACCTCGCCCGGCGGCCGGCGGAGGGAACCCCCGGCACCGCGGCGCAGCCCGGGGGCGGGGCCACGCCGGTCACGTAGGCGGCGCGGCCGCCATCTTGCGGGTCGGGGAGGGGCGGGGCCCGCGGCGCGTGCCCGCGCGGCCCTCGGGCGCGAGCCCCGCGCCTTCCTGCGGACTCCCGGGTGGGGGCCCTCCCGCCTCCCGCCTCCCGCCTCCCGCCTCCCGCCTCCCGCCTCCCGCCTCCCGCCTCAGGCAGCGGCGGCCGAGACCGCGAGCGGCGGGGCTGAGGTGCGGAGAGCCCCCGAGCCGCCGCTCGGGGCGGCCTGGCAGCAGGAAGACCCGCGGGCACGTCCTCAGGGCCAGACGCCGCCACGGCGGCGGGGCTCGCAGTCCGGGGTGCTCTGTCACGGGGGCCCGCACCCACGCGGAGGAAGCCGCACCCGGCCGCCCACGCCCACAAACGGCGTTCGGCGCCTCCTGCAGCCGCGTGCCCCGCCGACGGCCGCGACACGAGCGCCGTCTGCGAAGGAGCGACGCGCGCAAGCAGCCTCGCTGTCCACCCTTCCAGCACCCACTGCTGGCCAGAAAAGGCCACACGCCGCGGTCAACAGGAAAGTCTCACTGCTGGGCTCCGAACGCGTCTCTCCCCGTCTCGTCCCCTTACAGCGCTCGCGTTATCAGCAAAATTTACAGGAGGAAAAACAACACTGCAGTTAAAACCATAAGTCGGTTACCCTTGTTGGAATGATAAGAATGGAGTAATATAAACTGCTCCACTATGAGACATTTTCATTATATCTACACGCTAAAGTTATCCTCACAATATATACAGGAATTTTTTGGGTAAGGTATGTAAGTACTGCTTTGGAGTTCAGGCTTGCTTCTTTAAACTTGATGGGCACATAGGATTTTTTTGGAATCCTTAGTAAGTAGGCTGGAGAGTGCAGTATACACAGTTGCATGCTATGCAAATAGCCATTGGAATATTTCATGCTCACCAAAATTCTGCATACTAGCATTACTCCGTCCCAGTTTGATAAAGTATGTCCTAAAGTGGGTTAGTCACTTCACTGAAGCCTCCTTTTTAAAAGGAGGGGCTCAGCCTGGATTATCACTAAATCCTTTCCAGCTCCCAGGTTCCTTTGATTCTGTGGGTATTGAGTCCAGACAGCCATTGCAGAGATATAATGCCCAGATTTAGTCTGAATGACAGGAATTACATAAGCTGAAAGAACTCTCAAGTAGGAGTGAAAAAAATCTCGCTTTCCAACATATCATCCTGGAGATTTCCTAAACTGAAAAACATGGCATCCAAATAAATACTTCTTAAATAATCGTGAACCAAGAAAATAAACGTACTGTACAGTCTTCACTCTAAATGAAAGCTACTTGCTCCACTAAATTGTCACACTCAAGGGCTGTATATTGGGCCTAGATTATTAAATTGCTTTCGTGGCCTTGTAAAATTATCTTTCATGTTTGCGACCAGGGACTTACCTTTAGTCTCACCTACTGCATTTCGGCGTTCAGCAACTTTTTAGAAACCATTTACGCCTTCAGTAAAGGCCCCACAAACATCCCCGGACCCAAACGTGCAGACACGACTCAAACCCGTTAGAAGCCAGACTGGCCGGGGGTAAAGGGCACCAGAACCGCCCGAGGGGACGTTTCCCTATCCAGACAACCTGCCCGCCGACCTCCCTGATGCGTGTCATTTCTCACCTCTGACTTTTTCTGAGAACATCAAGTTCTCTGAGCAGGAGCCAAAAGGGCCAACGACCCGCTTTCCCTCAGGCCGCCGCGGAGCGCGTCTGGGGCCGCCGCCCCCGGGGGGCGAGCTGGGCCTGGGGACGCGCGGGCGGAGCGCCAGGCGGCGGCCGGCCCGGGCTTCGCAGCCCCGACGGAGGCGTCGGGGCCGAAAGGTCCCGAGAGCCCGCGTCCGAGGGACGGGCTGCGCGCCGGGCCTCCGGGGCAACCCCGGGCGGGACGAGACTCGCAGAGCATGCTGTTATGGCGGGTGCTCGTGCGTGTGTGTGAGGGAAGTGGGGCTGAGCGGCCCGGCCGAACGCACATCAGCCCCGGCGCCGGGGTCGGGGTCGGGGTCGGGGCCGGCCCGGCCGGGGGGCGTCCGGGAGCCGCGCGCGGGCGCGGGGAGGCCGGCGCGGCTTACCTGGGCCCGGGCGCCGGCCAAGTGGCCCGGCTCCGCCTCTCCGTCCTCGGGGCCCCAGCGGAGCGCGGCGCGGAGCCTCTCCAGGTGCTCCCTCAGGGTGACGCGCTGGTGGAATGAGAAGGCCGGGTGCAGCGAGGCCATGGTGAAGAGCAGCAGCAGTTCCTCCTGGGCCCTGAGCCCCAGCCCGCCGCCCGGCCGGGGCGCGGCGCCGCCGCCTTCCGGGCCGCAGCCGTCCTTCTCGGCGACCTCCTCCCCGCCGCCGCCGTCCTCCGCGCCGCCCCGCGAGCCCTCGGCCCGGGCCGCGCGCAGGCTCCGGAGCACCGTGTCCACCTGGGGCAGGAGGCGGTGCAGGCGGCTGGCGGCCTCGCGGTTCTCCGAGCCCAGCAGCGCCAGGTAGACGATGAGGCGCGAGCGCACGGCGGGCTCTCGGAAGTCGGCCAGCGGGCCCGGGTCCGAGAGGCCGTTGGCCTTGGCCTCCGAGTCGCGCAGGTAGTGGTAGTCCTTGCGCGCCAGGTCCTCCAGGCACGAGCCGAGGAAGCGCAGCTCCAGCGGATTGCACAGGTCCAGCAGCCCGCACATGAACTCGAGGCGCTGCGCCGAGCCCAGCACCATCCCGAACCACTCGTACACCCGCTCCTGCTCGCGCAGCGCCGCCGCCGCCGCGGGCCCCGCGCCGCCGCCCGGCATGCCCGCCCCCGCCGCCGCCCCGCCAGCAACAGGCGGCCCGAGCCCCCGGGACGGCGGCGGCGGCGGCGGGGGGCCCCGCGGCGCGCCCGCAGGCGGCGGCGGCGGCGGCGGCGGGGGGCGGCAGTCGCGGCGGCGGCGCGGAGGCGCCTTCGCGCCCGGCCGCGCGTCTGCCTCGGGCTCCTCAGCCTCGGGCGGCGGCTCCGCGGGGTGCGTCGGCTTCAGCGGCAGCTTCATCCTCAGCATCCTCGGCTACGGCGGCGCGGACATGCGAGCGCGGGCGGGAGGGCGGCGCCGGGGGCGGGGCGGGGGCCGCGGCGGCGGCGGGCGGCCGTCAGGAGCGGGGCCCCTCCATGCCGCCGGGGCCGGGCGGGCCGGGCCGGGGGCGGGTCCGGCCGGCGCGGGGGCCGCGGGCGGCGTCTTCCCGGGCCGGGGGCGGGGCGTGCCCGCGGCGGCTCCTCCCCCCGGGCTCCGCGCCGCCTCTGGGAGCCCGGGAGCGGTCGGGAGCGCGCTGGCGAGCGTGTCCTCCGTCCGCCTGCCTCTGTCTGGCCGTCCGCGCCGGGCCGGGCCGGCGGCGCCTGAGCGGCCCCCTCGCGAGCCGGTGCGGATCGGGCGGCGGCGACGAGAGGAGGAGCGACCGGGCGGGCGGGGACGCTCGCGGGCGCCGCGCAGGCGCCTCGGCCAATCAGCTGCGCGAACGGCTGGTTGCGCGCATGTCCCCGCCCCCGGGCCCGCCCCCTCCGGGAGGCCGCGCCCAACCGCCCCGCGGCCGGGCTCCCTGCGGGCGGCCCCCGCGCGGGCCCGGCGGCGGGCGGCCACCCGGGCTCGGGGCCGGCCGTGGGGCGGGCGCGCGCGGCCCGCCGCGAGACCGTCGGGGGCCGCACTTTCTCGGGGCGCCGGCGTGGCTTCCGACGCCCAGCCGCGGGCCGCCGCCCCCGGCGCCCCGGGCTCCCGTCGCGGCCGCGTCCCGGAGCCGGGCTCCCTCCGGGGCGGGCCGCCGGCCTGACCTCCGCGCGTGTCGGGAGGCCGGCGCGCGGGCTCCGTCGCCCCGTGTCCGGTTGCGCTGCGGGCGGGCGCCACGCGGAGGGCGGCCCCACGGCCCGGGCCCAACGGTCTGCAGCCGTCCTCGGGAGTTATTGCCGCGGCGGTTACCAGAGCCCCGCGGAGCCGTCTTCAGGGGCCTGTCCTGTTAGTCCAGGACGTTTCTGTGCCTGACGCTAGCATTTTGAATTTCTGTGCCCCTGCGAGTTCTCTGTGAATTGAGGAACTGTTTTTAAAGTTTTTGTTACGTTTTTAAGGTTGGAAGACCTCTCTCGCTCTGTTTGTTGCTTAAAAAAAAAAAAAAAATCTATAATTTTAACACCCAGCTGGATCTTTTGAGGGTTAATTTTTAAAAGGTGGGACTAAGGAGAAAAAAAAAAATCCCTTCAGGTTTTAAATTAGGAAGTCCTACAACAGCTGTGTAGTGGCACGATGTAAAAAAAAGAATCACTTTTTCCGAAACTTCCTGAAAATATTTGAACATCTGTTGGTAGAGCATAGGCTGAGCCCTCTTGACAATTTTATGCCCTAAGAAGCTAATTTATAATTCAATAAAAGGTTGAACTGAAGCCTAAATGAGCTTCAGCGATAAAAGGGGGAGACAGTTGTTTTCAACACACTCGCTGCTGCTAAGTCGCTTCAGTCGTGTCCGACTCTGTGCGACCCCACGACGGTAGCCCAGCAGGCTCCCCCGTCCCTGGGTTTCTCCAGGCAAGAACACTGGAGTGACTTGCCATTTCCTTCTCCAATGCATGAAAGTGAAAAGTGAAAGTGAAGTCGCTCAGTCGTCAACACACTTGAGATTATCTCAAATATATAAAAGCCATTCTTCCTGTACTTTGCTATTTCCTTGTGTTCTTTCAGTTCAGTTCAGTTCAGTCGTTCAGTCGTGTCCAACTCTGCGACCCCATGAATCACAGCACACCAGGCCTCCCTGTCCATCACCAACTCCTGGAGTTCACTCAAACTCATGTCCACAGAGTCGGTGGTGCCATCCAGCCATCTCATTCTCTGTCGTCCCCTTCTCCCGCCCCCAATCCCTCCCAGCATCAGAGTCTTTTCCAGTGAGTCAACTTGTCGCATGAGGTGGCCAAAGTATTGGAGTTTCAGCTTTAGCATCAGTCCTTCCAATGACATACTTTAGGCAACCAATAATAACCTTGCTGGATATTCACAGGTCCATAGTTAGTCCCTGTCTAGATCCTTGGAGATGATTTTTACATGTGATCCAGGCATATGGTCTTTACATTTTCCTTGGCAACAACAAGCCATTTGGTGTGAACTCTCCGTAATACTTGATCCATAAATTTGGGTCTGAGTTCAGATTTACAATCAGTAATGATTATCTTTGTTCTCTCTTTGGCCCATAATAGAAAATGCAGTGACATGCACTGTGATTTAATGATTCTGGTTATCGTCCATTGGCTGGACAGTTTGCTACTTATGCCCCCAGTACACTGTTTCGGAGCGCTCTCTCTCTATACCGCCTCTCCTTAGGCCAGGCCTCAGTGTTTTTTTCCACCCTATAGTGAGAATACATCTTCAGTGAAGAGTGATGCACTAGGGACTTCCCTGGGGGTCCAGTGGTTAAGAATCCACCTGTCAATGCAGGGGACACAGATTCAACTCCTGGTCTGTGAAGACCCCACATACGGGGCGCAGCAACTAAGCCGTCCAGTCGAAACTACTGAGCCCATGCCCTTAGCCCATGCTCTGTAGCAAGAGAAGCACCCCTCCCCCACAAAGAGAAGCCTGCATATCGCAACTACAGAGTAACCGCTGCTGGTGCAGCTAGAGAAAGCTCAGGCACAGCACGGAAGACCCAGCACAGCCAAAAATAAAGTTTTCAAAAATAATGAAGTAGTTTATAAAGAAAATAGAGCGATGTATGACAACAGGGAGGAGCCCAGATGGAAATCCCAGGATGAGGTATAGGTGTATTTATTGGAAAAAAACTAGCCAGATAATTCTAATATGACATCCTGGGAAGGTAGTCCTCCCACCAGGGCCTACCTATTGGGAACACTTGCTCTAGATTCTCTAGAGTTTTATATTTAATTATATATATTTTTTTATATATAAATGTATATTTATATATATTCCCTATATAATCATTTAGATGGGTCAAATAATATTATTGTGGTAATAGTGGTTACGTGTTTGTATCCAGATCTTTCAGAGGAATATATCCTGTAAAAGACATCTTTAAGGACATGAAGTGCTATAGTGTCTTGTCCCTAGATGATATTTAATGAATATTCAATGTACTTTGTTTTGGGACTTCTGTAGCGGTCCAGTGGTTAAGACCCTGAGCTTCTACTGCAGCAGGCATGGGTTCAATCCCTGTTTGGGGAACTAAGATCCCACATGCCACTGCTCAGCCAAAAAAAAAAATAGAAAAAAATACTCTTATTTATTTGCCTCATTAACAAAGAAAGATGATGTTACTGACATTATTGTCCAAATATTTATATGTACCCAGAAAACTGGTTTCTAGTTAAGGTTATACTTTGGATTAAGACACCAGCCAGTGGTTGAAGATTGAGGAAACTTTACAATGCTTTTGCACTTGGGTTACTGCAAGAAATTTCACTAAAACCACAGTTAACTGGATGGTTCAAGGCAGACTGATAATGATATCACGCCTACATCAGGAAGGCCTAGATGCAGCCACTCTACCTCAGATGGTACCCTGCAAGCTAACGTGACCCATGCCAAGAGTCTGTTCTCAGTCTCCGCGGCCTCTGGCCCCTTGGCCCGGCCATCTGCACCTTCCTGTCCCCGCGAGGCCCTCAGCTCGGTCCCGGTGTCTGTTCAGTTGTCTGTTTTCACGTCTGTCACACAGCCGCGGTTACTAAATGCTCGCCGAGCAAACAGTGAGTGGGTAATGCTCCAGGAACCAAAAGCAACCACTCACAGCTCCCGGGGTCACCTGAACCCCTTTCATCTCTAGCAGGGAAGAGAAAACATCGGTGTCCCAACATTGCCCGGCTAGTCCTGAGAGTTCTTCTAACCGAACTGGCTTAGGTTACATGTCTGTTCCTGATAACTCCTGGAACCAGAGAAGTGGAGGCAGCTTCTTCAGAACCGTGAGGATCACCCAAAAGAAGCCTAGGGCTGTTGGAAAGAAGGGAAACATGGATGCTGGGGAAGCTACCCGACATGATGCTATGATAGCTGGAAGTCCATGCCCAACACAGGGTGTATGACACCTTTTCTGGAAGACGAGCATTGGGTAGAATTCGGAGTCTCCCTGGAGTTACGGTTCCACTTATCAGCTTCTCAGGACCCAAAATTGACCAGGTGGCGTAAGTTCTCCCACTTGTACATCAAAACTTTTGAAGGAACCCTGAAATCCAACCATCTTTGGGGCCTGTCCAGACATAAATTTGATTCTAAAGTGGCTTGGTTAGGAAAATCCTCAGGTTGCTGATTTGTGTTAGAGAGTAAGGAACTGGACAACCTGAGGCACTCATGTGGTTCTTTGGTAACTTGGCAAATAGACCCTTTGCCCAGTTGTTCAAAAAGGCCAGGGCTGTACCTCCCCCAGTGAAGTCAAGTGAGAGTCACTCAGTTGTGTCCAACTCTTTCTGATCCCACGTCCATGGGATTCTCCAGGCCAGAATACTGGAGTGCGTAGCTTTCCCCTTCTCCAGGGGATCTTCCCAACCCAGGGATCAAACCCAGGTCTCTCACATTACAGGCGGGTTCAGCCTAAGCATACTGGAGTGGGTAGCCTATCCCTTCTCCAGTGGATCTTCACGGCCCAGGAATCAAACTGGGGTCTCCTGCATTGCAGGCAGATTCTTTACCAACTGAGCTATGAGGGAAGTCCCTCTCCCAACCCCACCAAAAAAGAAAAAACAAAACACTGCCTTCTAGGGACCTGTGGAAAGGTAGAACTGAATTCCTGGAAGGTTGACTTACTAGATAGAAAAATAACCTCTGCTCCAGCAGTTTTCTCTGGAATAGAATTTGCTGAATTTATGACTTCTTATAGGGTGACATCATATTATTGGTGAGCCCACCAAGCTCCTCTGTCCATGGGATTTCCCAGGCAAGAATACTGGAGTGGGTTGCCATTTCATTCTCCAGGGGATCTTCCTGATCCAGGGATTGAATTCATGTCTCCTGCATTGGCAGATGGGTTCTTCACTACTGAGCCACCAGGGAAGCCCTAGATGGATAGTATTGTTTTGCAACCACCAAAAGCAATAATTGATCCAGGCATTTGCACCACTAGGTGCAAAGTTGTTAGGAAGCAAAACATTCACAGATCCTCAAAATAACACCTTACTTAATTAAAGAGGAGGAATGGTACTTTTCCACTGATAAATCTGGATGCCACCTTAACCTCGTGGTCACAATTAGCATCATCAATAATGAGACAGTCTAACATTGCTCTTCATGTCGTGGATGTCATTGGAAGTACACACTGTTTGCAGAATTCGTCCCAAAATTCCTACACTGAATCTAATCATGGGGAAATGAGACAAAATCTGGACTGGGAGACATTATAGACACCACCAGGCTTCCCTGGTGGCTCAGATGGTAAAGAATCTGTCTGCAATGCAGAAGACTGGGGTTCAACCTGGGTTCGAGGCCTAGGTCAGGAAGACCCCCTGGAGAAGGGAATGGCTACCCCCTGCAGTATTGTTGGCTGGAGAATTCTGTGGACAGAGGAGCCTGGCGGGCTTCAGTCCATGGGGTTGCAGAGTCTGACTTGACTGAATGACCAACACTCATTGTTCATAGAAGACACTGGCCTGAATCACCCAAAATATCAATGTCATGAAAGCAAACACAGGCAGGGTACTGCCGTGTCCTAAAGAAAACCAGACAGACTTAACAACCCAATGCAATTTATGATCTATGATTGGATCTTGATTTAAAAAACTCTAAAAGACATTTTGGGAATAATTAGATAAATTTGCATATGGACTTCTTATTAGATATGGTTACTGTATCAATGCTAACTTTCTGGGGTGAGATAATGACATCATAGTTGTATAGAAAAATGTTTTCAGTTGGTTCATGCCAAAGTACTGAAGGTGGAGATGTCATGATATCTGCAACTTAATTTTTCTTTAATTTTATATATGAAAAATGAAGCAAATGTGACCAAAGATCAACAATAGACAAATCTAGGTGAAGGATACATAGGTGAACATTGTAAAATTTCACCTACTTTATTTGAAAAAAAAAGAGACAGCAATTGCAAATATACATCCATAGGGTGAGTAAACAAAAAAATTTGCTAAACTTATGAACAGAGTTCAGCAGACTTAAAGTTGCCTAATTAACTGGTTTTGTCAATGGGATTAAACATTAAAGTCCCTTTAAAACTATATCTAAAATAGAATAGCAAGATTTGTAAAAGGAACACAGAAGCTTAACAGAGAATGGGTTTTCTGAATTTGTTACCTCAGTATGTTGATCTTTCAAAAAACTGGAGAGTGAACCTGATTAGAATCAACTCGAAATGGCTTGCAGAGTCATGAGGTGTCCTCAGAGTCAGTCTATCAATGTGTTCTGAAGGGAACCTGGGACACAGCCAGAGGCAAGCAAGGTCATCCTCAGACAAATATTCCTGAAGAAGAGTGCAAAGCAATCACACTGGAATTGAACTACATGGAGCCAGGAGGAAGCATGAGGAAGACGGTTTTCAGTATGGAGTGTATTATGATTAATCTTAATTAGATAATTATGTTGTATCACCTGCCTTCTTTCAAACATGATTTAAGAGGACTGCTCGTAATCTCAAAATAGGGGAAATGGGCTTCCCAGGTAGCGGTAGTGGTAAAGAATCTGCCTGCCAATGCAGGAGACATAACAGACCAGGGTTCGATCCCTGGGTTGGGAAGATCCCCTAGAGAAGGAAACGGCAACCCACTCCAGTGTTCTTGCCTAGAGAATCCCATGGACAGAGGAGCCTGGCGGGCTGTAGTCCATGGGGTCTCAAAGAACCAGACACAACTGAAGTGACTTAGTACTTAGCACATGTATTTGTTAAAGCTGGTGCAGAACTTTCAATATCAGTAGCCATCATATCTAGTAGATATGACTTTTCCATCAATAGAAAGAGACTCTGTCCCGGAAAAGACCTAGTTCTTTGGGCTTTTCCCCCATCCTTACAAAAAGTCTCTGAGACCAAGCGGTTCTCTCACTGTAATTCTGATAAGCAGTTTTCACATGGTGATTTTGATTAACAATTCAGTCTCCCGTTGATTTAGTGTTGGGAAGCAGGATTCCCTGCAGAATGGGGATACAGAACTCTCTGCCAAGAAAGGAGTACCCCACATTAAAGTAAACAGAGCGACAGTCTGGTTTACCAGCACCTTGTAAGCTTAGTTAAAGGGGCACTCCCCCGAATCTTATCCATTTTAAGCAAACAAATATGGTCGATTTCTTGGATTCTGGCCTAGATATGGTGACTTGAACACCCTGCTATTCTTTCCGTTTTATATAACATTAAATTTTTTACTTTAGATACAAAAATTAAGTTTAAATTTTGCTAAAATAAACGGTAAATTTCTTTGGTTCATTTTGTGTTGTTGTTATTGTTCAGCTGCTGAGTCGTATCTGACTCTGTGACCCCTGGGCTGCAGCACACCAGGCTCCCCTGTCCTTCCCTGTCTCTCAGAGTTTGCTCCAATTCATCCATTGAATCAGTGATGCTATCTAACCATCTTGTCCGCTGTCATCCTCTTCTCCTGCCTTCAATCTTTCCCAGCATCAGGATCTTTTCCAATGAGTCAGCTCTTCTCTTCACGTGATCAAAATATTGGAGCTTCAGCTTCAGCATCAGTCCTTCCAATAGATATTCAGGGTTGATTTCCTGTTGGATTGACTGGTTTGGTCTTGCAGTCCAACGGACTCTCAAGATTTCATTTCAGAACTACTCAGTTAAACCAATTTGTTTACAATGTAGAAAAATATTTGTTTTATTTTGCAATTTTCCAACTGATTATGATGAAACTATGTGAATACTAGTTAAGCAAATATAACCTAATTTAAACAGTATCCTTGCCATATTTATCTCAGAGCATATTTGTACATTAGAACACTGGCTTTATAGTCTTACTTGAAATATTCCAGAATATTTATTTTGCTCTTAAACCTCAAGTCAAAAAAAATTTTTGAATGCAAATTTGTATTTTAAATGTTCCATCAACATTTACAACTTTAAAGGTTTTTTCATCATAAGTCTCATATCTCACTATTTAAAAAGGCATAAGAACAGTTTTATTTTACAGAAATGTAAGCTTTTTCTGTAAAATATTCATTATCACTTTCTCAGATCTAACTGTGCTTGTGTAAGATTAGCAAGCTTATGATGCATGCCATTGTTGCTATTGAAATTTGGATAACCTACAGAACCATTTCTGTTTTATTCGCCTTGGGTGATAATAATAGAAGGATTAGAAATGATAGAAATATTTTACTATATTCCCGTTCCCTGACTTCTAACCTCTGAAGAGCCTTGGACTGCAACTGGTGGCTCAGGCAGTCAGCCATATTGGAGGACGTGACTGCAGGGTGCTACATTAAGATTCCCAGACACATTATCAAGTTCTCAACATCCCTCCCTGGCACTCTTTCTGCTCCACGACTAGCCCTCTGGCTGCAAGTTCTCACCAGCTTTAACGGTCCAGGGGCAAGAAAGGAGACTGTACTATGGGCCCACCCTAGCTCTGATCCCTCCTTGGGACGCTCTGGCAGCATCTGCATCAGAGCTCACTTCTAGCACATCCTCCTGTGAACCTGACCAGTGACTTTTAGGTTGGAATGAGTCAAACACAGAGCTGCTGCAGTAATGTGAAGAGTTACCATTGTTATCTCCAACTGCACCTAATTCTATCGGCCAGTGTGTTCCCTATCATATTAATAATTATTTGAAAAAGTCAGGCAGAGCAAAGAAATAATAGCCAGGAGAAAAAAATCATATCCCCACAGCAAAGTATAATAAGTCCCAATAGATGGAGAAACAGTGGAAACAGTGTCAGACTTTATTTTTTTGGGCTCCAAAATCACTGCAGATGCTGATTGCAGCCATGAAATTAAAAGACGCTTACTCCTTGGAGGGAAAGTTATGACCAACCTAGATAGCATATTAAAAAGCAGAGACATTACTTTGCCAACAAAGGCCCGTCTAGTCAAGGCTATGGTTTTTCCCGTGGTCATGTACGGATGTGAGAGTTGGACTGTGAAGAAAGCTGATCGCCGAAGAATTGATGCTTTTGAACTGTGGTGCTGGAGAAGACTCTTGAGAGTCCCTTGTACTGCAAGGAGATCCAACCAGTCCATTCTAGCGGAGATCAATCCTGGGTGTTCATTGGAAGGACTGATGCTAAAGCTGAAACTCCAATACTTTGGCCACCATGCGAAGAGTTGACTCACTGGAAAAGACTGTGATGCTGGGAGGGATTTTGGGCTGGAGGAGAGGGGGACAACAGAGGATGAGATGTCTGGATGGCATCACTGACTCGATGGTCATGATTTTGATTGAACTCTGGGAGTTGGTGATGGACAGGGAGGCCTGGCATGCTGTGATTCATAGGGTTGCAAAGAGTCGGACACAACTGAGCGACTGAACTGAACTGAACTGATGGTCTTCCCAGTGGTCACATTCGGTTGTGAGAGCTGGACCGTAAAGAAGGCAGAACGCCAAAGTATTGATGCCTTTGAACTGTGGTCTGGAGAAGACTCCTGAAAGTCCCTCAGACAGCAAGGAGAACAAACCAGTCAATCTTAAGGGAGATCAACCCTGAATACTCACTGGAAGGACTGATGCTGAAGCTGAAGCTCCAGTATTTTGGTCATCTAATATGAGCAGACAACTTACTGGAAAAGTCCCTGATGCTGGGAAAGATTGACAGCAGGAGAAGAGGGCATGAGAGGATGAGACGGCTGGACGGCATCACTGATGCAATGAACACGAACCTGGGCAAGCTCCGGGAGACGGTGAGGGACAGGGAGGCCTAGCATGCTGCAGTCCATGGGGCCACAGAGTCAGACACGCCTGGGTGACTGAACAGCAGCACCATTTAAATAACAAATAATTTACCATGTGTTCCCTGACTATAACAGCCACTATTTATTTGATTAATAAAAGAAATTGGATTAAAATTAAAACACTAAATAAGCTATATTAATAAACACTAAATACTATTATTAAACACTAAATAAGCTTATAGGTGACTCTTAGACAATTTATTTCCAATATTTTCCCATGATTGTATGGATTTGAGTATGCACAAATATATGTGGATATATTTGTGCAGGGATATATATATTATACACTGTGGTTCTCGGGTGCATTTTTAACTTAAGACTATGTTGATTTCTTAATTTTGTTTTTGAATTGTTCATTGGTAATATATGGAAATAAAACTGATTTTTGTTTGTTGATCTTGTATTCTGTACCTTCCTGACTCGTTCATTCTAGCACTTTGTGCATGTGCATTTTTAGAATCAGAATACGTCAGAATCATGAATCTAAATAAAGGCAAGTTCTATATTTCCTTTCTGATCCATATGCCTTTTTTTCCCCCTTGTTTGCAGTGGCTAGAATTTCTAGTACCGTCTTGAATAGAAGTGGTGAGGTAGACATCCTTAACTTATTCCCACTTAAGTGGGGGAAAAATTCAGACTTTCATCACTGAGTATGAAGTTAGTTGTGCACTTTTCACAAAGGCCCTCTGATAGATTGCAGAAGTTCCCTTCTAGTCCTTGCTTGCTGAGAGTCATTTTTTGTTTGTTTGTTTTATCATGAATAGGTATTGGATTTTGTTCTATGCTTTTTCTGGGTTTTTCTATGCTTTTTCTGAGGTTGGTCATGTGTTTTATGTACTTGATTCTATTGTATGGGGCATTATATTAAATTACATTGAGATCTTGAACCAATCTGGTGTTCTCTGGATAAACCCCGCTTGGTCCTACTGCATCATCCTTTCTCTATGTTGCTGGACCCTGCCCTGTGTGGGCAGCTGCCTCTCATCCCATCCTCAGCCTGAGTAGAACTGTCTCCAAGGAGTCGAGGACGGGGTGGACAGGGAGCCCTCACTAAACCACCACAGACCTCACTCAGTCAGTTCAGTTCAGTTCAGTTGCTCAGTCGTGTCTGACTCTCCGCGACCCCATGAATCACAGCACACCAGGCCTCCCTGTCCATCACCAACTCCTGGAGTTCACTCAAACTCATGTCCATTGAGTAGGTGATGCCATCCAGCCATCTCATTCTCTGTCGTCCCCGTCTCCTCCCGCCCCCAATCCTTCCCAGCATCAGAGTCTTTTCCAGTGAGTCAGCTCGTCGCGTGAGGTGGCCAAAGTATTGGAGTTTCAGCATTAGCATCAGTCCTTCCAATGAACACCCAGAATTGATCTTTAGAATGGACTGGTTGGATCTCCTTGCAGTCCAAGGGACTCTCAACAGTCTTCTCCAGCACCACAGTTCAAAAGCATCAATTCTTCAGCGATCAGCTTTCTTCACACACCTCACTGATCTTACTGAAATTCAGTACTTGTCTCAAATAAAATTGCCTCAGCTTTTTGTATTTAGAGAGTATTGAGATGTTGTTTTTTGACGGTTTTGTCCAATTTCACTGTTGACTTTTGGGGAAAAGATTTGCAGTGCTTCTCCCCCAGTCACTCTGGCAATCGTGCCCCTGTCTCACCACCACACCCCACCCCTGGCCCCCAGTTCTTCTACAGGGGTGCAATATACACCCTTAACTTGCCATTCTACTTTAGTTAGTCTCCCCATGGCGCCAAGTGTAGAGACCTTGTCATATATAGGTTGTCTTAACACTGCTCAGGTTTACATGCAGATCCATTTACCATTTGAGACTGGAGACACTTCCCACCGCCTTCACACTGTGTTCTCATACACCACATACATATACAAACAACTTTCAGGATTCAGATTAAGTAACTACTGACCCCTTTTCACTCAAAATAGCGTAAATGCTTTTAGTGGAGAAAAAAAATGTTATAACAAAAACTCTCTACCTGTGTTCTGGATCAGTAAATAGTCCGGGTCTTTTCTTAGAGTTTAAAATTCTTCAGAGAGGAAAGAAACCATTTATACTTTAGGAATTAGTGCCTAGAACAATACCTCTAATTCTTTCACTGTGTAAAAGGTGCAAAAGGTTATTTGGAGCAAAGGTAGTGTGTGCAGAGTGAGTGATCTGATCTGTGTATATTTGTAACACCTCTGCCCCTGTGCAGTCATACAGAACTGAACTGACATGTGTTTTATACTAAGAGAGAGTCAGCGTCCAGCAGTATTTTGTGACTATGTGATCACTGATCATTACTATCCCTTAGATGCTGAAGGAAATGGTATATTTTCCATTACAGGCTGTTCTAGTTCATAGCAATTTAATTGAGGAAAAGTTTTAAAGTGTGTTTTTGTTTTTTGAGGACAGTGCTATATTTTAAAATGCATTATTCTCCCTAGCCCTAAAGCTTACCTCTTGGTGAGGAGTACTGTTGATTTTACACTACTTGTGTGTTCACATGCCTGGTTATATCACATTGATCTGTTTTGGAATGTCAGTTCTTAGTGCTCAGAAAGCATGCTCATCTAAAAGCATTGCCAAGGACAGGCGCGTGAGAGCTGTGTCTCCCTTCCCGTCTGTGAAGCTTCTCTCCTAATTCTCCTCAATCCCAAACGCCCTCAAGGACCAAGCGCACATCTGCACTCTTTCAGGAACTCGCCCATGGCCATCTCACCTGGAAATGGTCTTTTCTCCTTCCTTCCTTTGTTTAGCAAATATTTATGGAGTACCCACTCTCTCTAAGACACTGATTGGGTAATAGAAGATAAGTAAAAGTTATCTACATCAAATAGTTTTGCACACTTGTAGATATATGCTTCTAAATCTTATTTTCTCAGTTAAATTGTGAGTTACTTGGGGCTACCCCCTCAATCTTATTACATACTGCATTCCTCATAAAATTTAGCAGAGTAACTTCTGTTGAGACTTCAAGGAAGGGAATTCCCCTGCGGTTCAGTGGTTAAGACTCCAGGCTTCCCCTTCAGGGGGTATGGGTTCGATCCCTGATTGGGAAACTAAGATTGCACAAGCTGGGCAGCATGGCCCAAAAGAGTTAAACGAGAAGTTTAATTTGTATGGTGAATATATGTTTAGATTTTCTTTAAAGATACTTAAGTATGCAAGACATCAATAGTTCCAAAGGTTAGTTATACCATTTAATCATTCCATGCAAAATATTCTAATACAGGTATGAAAGTAAACTTAAAAGTTTTTCAAAACTCAGTCTCCTCTTCACATCTATATAATCATTCCTACTTGGGACCCTTCCCCCCAATTATTTTCCCAAGCTGTGTAAGAATGCCATGTGTGCATGTGTGTTTAAACACGTAAATATAAGTCAATAAATAAACCTGATCTCTGTCAGATTTTCATCTGGTATGTATGCCTGAGTGTAGGACCCCATAGAAAGAGCACTGTCCTAGGAATTAGGACATAAACCTTCCAATCCTTCATTCTTTTCCACTTCCTCCTTTGAAAAATAGAGAATAGGGGAGATATTGGGCTGAGCTAAGGTCTCTCCTGGAGAAGGCAATGGCAAGCCACTCCAGTACTCTGGCCTAGAAAACCCCATGGATGGAGGAGCCTGGTAGGCTGCAGTCCGCGGGGTCGCTAAGGGTCGGACACGACTGAGCAACTTCACTTTCACTTTTCACTTTCACACATTGAAGAAGGAAATGGCAACCCACTCCAGTGTTCTTGCCTGGAGAATCCCAGGGACGGGGGAGCCTAGTGGGCTTCCGTCTAAGGGGTCACACAGAGTCGGACACGACTGAAGTGACTCAGGAGCAGGAGGAAGGTCTCTCCTAGCTCTAAAATCAGGTGTGCTTCTGTGGACTGACTTCTTTGAATACAAATCAAGGGATGGAACATCAGAATTTAGTGTACGAATATAGCTTCCATCACTTGTTAATTTTAGCCAACTGTCTCCTCATTTCCTATTATGACAAACCTTCTTTGCAAATCCTGTTCCCCGAGTCTAGAAGGCCCTCCCAAAGGTTACTTGAGAGTGTAAACTACTATGATCATTTTGTAAAGCAATTTGACAATACTTTTCTAGGCCTCACCATCCTTCAGTGTAAGATTACACCAGCTCCAGAGGGAAATGACTCACTCACCGTGTCTTCCTGCTGTTCCAATCCCCCTGAGTCTCATTTCCATCCTGGACAGGGATTGGACCCAGGCCCCCTGCATTGGGAACTCCAAATCTCAGCCTCTGGACCACCAGGGAAGTCCCACCCCTTGTTATTTCTGTATGTAATTCTTGTCTGTCCTAGGGGACATGGACCAAATTTATTTGCCACTTCATGTCTCTCTGTCACATAAATAAATTGATTAAAGCTCGATTTTTAAATTCAAATACAGTCACATTCAGTTCAGTTTAGTTGCTCAGTCATGTCCGACTCTTTGCAACCCCATGAATCGCAGCACACCAGGCCTCCCTGTCCATCACCAACTCCCGGAGCTTACTCAAATTCATGTCCATTGAGTAGGTGATGCCATCCAACCATCTCATCCTCTGTCGTCCCCTTCTCCTCCTGCCTTCAATCGTTCCCAGCATCGGGGTCTTTTCAAATGAGTCAGCTCTTCACATCAGGTGGCCAAAGTACTGGAGTTTTGGTTTCAACATCAGTCCTTCCAATGAATATTCAGGACTGATTTCCTTTAGGATGGATTGGTTGGATCTCCTTGCAGTCCAAGGGACTCTCAAGAGTCTTCTTCAACACCACAGTTCAAAAGCATCAATTCTTTGGCGCTCAGCTTTATTTATAGTCCAACTCTCACATCTATACATGACTACTGGAAAAACCATAGCCTTGACTAGACGGACCTTTGTTGGCAAATTAATTTCTCTGTTTTTTAATATGCTGTCTAGGTTGGTCATAACTTTCCTTCCAAGGAGTAAGCCTCTTATAATTTCATGGCTGCAATCACCATCTGCAGTGATTTTGGAGCCCAAAAACATAAAGTCAGCCACTGTTTCCACTGTTTCCCCATCTATTTGCCATGGAATGATGGGCCCAGATGCCATGATCTTAGTTTTCTGAATGTTGTGCTTTAAGCCAATGTTTTCACTCTCCTCTTTCACTTTCATCAAGGGGCTCTTTAGTTCTTTTTCAATTTTTGCCATAAGGGTGGTGTCATCTGCGTATCTGAGGTTATTGATATTCCTCCCAGCAATCTTGATTCCAGCTTGTGCTTCTTCGCATTCAGTTCAGTTCAGTTCAGTCGCTCAGTCGTGTCCGACTCTCCGCGACCCCATGAATCACAGCACGCCAGGCCTCCCTGTCCATCACCAACTCCCGGAGTACACTCAAACTCATGTCCACATAGTCGGTGATGCCATCCAGCCATCTCATTCTCCGTCGTCCCCTTCTCCTCCCGCCCCCAACCTTTCCCAGCATCAGAGTCTTTTCCAGTGAGTCAACTCGTCACATGAGGTGGCCAAAGTATTGCAGTTTCAGCTTTAGCATCAGTCCCTCCAATGAACATCCAGGATTGATCTCCTTTAGAATGGACTGGTTGGATCTCCTTGCAGTATAAGGGACTCTCAAGAGTCTTCTCCAACACCACAGTTCAAAAGCATCGATTCTTCGGCGATCAGCCTTCTTCACAGTCCAACTCCCACATCCATACATGACCACGGGAAAAACCATTGCCTTGACTAGACGGACCTTTAGTGAACTGCTAAAAACCTTTCAAAGGCATAGGTAAAATAAAGGACATTTTTGTAGACATTAGATGTGTGGCAAACTTCTTTTAAGGGATTATTTACTTCAAACAATTTTAAGTAGTTTATTTTGCTAGGAATATTGACATCAAATGGGTTGCTTGAGAGTGTAAACTACTACAATCATTTTGTAAAGCAACTTGACAATATGTGTCAAGAATCTTAATTTTTTTTGTCCCATTTAGGACAGGTTCCAGAATGCTCTCGGATACTAAAATCTCAGAATGCCCAATTCCCTTATATAAAATGGCACACTATTTGCCTATAACCTATGTATATCCTCTCGTATACCTTAAATCACCTCTGAAAAAAGTGAAAGTGTTAGTTGCTCAGTCATGTCTGACTCCTTGTGACCCCACGGACTGTAGCCCTCCAGGCTCCTCTGTCCATGGGATTCTCCAGGCAAGAATACTGGAGTGGGTTGCCATTCCCTTCTCCAGGGCGTCTTCCTGACCCAGGGATCAAACCCAGGTTTCCTGAGTTTCAGGTAGACTCTTTGCCATTTGA
The DNA here is from genome assembly GCF_049115385.1 of Moschus berezovskii. Lineage (NCBI taxonomy): Eukaryota > Metazoa > Chordata > Mammalia > Artiodactyla > Moschidae > Moschus > Moschus berezovskii. Next base: position 29,336,363 of record NC_142487.1, on the reverse strand, counting down.
GCCACCTCTACATTATTTATAAAACCTAACACAATGTTGTTTGCTGTGTGTGCTTGGTCACTCAGTTGTGTCGGGCTCTTGTGGCCTCATAGACTGTAGCCCCCCAGGCTCCTCTGTCCATGGAATTCTCCAGGCAAGAATACTGGAGTGGGTTGCCATTTCCTTCCCCAGAGGATCTTCCCCATCCCAGAATCAAACCCGGGTCTCCTGCAGGCTGATTCTTTACTGACTGATCTATGAGGGAAGCCTCAATGCAACATTAATTCTATATAAACAGTTGCCTATGGCAAGTTCAAGTTTTACTTTTTTGGAACTTTCTGGAATTTATTTTTTCTGAATGTTTTTGATTGAGGGGGTTGGTTGAATTGTGCATGCAGAACCTCCAGATAGGGATTGCCTTGTTATAACTGTTGCTGGGAACAATTCCTAAGGAAATAATTTCTTAAAAAAAAAACAAGCATCCTTTATATGTGTGGTGGTTTATTCACTAAGTCGTGTCCAACTCTTGTGACCCCATGAACAGTAGCCCACCAGGCTCCTCTGTCCCTGGGACTCTCCAGGCAAGAATACCAGAGTGGGTTGCCATTTCCTTCTCCAGAGGATCTTCCCGACCCAGGGATGGAACCCGGGTCTCCAGCATTGCAGGCAGATGCTTTACCGACTGAGCTACAAGGAAAGTTGCTGGGCTCCAGTCCATGAGGCCACAGAGGAGCCAGACACGACAGCACGCATGCACAGGCATGCAGTTTCTATGGAAGCATGTTCATAATGAATAATCTGTAATATTAACGTATCAGATAAGCAAATGGGCAGTGCATTACACACACGAGAGGATATTGTGGTGGTGGTCGTTCAGCTGCTCAGTCGTATCTGACTCTTTGCAACCCCATGAACTGTAGCACGCCAGGCTCCCCTGCCCTTCACTGTCTCCTGGAGTTTGCTCAGATTCATGTCCACTGAGCCAGTGAGAATATTATGTAATCAATTAAAAATGTGGTTGGTAAAATTTGCACCAAAACAGAAAAATGCCATAATATAATGTTAAGTGAGAAAAAAAAAGCAGTATACATATATAAATATATATGGATATATATATATAATATAGATATATACATATAAAATTTTATGTGTAGCATAGTCAGAATAAGACACCAAAAATTACGAGTCAAAAAAAGAAATAGAGAATACCCCAAAATATTGAGGAGTTATCTTTCAAAGGTGAAATTGAAATTTGAAATTTTTTCTCCTCCTACTTTTTCCTGTTTTCCAAGTTGTCAAAATGGAGCATGCATTAATTTCAGAGAGGAAAACAATGCACTTCCAAATATAGGGCCATCAAGGATTTACGTTTAAAGCAGAAAGTTTTTAAAGTTTAAATACCTTAGTGATTTAGTGACTGAAGAATGTGTGGTGGTTTCAGTAGAAGTCCGATCTTTTTTTTCCTTAAGTGCTGTCAAGTCTGAAGAGCTTTCTAAGCACACGGTCACTGTTTTGAGTTGTTTCCTCGTTCGCTGTCCCGCGGAGCCCCTGGGCTGTCTGGCTTGGACAGGTTTGACGGTGAGCTGTGAATGAGGAAGAGCAGAAGCGCTTTCCTCCACTTTGTGGCCAGAATCCCAGCGAGTTCAGGAAGTTCTCCTTACGTTCTTTTTCTGGCAAAGGCAGAAACCCTGGCTGTGGTTCATTCACCGTAGACTGATTAGGGCGGCAGGGATTCTGGGTGGCCTTTTCACATCAAGGAATGTACAGATGGGACAAGTTAAGCCATGAATACATAGAGACCAAAGCAGCTATTGGGTCAATTTATGGTATTAATAAAGTAGATGCATTTTTCTCAGGGTTAGAATAAATGTGCATGGTACTAAGCTTTAAATATGTTGCAACTCTTTGTTTAGGAATGTCTGCCATAGAATAACTGTTGTATCTTAATTAAGTTCAAGGGCACAAAGCTACAATTATAACAAACAGGATCAGATAATGCCACTACAAAGGGAAAGAGAGTGTTCTGAGAACAGAACTGAAACCTAAGTGATAGAGAGTGAAACGAAACTGAAGCTTAGCCAGAAAGCTATAAAAAAAAAGAAGTCCTGATCTCAACAGAGTTCTAGCAGGTAACTACACATGAGCCAGTATTGCCAAAAGTAAAAGAAATGAATGTCTTAAGTTTTCCTGTTACATTTAGACTAAAAATGAAACTTGTCACCAGCTCATGACCTTGCTGAAGTCACTTAACCTCTCTGAGTCTCAGTTTACTCATCTGTGAAAATAGGGATAACAATTCATGCCAGCCTAGATTCAATATAGACTCTCAGGACTCTCAGACATGTCAGGATGCAATCTCAAAAACGACAGAATGATCTCTGTTCGTTTCCAAGGCAAACCATTCAATATCACAGTAATCCAAGTCTATGTCCCGACCAGTAACCCTGAAGAAGCTGAAGCTGAACGGGTCTATGAAGATCTACAAGACTTTTTAGAACTAACACCCAGAAAAGATGTCCTTTTCATCATAGGGGACTGGAATGCAAAAGTAGGAAGTCAAGAAACACCTGGAGTAACCGGCAGATTTGACCTTGGAGCACGGAATGAAGCAGGGCAAAGGCTAACAGAGTTTTGCCAAGAGAACGCACTGGTCACAGCAAACACCCTCCTCCAACAACACAAGAGAAGACTCTACACATGGACATCACCAGACGGTCAACACCGAAATCAGATTGATTATATTCTTTGCAGTCAAAGATGGAGAAGCTGTATTCAGTTAGGAAAAACAAGACCAGGAGCTGACTGTGGCTCAGATCATGAATTGCTTATTGCCAAATTCAGACTTAAATTGAAGAAAGTAGGGAAAACCACTCGACCATTCACGTATAACCTAAATCAAATCCCTTATGACTATACAGTGGAAGTGAGAAGTAGGTTCAAGGGATTAGATCTGATAGAGTGCCTGAAGAACTATGGATGGAGGTTCATGACATTGTACAGGAGACAGGGATCAAGACCATCCACAAGAAAAAGAAGTGCAAAAAGGCAAAATGGTTGTCTGAGGAGGCCTTACAAATAGCTGTGAAAAGAAGAGAAGCAAAAGACAAAGGAGAAAAGGAAAGGTACATCCATTTGAATGCATAGTTTCAAAGAGTAGCAAGGAGAGATAAATCCTTCCTCAGTGATCAATGCAAAGAAATAGAGGAAAACAATAGAATGGAAAAGACTAGACATTTCTTCAAGAAAATTAGATACCAAGAGAAAATTTCATGCAAAGATGGGCTCAATAAAGGACAGAAATGGTATGGACCTAACAGAAGCAGAAGATATTAAGAAGAGGTGGCAAGAATACACAGTAGAACAGTACAAAAAAGATCTTCATGACCCCCATAATCACAATGGTGTGATCACTCACCTAGAGCCAGACATCCTGGAATGCAAAGTCAAGTGGGCCCTAGGAAGAATTACAACGAACAAAGCTAGTGGAGGTGATAGAATTCCAGTTGAGTTATTTCAAATCTTAAAAGATGATGCTGTGAAAGTGATATACTCAATATGCCAGCAAATTTGGAACACTCAGCAGTGGCCATAGGACTGGAAAAGGTCAGTTTTCATTCGAATCCCAAAGAAAGGTAATGCCAAAAAATGCTCAAACTACCGCACAATTGCACTCATCTCACAGGCTAGCAAAGTAAAGTTCAAATTTCTCCAAGCCAGGTTTCAACAGTACCTGAACCAAGAACTTCCAGATGTTCAAGCTGGATTTAGAAAAGGCAGAGGAACCAGAGATCAAATTCCCAACATCTGTTGGATCATTGATAAAGCAAGAGAGTTCCAGAAAAACATCTACTTCTGCTTTATTGACTATGTCAAAGCCTTTGACTGTGTGGATCACAGTAAACTGTGGAAAATTCTGAAAGAGATGGGAATACCAAACCACCTGACCTGCCTCTTGAGAAACCTGTATGCAGGTCAGGAAGCAACAGTTAGAACTGGACATGGAACAACAGACTGGTTCCAAATCGGGAAAGGAGTACGTCAAGGTTATATATTGTCACACTGCTTATTTCACTTATATGCAGAGCACATCATGAGGAACGCTGGGCTGGAAGAAGTACAAGCTGGAATCAAGATTCCTGGGAGGAATATCAAAAACCTCAGATATGCAGATGACACCACCCTTATGGCAGAAAGGGAAGAAGAACTAAAGAGCCTCTTGATGAAAGTAAAAGACGAGAGTGAAAACGTTGGCTTAAAACTCAACATTCAGAAAACTAAGATCATGGCATCCAATCCCATCACTTCATGGCAAATAGATGGGGAAACAGTGGCAGACTTTATTTTGGGGGGCTCCAAAATAACTGTAGATGGTGACTGCAGCCATGAAATTAAAAGACACTTGCCTATTGGAAGAAAAACTCTGACCAACCTAGACAGCATATTAAAAAGCAGAGACATTACTTTGCCAACAAAGGTCCGTCTAGTCAAAGCTATGGTTTTTCCAGTGGTCATGTATGGATGTGAGAGTTGGACTATAAAGAAAGCTGAGCGCTGAACAATTATGGTGCTGGAGAAGACTCTTGAGAGTCCCTTGGACTTCAAGGAGATCCAACCAGTCCATCCTAAAGGAAATCAGTCCTGAATATTCATTGGAAGGACTGATGCTGAAGCTGAAACTCCAATACTTTGTCCACCTGATGCAAAGAACTGACTCATTGGAAAAGACCCTGATGCTGGGAAAGATGGAAGGCGGGAAAAGAAGAGGACAACAGAGGGTGAGACGGCTGGATGGCATCACCGACTCGATGGACGTGAGTTTGAGTGAACTCTGGGAGTTGGCGATGGACAGGGAGGCCTGGTATTCTGCAGTCCATGGGGTCGCAGAGTCAGACACGGCTGAGTGACTGAACTGACTTACTGACCGAGATTCAATATAGACTCTCAGGACTTGAAGAGGACTAGAGACCACCCAGCCCAACCACTGCCCTGGTGCAGGACCCCAGTCTTGTCTTGCCGTGCGTCCCCCCAGGCCCCTCACATTCAGGGCTCATCTCTCCTGTTCCGATAGTCAGTTCTGGAGACAACTGAGGTTTCTGCTGGGCTCACTGAAGGCTCAGGCAAAGTGGGTGCCCAGCGATGTGCAGGAGAGGGTGGCAGGGAAAGGTTGGGAGGATGTTACACTGATGTGGCTTTGGAAGCCGGTCCTGTTGCGCCAGCTGGGTGGTCCCAGGCAGCTCAGACAGGGTACAGCATCCATCGTTAGAGAGGGACTCTGTCACGGTGCTTATAGGGTGACGACGGAGCCAGAAACAGGAGCCGGGATGGGGAACCGCCAGAGCGTGGGACCTGGGCAGACAGAACACCCTGCTCAGGAATGAAGAGCCCTGAGTTCATCTGGACACTCTGGGTCCCCATATTGAAATTCTTCATCTTTTCACAGCAATTTCCCTTTGTCCTGGGTTCCCCAAACAATATAGCGAGTCCTTAGATGGCTTCCAAGATCGCTCAGCAAAGAGCTGGGGGAGACCAAGATGGGGACTCAGGGAGACAGGGCACTGCCTGGCAGGGCGTGACTTTTCCCCGAGCACCAGGCAACGTCGGGACAGGGCCGCCCTGTGCTGCCCACGCCCGAGGACAGCTTCGCACGGGAGCACAGAGCGGAGAGTCTGTGGGGCCGGGGCCTGCTCCTATGGAGGCAGCCCCACAGAGGGGTCTGGGAGGGGGCGAGGGAGGGCCTGGTTGTCAGCACTTTTTCCCTTTATTGAAGTAAAATTCACATAACGCAAAAGGAACCATGGGAAAACATAGAGTTCAGGGACCTCCCTGGCGGTCTTGAGGTTAGGACTCTGTTTTCTTTGCTGGGGGCCCATGTTCCAGCTCTGGTTGGGGAACTAAGATCTGACAAGCTGTGCAGCATGACCCAATAAATAAATAAAGCAAAAGTATGGGGTTCAGTGGCATTTAGAACTTTTACAATGTTCTGCAGCCACAACCTCTGATTAGTTTCATCACCTCACCCTGCACCCGTTAAGCAGTCACTCAGTATCCCCACCCCATGGCAACCGCTAATTTGCTTCCTGTCTCTATGGATTTACCTCTTCTGGACACAGGGTAAAAATGGAAGCATAAACTATGTGACCTTTTGTGTCAGACTTCTTTCACTTAGCATTATGTTTTAGGGACACATCCACATTGTGAAACCCGCTCAGTCATGTCCCACTCTTTGCGACCCCGTGGTCTATACAGTCCATGGAACTCTCCAGGCCAGAATACTGGAATGGGTTGCCATGCCCTCCTGCAGGGGAGCTTCCCAACCCAGGGATCAAATGCAGATCTCCCACATTGCAGGCGGATTCTCTACCAGCTGAACCACAAGGGAAGCCCAAGAATACTGGCGTGGGTAGCCTATCCCTTCTCCAATGTATCTTCCTGAACCAGAAATTGAGCCAGAGTCTCCTGCATCACAGGCGGATTCTTTACCAACTGAGCTATGCAGCAGACAGCACTGAAGCATTTGGGTGAATTATATACCCTGTGTGGATATACCACATTTGTTTATCCATTCATCTTCTGAGGGACATGGTGGGGGTTTCCATTATTTGGCTGTTGTGAACAGTGTAGCCATGAACATTCATGTACATGTGTTTGTTGGAGTGCCTATTTTCAGTTCTAGGATACAGGATCGTATGCTTAACTTTCTGAGGAACTGCCAAACTGTTTCCAACAGTGGCTGCACCATTTTACATTCTTATCAGCAGGGAATGAGGGTTCCAATTTCTCCACATCTTTGCCAACACGTGTTGGTGGTCCATTTTATTTTTTCTAATGGTAGCCATCTTTGTGGGTGTGAAGTACATCTCACTGTGGTTTTGGCTTACATTTCCTTAATGACTAATGTTGAGCATCTTTCCATGTGTTTGTTGGTTGTTTATATATCTTTGGAGAAATGTCTATTCAGTTTTTGCCCATTTTAAAATTCAGTTGCTTGTATCTCTATTGTTGAGTTCTAAGAGTTCTTTATGGACTGATGCTAAAGCTGAAACTCCAATACTTTGGCCACCTCATGCGAAGAGTTGACTCACTGGAAAAGACTCTGATACTGGGAAGGATTGGGGGCGGGAGGAGACAGGGACAATAGAGAATGAGATGGCTGGATGGCATCACCGACTCGATGGACATGAGTCTGGGTGAACTCCGGGAGTTGGTGATGGACAGGGAGGCCTGGCGTGCTGTGATTCATGGGGTCGCAAAGAGTTAGACACGACTAAGCAACAGAACTGAACTGAACTGAAGAGTTCTTTATACATTCTGGATGCAAGTGTCTTATCTGATACATGTTTGGAATATTTTCTTCTATTGTGTACAGTCTTTTAACTTTCTTGATTGCCCTTTGATACACAAATATTTCTTAACTTTTAGAAGTTCAGTTCATTTTATCTTTTGTTGCTTGTACTTTTATATGTAATTTCTAAGAATCCATTGCCAAATCTGAGGTCAGGAAGTGAAAGAAAGTGAAAGTGTTAGTCGCTCAGTCGTGTCTGACTCTTTGCAACCCCATGGACTATAACCTGCCATGCTCCTCTGTCCATGAAATTCTCCAGGCAAGAATACTGGAGTGGGTTGCCATTCCCTTCTCCAGGGGATCTTCCTGACCCAGGGATTGAACCCTGGTCTCCTACGTTGAGCCACCAGGCAAGTCAGGAAGACCTATCCCTATATTTCCTTCTAAGAATTGGGTAGTTTTAGCTTCTAAGTTTAGGTCTTTGATCCATATTAGTTAATTTTCGTATATGCTGTAAAATAGAAGTCCAACTCATTCTTTTGCTTGCAGATATCCAGTTGTCCCAATATCATATGTTAAAGCTTATTCTTTCCAATTTTTTTTGTCCTGACAACCTTGTCAATTAGCCCTAGATAGATGGGTTTAATTCTGGACTGTCACTTCTACTCCTTTGATCTAAATGTCTTATCATTTTTAATTGCTGTGGATAAGTATGCATATGTACGCATGGCACTAAGTCATGGAAATGTATCAATAAAGTCTGGCCAAAGATCAGATGTATGTAGCACTTGGTAAATTTGATAAAAGAGTAGGGCTGTTAACTTTAAGATATTGCAAACACAAATGTTGAGACAGCAATTTAGAGACCTTTGCAAGAGCTTGAAATAAATATATGAAGAGACAACCTAAGCAGCCTTACTTGGAAGGCTTGACCCAGAAGCAAGGGCGCTTATCTCGGTGGCTGAACTCATCCTACAAATATTTACATGTAAACATCATACGGAAGGTCACATCCATCAAGGACACTGCAAACAATTTGGAACCTGGTGCTCCATATACTAAAACCAGGAAGAAATAATGGTGTGTTTGTTTGCAGCTATTTTTAAATTTCCTCCTCTTTACAGTTTAGTAACATCACAATTAGCTTTTCTCTCTCTTTAGACAAAGTGGTGAAGCTTTCTGATTATAAATTTAGTTCCAATAAATTCAGTGAAATGGTCTAAATAGTTTATTGTTTCCTAGTTAGATGTTAACAAAATTAACAATAATTATTAATTATATTTTGTTACTATGGGTACATATTATTTATATAATTATAATACACTATGTATATAGATTATTTATATTTAATGTTAATCATAATTATTAGTAATATTTAATTGGAAGGACTGATGCTGAACCTGAAGTTCCAATACTTTGGCCACCTGATGCAAAGAATCAATTCATTGGAAAAGACCCTGATGCTGGGAAAGATTGAAGGCAGGAGGAGAAGGGGATGACAGAGGATGAGATGGCTGGATGCCATCACTGACTCAATGGACGTGAGTTTGAGCAAACTCCGGGAGACGGTGAAGGACAGGGAGGCCTGGCGTGCTGCAGTCCATGGAGTTGCAGAGAGTTGGACACGACTGAGCGACTGAACAACAATACTTACTTAAGAAAAATTCTTTAAGAGTTCACTGATTGTTTACTTGGAGTAGCATGTGAGATGAGGAAATTTGTTCATCCGTTTAATAAACACTGAGCACACATGCCCTGGGCACCGGGGTGGGACAGCACCAGGCCCTGAATGCCTGAAGCTGCCATAAAGGGCAAGGTAGCAGAGGCCGCAAAATGTTTCCAGGCTCCCCCAGCCCAGTCTCATCACAGGCTCTGGCCAGACCATCTACCCAAGCCCACAGGTACACCTTCCCCTGAGCCTCTCAGCTTAGCCAAGACATACAGGTGGTTTTCCTGTGAAATCTCACTGGGATGCTAAGGAAAATCCCCCAAACAAGAGAACACAAGAGACAAAGAAACAACCAAAGCAGAGAAATAGACATGGATCATTTATCTGGAGGGAACAAGAGTTCAGTCTTTCCTGCCAGGCCCTCCTCCTGGGGATCTTCCCCGCCCAGGGATCAACTCCCATCTCCTGCATTAGTGCCAGCTGGGAAGCCCCTTACAAAGAGAACCTTCCCCAAACCCTGTTTTCTACACAACATCCCCAATATTCCTAGCAAACCTCTCCCTTTGGTTGCCAAGACTCTTAGGAAGGTCCTCCAGGGGAGACATAGGGCTTCCCTGGTGGCTCAGACGGTAAAGAATCTGCCTGTAGTGTGGGAGACCCGGATTCTCTGGGTCCTGAAATTCTCCTGGAGGAGAGCACAGCAAGCCACTCCAGTATTCTTTCCTGTTGAATCCCATGGACAAGGGAGCCTGGTGGGCTACAGTCCATGGGGCTGCAAAAAGTCAGAGACGACTGAAGCAACTTAACGTGCATGCACAAGAGAGACACAGGAGGTTTTCTGGGCCTCAGCAGGCTGTTGGAGATAGGGTTCAGAACCTCTGGACTGTCTCTAGGGGTCATTAACTTGGGAGTAAACTGCCCTCCAGCCCTCCGTTCATCCCTAAACTTCGCAGGGCAACAGAATGAAGAGAGGCCCATATGAAGTGAAGTGAAGTCGCTCAGTCGTGTCCGACTCTTTGCGACCCCGTGGACTGTAGCCCACCAGGCTCCTCCTTCCATGGGATTCTCCAGGCAAGAGTACTGGAGTGGGTTGCCTTTTCCTTCTCCAGGAGGTCTTCCTGACCCAGGGATCGAACCCAGGTCTCCCACATTGCAGGCAGATGTAGGCAGACGCTTTAACCTCTGAGCCAACAGGGAAGCCCCAAGGCCCATATACCATGTCTTAAATCCAGATGTAAGTCAAGCTAACACACTGTTAAATGGCATTCATATCCTTCTTCCTTGATAAATGTAACTTCACAATGACACGAAAAACAAGGTTCCAGTTTAGAATCCCTCTGCCTCTGCCCAGGGGCCTGGCCTGTCACTCCAAGAAGGACCTTTCATGTATGTGCGTGGACACTTCAGCCAACATGTCCAAGTTCTATATTAATTTCTTACAACTGCATTTATATCTACAATTATCTCAGTAAAAAAGTTTTAAAATATTTACTTATTTGGCTGCCTTATATATAAATGTTGGGAAAGGAGTATGTCAAGGCTGTATATTGTCACCCTGCTTATTTAACTTATATGCAGAGTACATCATGTGAAATGCTGGGCTGGAATAAGCACAAGCTGGAATCAAGATTGCTGGGAGAAATATCAATAATCTCAGATATGCAGATGACACCACCCTTATGGCAGAAAGTGAAGAGGAACTGAAGAGCCTCTTGATGAAAGTGAAAGAGGAGAGTGAAAAAGTTGGCTTAAAGGTCAACATTCAGAAAACAAAGATCATGGCATCTTGTCCCATCACTTCATGGCAAATAGATGGGGAAACAGTGGAAACATGAGAGACTTTATTTTCTTGAGCTCCAAAATCACTGCAGATGGTGATTGCAGCCATGAAATTAAAAGACACTTACTCCTTGGAAGAAAAGCTATGACCAACTTAGATAGTATATTAAAAAGCAGAGACATTACCTTGCTGACAAAGGTCCATCTAGCCAAAGCTATGGTTTTTCCAGTGGTCAAGTATGGATGTGATAATTGGACCATAAAGAAAGTCGAGCACTGAAGAACTGATGGGTATGAACTTTGGTGTTGGCGAAGATTCTTGAGAATCCCTTGGACTGCAAGGAGATCCAACCAGTCCATCCTAAAGGAAATCAGTCCTGAATATTCATTGGAAGGACTGATGCTGAAGCTGAAACTCCAACACTTTGGCCACCTGTTGCGAAGAGCTGACTCATTTGAAAAGACCCTGATGCTGGGAAAGATTGAAGGCAGGGGGAGAAGGGGACGACAGAGGATGAGATGGTTGGATGGCATCACTGACTCGATGGACATGAGTTTGAGTGAACTCCAGGAGTTGGTGATAGACAGAGAGGCCTGGTGTGCTGCAGTCCATGGGGTCGCAAAGAGTCAGACACGACTGAGCGACTGAACTGAAACTGAAACCTTGCTGCCTTGGATCTTAGTTTCGTCGGGTGGATCCTCCACTGTGGCCCACAGACTCCTGAGTTGTGGCACAAGGGCCTAATTGCATTATCTTTCTTACACTCGACGGTAAGCACACCTGCACTTTTCTTTGGAGGGAGACACTGTCGCTACGTTTTGAAGGTGTTCTTCTCCTAGAAATGACAGTCCAGGCAAAGGGCCGCCAGAGCATCTACTCCCAAGATGTGCAGAAACACAAGAGACCATGGAGGATGGGCCCCCAGCAATGACAGCTCAGGACCCCAATTGCTTGGGTCCCGGACTGAAAAACAAAGCAGCTCTCCAATGTTGTTGGGGTCCACGGCATGTGGGATCTTAGTTCTCCTGCATTGCAAGGCAGATTGTTAGCCACTGGACCACCAGGGAAGTCCCTCATAAAACGTTTAACTAAAAAACAAAGAGAGTATGTGTGTGTGTGTGTGTGTGTGTGTGTGTGTGTGTGTGTACCTGTGTGCTGGATGACCTGTACACTCAAACAAGTGGGGCCCCCGTGCTGGGCTGCCTGCTGTCAGGGGCCCCGTCTGGTGACCTTCAGCCTGGCCCCTCCTCACAGCACAAGGAGCCCCCAGGTCTCGCCTAGGACCGCCCTGTGCTTCCCCTTCCAAATCAGGGCCTTAGAATTCCCTGCTCGAACAGCTTCAGTCCATTCCGAGGATGCTGTGGCCTTGCCCTTTTTCCATCCTCCCAAGTAAAGTGTTCTGCTCTGTTTGTGTGTGCACTTCTAAGCCCACGGGTAGCCCCAGGGTGAGCTGTTTCTGGGGAATATGAACAGAGCTTGCTGGAAAAGGAAGGTTTAGCATGTTGGCAACCACTCACGGCCGTGACCAGTGTGGGGAAGGCAAGGCGGGCACACAGTTGTCTTCCCGTTTTTGCCATAAGATTCTGGAAAGGAAACCGAGAAGAAGGCTGAGCCAGCCTTCCACGCCCTCTCTGACCTCTAGGGACTGGGGCACGGTTCTTAAAACTCAGAGACAAAGATCAACTCTTCTGCTCCAATCAATTGCAAACGACTGTGACAGCCAACAGGATGGCCAGCACCAGTGCAGACAATAAAGCACAGGAACCTGAACTAGGCCAGGCGGTGTTTTGTGACTCCGCCTTCTGAATCACGGGCTGCCCGTGCTCCTCTGGGAAGAAGGGCCGTTGATTTTGGCATCCGATGCCCAACAGTTCAAAGTACAGTTGCCTTTTCTAGGTTCTTCTGGCCCTGCCAGGACGTGACCAGGAGGTCCACAGCGGACAGCTCTTTCTTGTGTTGAGTCCTGTCAGACACGAGGGTTTCTTGGTTCCTACAATAACCCCGCTTTCTGAGGATAAAGCAAATCTGCAACTTGATGGTCATGGCCCAGAAGTAGACAGAATAGAGGGGAGAGCTGAACTCGGGGTACAGTTGAGAAGCTTCTGGAGGTTTAATATTTAGTAACAGCATCGTGTGTCAATCACCAAGTGCTGAATGCTTTAGAGTTTGGAGCATTTCTTTTTCTATTCCAGACCAATTTCTGCCTCACAGTAGAGCTGTGGATTTACCATCTTAGGTATTTCTGCACTGCCTCGTTCCCTCCCAAAAGGATTTGAAACAGCTTGTCTCCCTTTAAGGTTAATGTGTCTGGGTCCCAGCGCTCTACAAAGTGCATTTGGTTTTATATGAGTCAGCCAAAATTTCTCTTGGGAAATTATCAGAGAAAATAAAAAACTGAGCAAGGAAAGGCAGAGTCACAGTGGAGGACACTTGGGTCCGAGGGAGCTGCAGAGATGTCCGCTGAGGCTGCCCCGGAGGAAAAGGCACCACGAGACAGTTTCCAGGGGCTGTTCCAGAGAACAGGGCCTGGCAGGCAGACCGCACTCAGCAAACGTTTGTTGAGTGGGGCAGCGTCTCCCAGCCAGCACGCTGCTGCCTGGGGAAGGGACGGGCAGCTGGTGCCCTTGGCCACAAATGTTACCATTTCCTACATGAGCCGTGCAGAAGGCCCCAGAGCCAGCCCTGGCACTCTGAAGGCACCATGGACTCCTCCAGGGCAGGGAAGAGAGCTCATCTGTATTTACATCCTAAGCGCAAGGCATCATGCCTGACATCTATGCAAGAAAGGGAAAGTGTTAGCTGCTCAGTCGTGTTCGACTCTGCGACTCCAAGGGCTGTAGACCCCCAGGCTCCTCTGTCCATGGAATTCTCCAGGCAAGAACACTGGAGTGGGGAGCCATTCCCTTCTCCTGGGGATCTTTCAGACCAGGGATTGAACCTGGGTCTCCTACATTGCAGGCAGATGTTTTATCCTCTGAGCCACCAGGGAAATCCTGGCATCTGGTAGGCACTAAATAAACGTTGAGTAGCATTTGCAAGCATGCTTTTTGTAACTTCCTCCAAGTCGTCTATTAGGATGCTGAGCAGTAAAAAGATCACGGACAGAACCATTGATCCTCCAGGTGCCAGGCTGACAATCATGCATTAATCCACATTGGAGGGAGGCGAGGGCTGAGAAGAAGGAGACTGCTGAGACATGACGGTTTTAGCTCAAACAGTAGAACGGCTGTCCCGGGGCAAACTAGACTCTAATGAGTGAGAAAGAGAGACAAGGTCAAGACCCCCCAGGAAGAGGGCCGTGGGTGGGCCTCGGGGAGAGCGGCGTTCTTATAACCGCGGGGACAGGGGTTGATGTTCGCTTTTTCTGGGACAGGATTGGGTGACTTTTACGAGAAGTCATAAATAGGGGTCAAACCTCTGACCCAAGAATTTCACCTGTAGATTTCGATTGCTAAAATTTAATCAGCTTCACAAAGATATTAGTATGTGTACAAGACTGTATACCACAGTATTGGTTATAATGGTGAAATATTTACAATAATGTTAACTTTCAACAAGCGCTTAAATAAATCATTGAATATAGTCAGTGAATGTAACATTACACAGCTGTTAAAACGGTGATGGAGAGTTAGACTTATTGAATGAAAATGTATTTGTACTATACGGTTAATAGAAAGACCGAGATACCAATGGTACCATTTTGGTTTGCTAGAAACATTTATATATGGAGGGAGGGAGAGAGAGAAATTCTTCAAGAATACATATCAAAATGCTAATGCTGAGGACTTCCCTAGTGGACAGGAATCCGCCTGTCAGTGCAGGGGACACGGATTCAATCCCTGGTCGGGGAAGATCCCACACGCTGCAGAGAAACTCATCCTGTGCACCGCAACTGCCCAGTCCGCGCTCTGAGCCCCAGAGCCAGGCCTCCTAGGTGCCCGGGAGCCCGCGGCTCCGCAACGGGAGACGCCCCCCAGAGAGACCGCGCACCGCAGCAGCGGGAGCGCAGCCCCACCCGCCACAGCAGAGAGAGCCTGGGCGTAGCAAGAAGACCCAGCACAGCCAAAAACAATTTAGAAAAACAATAAATACAGCAATGTGTACATGTCAAAAAAAGTTTTAAATGCTAATGCTGATTATCTTCTGGGTATTAGGAATACAACTAATTTAACATTTTTACTCTTATCTGTTATTTCTAAACTTCTAACTGTGGATATGTGATATTGTAAAAATAGTAATAATAACACACATAATAATAAAGGTTATTATAACATAATAATAAAATTATTATACACATACTAATAAAAGTTAGAACGGGTGAAGTTGTGTCTCTGCTGTTGATTAAACTGGCGAGCTTTCTGCTACCCAAAGCGCCCAGCTGGGGCTGCGGTGGTTGCCTCGCTGGATATTGTGGGAAGAGAGCTGAAACTGAAGAGACTACAGCCACTTCTAACGGCTGATGCTCTGATTCCATGAAGGAAGAGAGTGACACGGGAAAGTGCGCATCAGCCCCTTACACACTTTGTCAGGCAAAAGCGGTTTTTCAGAACTAATATTTTAAATTTTTTGCGAGGCTTTTTTGGTTTTCATGATGAGAATGTCTCTGCAAATCAGAAATTACATTCTTAGCATTTCCCTCTTTCCATGACTTCTTCATGAGCAACAGTGTGAAATGGAATCTTCTCATTTTATCCCCTGTTTTGGCACAAAATACTGCATACAGATATTTGTATCTGAACCTGGAAACAGAAATAACATTTGGTTCTCATCCCACAGGGTACACTGGAAGCTCCATGAGGCCAGGGTTTTATTTGTTTTGTTCCAGAGCCCAGAAGAATACGTGGCATACAGAAGGCACTTAGTAAATATCTTTCAAATGTTGGCAGAGTAAAACAAGCAACTTGGAAGAAGCTGCTTTGCAAACACTTGCTTTCTCTATGCTGCTGCTAAGTCACTTCAGTCGTGTCCAACTCTGCGTGACCCCACAGACGGAAGCCCACCAGGCTCCCCCGTCCCTGGGATTCTCCAGGCAAGAACACTGGAGTGGGTTGCAAAAACACGAGTTTCTAAAGGGAATTCCAAAATAAAAACTCATTTTTTTAAAGTAATTTTTCAGATTACTAACATTTTTTAAAAAATCAGGTATGATCTTCATACAGCCATATAACAAAAAATGAGAACTACAGTTCAATAGAACTTGCCCTGACAAGGGAGATATTCTACAGCTGCATCTCCAATATGGTAGCCGCTAACCACTGGAGGAGGCATTAGGCACTTGAAATGTGGCTGGCTGAGAAAGAGGAGGTGAATTTTACACTTTATTTAATTCTAATTAATTTACATTTAAGTTTGAATAGCCACATATGATCAGTGGCTACTATCTCAGGCAGTCCAGTTCAAGACTGAACTGTTCATCCTAGTGACAAGGTAAATACCACGTGTTTGCCATGACACTGTGTGTAAACACGATTGAATCTCGTCCTATGAGAAGGGATGGAAATGACCCCAGGAAACCAGTGCACACAACAGTGAAGCATCTCTCCTGTGCTCTCACTCAGACGCTTCCTACTCTTCGTGACCCCATGGACTGCAGCCCGCCAGGCTCCTCTGTCCATGGGATTTTCCAGCCAGGAATCCTGGAGCGAGTAGCCATTTCCTTCTCCAGGGGATCTTCCCCACCCAGGGATCGAGCCCCACTCTCTTATACTGGCAGGCGGGTTCTTCACAACTGTGCCACCTGTATCTCTCATAAATTTAAAAAATTTCTTGGGGCTTCCCCGGTGGCCCAGTGGTTAAGACTCAGTACTTCCACTGCAGGGGAATATCCATTAGATTCCTGGTCAGGAAGTTCTGCATGCTGTGAGGTGTGGCCAAAGGAAAAAAAAAAAATTTTTTAAAGAAACAAAAAAAAAATTTCTTTACCACACAGCCTTCCTAATCTCTGTTGTCTTGCTACCCCATGGACATGCCACAGATTTGTTTCCAAAATGAGATTTATAAGATTTATAAAATCCAAAGCAAAGATCTGTGCAGTGTATGTTGTCAGCATGAAAATGAAAAGTGCAATTTGCATGAAAAGTCTTACTTTTACTTCAGAGTGCCTCCTTTTGTTAGTTGATGATTGTACATACTGCTTTAGAGATATTAGTTATAAATACAGGTTTCTGTTTGTTTTCAGTTAAAAATCCCCACGTTACCCCCAAAGGAGATAAGAGCTTGGGGGAATTGAGTGAATGTGGAACTCAGGCAACCAGGCAGAAGAGCCGTCCCCCACCCCACTCCCTTCCTCAGAAACCTTCATAAGACATTCATGCGAAGTGCTCTCCTTTAAATTAACTGAGTCTTTCTCTTAATTCTTCATCTTCTTGATGTTTAACTGTCTCATGGCTTTTCTTATGGGCTTCCCAGGTAGCTCAGCTGGTAAGGAATCTGCTTGCCATGCAGGAGACCCCAGTTCCATTCCTGGGTTGGGAAGATCCCCTGGAGAAGGGTTGGGCTACCCACTCCAGTATTCTTGGGCTTTCATGGTGACTCAGACAGTAAAGAATCCGCCTGCAATGTGGGATACCTGGGTTCGATCCCTGGTCCGGAACATCCCCTGGACGAGGGCATGACAACCCACTCAGGTAGTCTTGCATGGAGAGTCCCCATGGACAGAGGAGCCTGGCGGGCTACAGTCCATGGGGATGCAAAGAGTTGGACACAACTGAGGGACTAAGAACAGAGCTCAGGCAACCAGGCAGAAGAGCCCCCCAACCCCACTACCTTCCTCAGAAAACTTCATAAAACATTAATGCAAAGTGTTCTCCATTAAATTAACTGTGTATTTATCTTAACTCTTCGTCTTCTTGTGTTATCTGTCCCATGGCTTTTCTTAATGACATAGATGTTACTGTAGGTCACATTGTAGAAAGCAATTTCTGAGAAAAACTAAAAATGGAGGAAGAACACAGCTAAAGTGAATATATCTTTGTGGCATTAAACCAAAAAAAAGGGGTTATTGTACCTTTATGATGAATCATAACAAGTTGTTAAATGAGGTGCAATTACCTCATTGTAACTAAGCTACTATCACAGAAATACCATAGACGAGGTGGCTTATCAACAACAGAAGTGTGTTCCTCATGGTTCCAGAAGCTGTGTTCAGTCCAAGTTCAAGGCAGTGGCAGGTTCACTGTTGGATGAGAGCCCACTTCCTGGCCCATAGACGGACAGTTCACTGTATCTTCAAGTGGCAGAAGGTGAGGGAATTCTCTGGGGTCTCGTTTGTCAGAGTTCTGATCCCATTTATGAGGACAAGGTCGTGTATTAAATCACCCCCCAAGTCCCATCCCACTGGGGATTAGGCTTAAAGGTATGAATTGCGGGGTGGGAGGGACCACATGCACTTTGAATGGATCTTCTGTCCATACCCTTGCATAATTTTACAACATCATGCATGGACTATTTAGAAAATATTGGTTCACTAAGTTGTGGACTTCTTCCAAATGTTGACCCATTTCATTACACAATATCCAAAACTGCATTCATTAATATAAGCACCAATATCATCTGAAAAGTCTTTAAGTATTGTGATACCATCAAGCTTATGATGCCTGACACAAGATTTTTAGAAATCTAATGTTTGCTAGAAAGTTCAAAGAAACAAGGGGCTTCCCCGGTGGCTCAAGTGGTAAAGAATCTGCCTGCCAATGCGGGAGAGGCAAGAGACTCGAGTCCCATCCCTGGGTCGGGAAGATCCCCTGGAGGAAGAAATGGCACCCCACTCCAGTATTCACGCTGGGATAATTTACGGACAGAGGAGGCTGGTGGGCTACAGTCCATGGGGTCACAAAGAGTTGGACACGACTGAGTACCTGAATATGCAGCACCAAAGAAACAGACGCTATTGGTTGCTTTTCCTTGGTGTGACACGCTCGTTTGATTCGTTTTCAAGAACTCACCTGCCAAGCAGTCAAGTCTGAATAACCCTAGCTGCCAGTTGTTCTTTTAGGCAAAAAGAATCTTCCCTGAAGAGAGCGGTGGGTTCAGGGTTCTGCTCAAACAATGGTACAGGTGCTTTTTTCTTGAGATAACCATGGTGGTGGAATACACAGCAGAAGTACTTTATGCACGCTTTCTATTTCATCTCCTGTGGCCTTCAAAGTGGGCCCGTGTACCCTAGAGACGCACCAGAAACCCACTGGGGCGCTGGAAGAAAAGAACAGATGTATGTAATTTTAAAATGTCATCCTTCTGTCATTTCTACTTTTGTCTGTGCTTTGTGGAGCGCCCCAGGCTGACCACACAGCTGAGGCCGCCAGCCCTCGAAGGCCACACAGCACAGGGAAAGCACCTCGGCCTTCCTGGGTCTCCGCCATCCCCCCCGCCCCCACAGCCCTCTGCTTGTACCCCCAGGTGGGGGCTCTTGGCCCCATAGACAGACAGCTCGTGGTGTTCAGACTCACTCACTGCCTCGGACAATTGCCTTTTAAGTTATGGAAGCTTGCGGGCTCTTTCCCTGAGACCTGTAGCCAGATTGCCTTCGACACCAGCTGGGGCAAAGAATCCTCAAGCTGAAGCTTCCCTCTCCCACCCACCGAGGTGCAGTGGGAGACTGCAGTGAGTGAAAGTCGCTCAGTCGTGTCCGACTCTTTGAGACCCCATGGACTACACAGTCCCTGGAATTCTCCAGGCCAGACTACTGGAGTGGGGAGCCTATCCTTTCTCCAGGGAATCTTCCTGACCCAGGAATCGAACCGGTGTCTCCTGCGTTGCAGGTGGATTCTTTACCAGCTGAGCCACAGGGGAGACGAGAACTCTCCATTTCCCTCTGAGAGTGTATGATGTCATCAGTCAAGGCCTTAAGTGCTTTCCAAAAAGTTCTGGCCTTCTCGTCATTTCACTCCCTGTCCCTCACAATGAGCCGCTAACGACTCCTGCTGTGCGTAGGGATGAGAGGGGCCCTCCTGCTCTCTGCTCTTCCCAGGCGCGGCTGCTTCTCTGTATTCTCCCCTGGCTGTGTCCTCAGGCCCAGACCACAGCTGCACACATGGGTTGACATTTCGTCCTAAGACACTGGCTTTAGCCCCCTGTGGGTTTAGGGAGCGGACAGGAAGGCACAGCGTGTGGGGTATTTCACCTGCGTTTCCTTTGAGCTCTTAGAAAGGCTTCGTCTTGACAGTGACCCTGCCTGCAGTTGGTGAGTTGTTTACACGGGAGTGAGTGTGCCCTGTTGTTCTCTTGGAAGATACAGGAGTGACCTTTCTCTAGCCTTCCAGGCCGTCTTTTTCTCTTTTCTGTTTGTGCTCTAGCCACAGAGTGGATTCCCTCTCAGGCCTCTGACTCATTTCGTTGTGCCTTTCTCCTAAGAGCCTGAAGCGTCTTTCCTGGGGGGTGTAGGATCACTGGAGGGTGCAGGATTTACTGGAGGTGTACTGGATCACTGCCTGATCCCAGCAACGCCAGCAAAACTTTTTCCTGCATTATCTCTCCTCCCAAATCTCTCTCTTCACCTGATACCTGGATCCCAAATAAAAATCTAATGGATGCAATAAAAGGTTATAGTCATCTTTGAGACCCACAAAAGGTAGAGTGTTATAATAAAAGGTGAAAAACATAAACGTTGAAAACACAGAGATTCTAAAGGTATATGAAACAGTAAAATAAGAATGAATTCATCACATACTAGAAACCCATACGGTGGTCAAAGAACAAAATAAGATTTTACAGCTTACGCATCATCCCTCCTCCACAGTACGCCACTCTTTTCCCAAGAGGCTCTTGTTTCACTGTATTGCAGCTATTTATTTACATGGCTTGTTCTGTTACTTGGGGATAAAAACCAGGTTCTGTTTATCTCCGTGTCTCCAGTACCCAGCATGGAGCTTAGAAAACAGTGGATGCTCCATCAAGGTTTATTAACGGGAAGAAAAACAGAAAGTATTTCTGGGAGAAAAATGCAGAAAGCCTACGGAGAGAAAAAACTGAAGTCTAGCATATTAACTAAATGAAACCCAATGACTTTCTGCATCACAGAAAAGGGTTTTTATGTAGCTATAATGCCACATTTTTCCTCTAGCTTATGGACTTTCCTGATAGCTCAGTTGGTAAAGAATTTGCCTGCAATGCCAGAGATGCTGGTTCAATTCCTGGGTCGGGAAGATCCACTGGAGAAGGGATAGGCTCCCCACTCCAGTATTCTGGCCTGGAGAATTCCACGGACTGTATAGTCCATAGGGTCGCAAAGAGTTGGACACGACTGAGCGACTTTCACTTCACTTCACTTTACTGGAAACACATGGAGGATTAACCTACCAAATGGAGAGGGGAGAGATGATGGATGGACATGATACCAGACTCATTGCAGATGACGAATTTCAGAGTGGCGTTTTTCACATCCATGATGTCCTACGGGCTATAGCAATGAAATTAAAATTAAAACAAATTAAGCGCCAAATGTCAAATGCCTTTGAAGCCACCAGGAATGATTTGGGGATATTTTGAGAAGTAAAGATGAGCAAAAGGATAAGCCCAAAATCGTGGGTAATGCGGAGAAGGCAATGGCAAGCCACTCCTGTACTCTTGCCTGGAAAATCCCATGGACGGAGGAGCCTGGTGGGCTGTAGTCCATGGGGTCGCTACGAGTCAGACATGACTGAGCGACTTCACTTTCACTTTTCACTTTCACACATTGGAGAAGGAAATGGCAGCCCACTCCAGTGTTCTTGCCTGGAGAACCCAGGGACGGGGGAGCCTGGTGGGCTGCCATCTATGGGGTCGCACAGAGTCGGACACAACTGACACAACTTAGCAGCAGCAGCAGTGTGTAATGACATGATCTTTAATAAGAGCTGGAGGAAAGAAAGCTTTTACCATCATCACCATCCTCCTTCTCCTCCACACCATCATCAAACAAGCAGAAAACAATGTCACTGTTGGTACCCAGGCAAACATCCTCATTAGGAGATGCTTTTCAGAGGCAGAAGCCCCTTTCATCGCTACATTCAAGAGGCAAATGAGGTAGATAGGTAATGAGATGTAGCTTAGTGCTTATTTTACAGTGTGATTTTAGGAGAGTCATTACTGAAAGCCTCCACTAATAAAAGATTCCCCAAGGGGCTGGTATTCTGTTAATATGGAAGAAGATGGAATTCAGGATTTTTATATCTACTGAAACAGACGGTTATAATTTAAACTTCATGAAATACAGGAAAGAAGAAATGCAATCAAAACCCTTAAAGTCCTAGTTTCTTATTTTCCAGGCCAGAGCCCGCAGTAGAGTTGTATAAATAGTTCTGACACAGTCTTCTGTTTTTCTTCCTTCCTGGAGATAATCTGCAGCGTGTCTGCCTGGACACATCGAATGGCGGGCCAGATGGCATTCCAACATCGCGTTTCTAAAAGCCTGTGCTCTCGTCAGATACACTGGAATGATCTTGAGCTGGTGGAGCAGAAGCTGCGTTAAGGGAAGAAGCTTTGGAATGAAAGGAAGGGGCAAGCATGAAAGAATGCCTTGGAAGGGATATTTCCTTTAAAAGGCAGAAGGAACATCTGAGGGTGAGACAAGGAAAACCTTATACGTATTAAATCTGTCAGAATCCCTCTGACGCAGCGTTGCCCCAAGTCAGTCTCAACATTATCAACATATCTTAACAGTACTGTAAATGCTATATTAGGGTTTGTAAATATTTCACTACCAGGCTTGTTAGCTGCAGGACTTTCCTAACTGAACTCAAACAGGTTTGAGAGCAGATCATAATGGATTGAGGACTTTCCTGGTAGCTCAGACAGTAAAGCGTCTGCCTACAATGCTGGAGACCAGGGTTCGATCCCTGCATTGGAAAGATCCCCTGGAGAAGGAAATGGCAACCCACTCCAGTATTCTTGCCTGGAAAATCCCATGGACCAAGGAGCCTGGTAGGCTACAGTCCATGGGGTCGCAAAGAGTCGGACACGACTAAGCAATGTGTCTGTGTCTATAATGGACTGAAGCAAAGCTAATGAGCCTTCCTTGCTGCTATTGCTGCTAAGTCGTTTCAGTCATGTCCGACTCTGTGCGACCCCATAGACGGAAGCCCACCAGGCTCCCCCGTCCCTGGGATTCTCCAGGCAAGAACAATGGAGTGGGTTGCCATTTCCTTCTCCAATGCATGAAAGTGAAAAGTGAAAGTGAAGGCGCTCAGTCGTGTCTGACTCTTCGCGACCCCATGGACTGCAGCCTACCAGGCTCCTCCGTCCATGGGATTTTCCAGGCAAGAGTACTGGAGCCTCCCTTAGGAGCTGCCAGATGATATTCCAGGAGACGCACACCTCACTTTAGACTCACGATTTAGCATGTGAAATTGACCCAGAACATCAGTATTTTATGTATTTATTGTATGTGACTGCACCTTGCGGCTTGCATGATCTTAGTTCCCTGACCAGGGGTTGAACCTGGGCCCTTGGCAGTGAAAGTCCCAAGGCCTAACCACTGAATCACCAGGGAATTCCCCAGAACTTCAGTATTTTAATTTCAGGCACAACTGTCTCTTAAAACACACCCTTCTTTTATGGAAGTCTTTATTGAATTTATTACAATATTGCTTCTGTATTATGTTCTGGTTTTTTGGCCATGATGCACGTGGGATGTTAGCCCCCCAACCAGGGATGGAACCTGCACCCCCACACGGGAAGGTGAAGCCTTAACCCCTGGACCACCAGCGAGATCCTAAGAAACATGTCCTTTTTAGACACCACGTTTTATTCACATCCTCCCTGAGACAGTACAAAATAAGCTGTAGACTGATCCCTCAGACAGTTAGTGAATCACTCAGGGCTTCAGTTTTGGGCCTGAGTATAAGTTTTTGTATACGTCCATAGTTTGGTGGCACCAGTGGTAAAGAACCCACCTGCCAAAGCAGGAGACATAAGAGACGTGGGTTTGATCCCTGGGTCGGGAAGATCCCCTGGAGGAAGGCACAGCAACCCACTCCAGCATCTTTGCCTGGAGAATCCCATGGACAGAGGAGCCTGGCAGGCTGCAGTCCATGGAGTCACAGAGAGTCAGACACGATGGAAGCAACACACACATGGTTTTAGTACATTCACAGATTTGTGCAACCAAACGCTTTTTATGACTGAATAACGTTCCGCTGTGTGGCTCTCCCATGTTTGGTTTATCTATTCACTTGTTGGCAGACATTTGGTTTGTTTCTTCCTATTGTGAACACTGTTGCTATGAACATTCTCATACAGATACTTGATTTCCATTCTGAGTACATACCTAAGAGCGGAATTGCTGGATCCTACGCTAGTGCTCTGTTGGCATTTTTCAATTTCACATGTTCCTTTCTGGCGGCGCTGGGCCTCTGTGGCTGTGTGCAGGCTTCCTCTAGCTGCAGCGAGCGGGGGCTACTCCCCTCCGCGGTGCATGGCCTGCTAGTCGTGGAGGCTTCTCTCGTGGCGGAGCGCAGGCTCTCGGGCGCATGGCTTCAGTAGCTCTGGTGCCTGGGCTTAATCATGCCTCAGCATGTGGACTCTTCCTGGACCAGGGATTGAACCCGCGTCCCCTGCACTGGCCGGTGGATTCTTATCTGCTGTTCCCCCAGGGAAGTCCTCACACTGGCTGCACCATTTTACATTTCTACTAGCACGGTACAAGAGTTCCAGTTTCTCCGTATCCCAGCCAACACTTGTTATTTTCTTGTATTTGTTTTGTTTTATTTATAATGACCATCCTAGCTGGTATGAAGTGCTATCTCACTGTGACTTGGATTTGCATTTCTACAGTGACTGATGATATTGAGCAGCTTTTCAGGAGCTTGTTGGCTTTTTCTATATCCTCTTTGAAGAAATGTCTATTCAAGTCTTCTGGTCATTTTTAGATTGGGTTGTTTGTCTTTTAGTTGTTGCTGCTGCTGCTGCTAAGTTGCTTCAGTCATGTCCGACTCTGTGCGACCCCATAGACGGCAGCCCAGCAGGCTCCCCCGTCCCTGGGGTTCTCCAGCGAGAACACTGGAGTGGGTTGCCGTTTCCTTCTCCACTTTTAGTTGTTAGAGTTCCTTGAATACTTATCAAATGCACCACATATATTTTCTCCCATTAGCACAAATTACTCTCAACAGGACTGAAAAGGGAACACTGCTAAAAATCATACAAACTTGAAAAAGATACTAAAATTCTAAGATAATTTGTGTGCACTAAAAGACATGTTCCAAAATGGTCATTACTCATAATGGCCATAAACTGGAAACAATCCCAAATATCCATCAACAGTACACGGGATGAAGGAATTGTATACTCATGCCATGGAATGTTGTGATGTTGATGACAATGAACTGTTGCACCCGAAGCAACACTGACATATCTTACAAGCATAACATTGAGCCAAACAAGCCAGACCCTAAAAAGTATACATGGTACCCATCTCATTGTACATGTAACATGAGGTTCAAAAACAAACAGGCAAAACTAATCTATCATGTAGAAGTCAGGAGAGTAATATTTTTCCAGGGGTCATTACCGGGTGGAGGATAGGAAGTGGGAGACTTGAGGGTGCTAAGAACTCCCTAATTCCTGTTCTGGGTAGTGGGTCCAGCAATGTGTTTACTTTGTGAAAACTCATCAAGTTGCATGTTTATGATTTGTGCACTTTTCCATATGACGCTTCCCTTAAAAAAATATTCAGACAAAGAAAACTTCACTTTAACCCTCTGTACGTGGGCTCCCAGGATCTGAGCTCCCAGCAAATTAGCTGTTATCTAACTTGAACCTCTCTTCATCTGTTTCCAGTTTATTCTTCTTTTTCCCTGAGCAGATGACAAATAATCCAGGCCTCACTTCAGAACGGATGGAAGGCTCTCGTTCTGTGTGTCCCTCTGTCTCTGCCTCTTGGGAAACCCTCCATCGTGTCTGCCCCTTCGCGCGCCCTGCTCTGCTCCCCCGCGGCTCTCCCCACCGTTTCCTCTCTCTCCATGGTGTCCCCTTCTTTCTCTTCTCTCCCCACTCTCTTCATGAATGAAGTACACGCGGAGCTGGGGAGGAAGTCTTCGGCTTTCACTGCAGACATATTTACTTTCTCTACTCTTCAGTGTAAAAGCAGGTAAGTTGAAAGTATTCATTTCCCCTAGGAAGCACGCTGGCATTCCCGTTGTTCCCATTTTAACTTTCCAAGTTGAAGGCTGCAAAAATACAAATTGTAAGCATTATCAATGATTGCCTCTGGGTGGCAAGATTATAGGTGTTTGTTCATATTCCATGTATATTTATTTCTACGTTGTAAAAAATATGTATTTGTGTGCATTGAGCCTTAGTTGTGGCACACGGGCGTCTCTCTAGTTGTGTTGGGTGGGGGCCTGTGGGCTCAGGAGCTATGGCGTGTGGCTTCGCTGCCCTGTGGCATGTGGTGGGCAGATCTTAGTTCCCTGACCACGGATTGAACCTGCCTCCCCTGCGCTGGAAGGTAGACTATCAACCACTGAACCCCCAGTGAGTCCCCTATTTCTACATTCTTTGTAAATATTATTTTCATTATGATGTGAGTAACACATGGCCCATGTCTGTTATTCTTTTAGGCTTTACTTTTTTTGGACTAATCACACAGCACGTGGCATCTTAATTCCCCAACGAGAGATGGAATCTGAGATACCGGCATTGGAAGCTTGGAGTCTTAACAGCTGGACTGCCAGGGAAGTCCCAGGCTTTACATTTTTTAAGTTTCAGAAATTAAATATTTTAGAAAAAATAAAATTTTTAACCAGCTCTAGTTTTCCTCTTTGGTACTACAGAACATAGTATCACAGTAATGAGATACTTTTTACTTTTCCTAAGTTCTCCATTAGGATTGCCAGACAAAATATAGGAGGCCCAGTTAAATTTGAAGTTCAGGTAAAAGAATGAATAATTTTTGCAACCTAACAAGAATTATTCATTTTTTTAATCTGAACTTCAAATGTAACTGGGCCTCTTGTATTTTTATTTGCTAAACCAAACAATCTTAATGTTGATAGATCTTTTTCTGTGGGTCACCATTTTCACTAGAAAGACAAGTTTGTTACCCATGCTAAGTAGAAAATTGGTCGTCAGGCAATGCCAGTGAAGCCCAAGTTTTAGATAGAATTGTTCTAGAGGCATAGAAATCCTTAGAAAATCTTCCTCTTATCACACTGTTGCCAGCCAGAACTTCCTGCGAGTACTAAGCAGCAATGGGAACTTCCCAGAGAAGAGCACAGTCTTTGGAGTCAGATAAAACTAAAAGTCGATTAGTTGTGTCCGACCCTTGCGACCCGATGGACTGTAGCCCGCCAGGCTCCTCTGTCCATGAAGTTCTCCAGGCAAGGATACTGGAGTGGGTTGCCATTTCCTTCTCCAGGGGATCTTTGAACCCAGTGATTGAACCCGGATTCCCTGCATTTACCAACTGATGCACCAGAAAAGCCCAGATTCAGGTAAAACCTGGTTCAAATCCTGGCACCATCTTTTATTTGCTTGATGACATTGAACAGGTGACTCAATGTTCAACTGTGAAATACTAGTACTACCATCACAGGTCTTCCACGTCGTCATAAACAGGAAATAAAATATGTAAAATATTTAGCACATCACTTGCCATAGAGTAAACTTTTTCACAAATAATAGCTCTCGGTATTATTAGCAAAGAGACAAGGCCCCTTCCTACTAGGCCATCAAATAAAAACCATAAGGTGAATGCACAAATAACTCTCACCAGCCAGACAATGAAGTGGGTCAAAAGAGGAAAGGTACTGCGTTACGAAGGGTTGAGGAGAGACAGGTGTTCACACACCCGAACGTGAGCAAGGGCCACGGTGGGCTGCACTAGAAGCTGGCCTAGATTATGGAAGTCGGGTCCGGACACTCTGGAGACACAGCTCTCACCAAGGCACAAAGATGGGGAGACAGGAGAGATGCACAGAGAAAAGCAGATGACTTTCTCTAAAGAAAAGCAAGACTAAGGAGGCGGGTCAGGTGACCTACCAGTCTGGACGTGATTTCACATCTCTGGCGCGTTAGCAGAGCCATGACAAGATGAGGATACTTAGAAGATGACTATGCGACCTCCCTGGTGGTCCAGTGGCTAAGGCTCCATGCTCACAACACAGGTTCAATCCCTGGTCGGGGAACTAGATCCCACATGCCGTGACTACGAGCTTGCTTGCCACAGCTGAAAGTCCTGCCACAGAGAAGACTGGCGATTCCATGTGCTGCAACTCAAACCTGGGGCAACCAAATAAATTAGTGAATTCAGTGCAGTTCAGTCGCTCAGTTGTGTCCAACTCTTTGTGACCCCATGGACTGCAGCACACCAGGCCTCCCTGTCCATCGCCAACTCCCGGAGTTCACTCAAACTCATGTCCATTGAGTCGGTGATGCCATCCAACCATCTCATCCTCTGTCGTCCCCTTCTCCTCCCGCCTTCAGTCTTTCCCAGCATCAGGGTCTTTTCAAGTGAGTCAGCTCTTCCCATCAGGTGGCCAAAGTATTGGAGTTTCAGCTTCAGCATCAGTCCTTCCAATGAATATTCAGGACTGCTTTCCTTAAGGATGGACTGGTTGGATCTCCTTGCTGTCCAAGGGACTCTCATTAATGAATTAATGAATGAAAAAATAATGAATTAATAAAATATTAATGAATTAAAAAAACCGTTATTCTGTAGCAATGGATTGCAAGGCCTGAGAGGGAAATTTCCTGGGGACCTAGGGTGGGGGTGCCGAGTTCAGGATCTCACGGCTCCCCTGCTTACAACCTTCTGTGGCTTCCCCCTGCCCTCGGGGCCAAGTCCGGATGCCTAGGGGGTGTCAAGGCCCGCAGGCTCTGCCACTGCTGGTTCCTGTGGTCTCTCTGTACCCTCGCCTTCATGTCTGTGCTCCCCTGTCACCAGCACGTGGCCGGGCCTCCCCTGCTCCCTGTTCAGATTGCAGCTTCCTGGATCCTTTTTCAGAAACTGTCTCTGAACCTTCCATGGGGTTAGACCTCCTGTGCATGCTCCCAAAGCACCGTACTGCTCTCCTGGGCAAGCCTGTCATTACTCACCATTTATAATCATTTCTTTGCTTCCCTGGTGGCTCAGTGGTAAAGAATCCGCCTGCCGATGCAGGAGATCTGAGTATGACCCCTGGGTCGGGAAGATCCCCTGGAGAAGGAATGGCAACAATCCAGTATCATTGCCGGGGAAGTCCCATGGACAGAGGAGCCTGGTGGGCTACAGCCCATGGAGTTGCAAAAGAGTCAGACACGACAGCTACCAAACAACAATGCTTTCTTTACAGCTTGTAACTCTCGAAGAGCAAGGGTCGGGGGTGGCGGGGGGGCTGCTCCCTCAACACATTCTAGGTGTAAATGCTTAGCCATGAAGAAAAGAAAGTCAAAGTGAAGTCGCTCAGTCGTGTCTGACTCTTGCAACCCTGTGGACTGTAGCCCGCCAGACTCCTCTGTCCATGGGATTCTCCAGGCAAGAATACTGGAGTGGGTTGTCATCCCCTATCCAGGGGATCTTCCTGACCCGGGGATCAAACCCAGGTCTCCGGCACTGCAGGCAGACTCTTTACCATCTGAGACACCAGAGGTTCCTAGGAATAGCCACAGGCTTCCAGTAAATGTTGACCATTGAACATGGAGAACGGTGATGAGATTCTTCCCTTAGGATGATGATGATGGAAATGTCAAAGGCAGAAGGGGAGGTAGGAATTTGTAAATCCATGCTTGCCCCTCTCCAGACCAAACGCTCTAGAAGAGGGGTGAGCAAACTGTGGATGGGACTAAGTCAGGCCGTTGCCTGTCTTTGTAAATGCAGTTTTGTGGGGACAGGGGCACACTCATTCATTCAGGTGTTGTGTATACACCCACCCCCTCACTACACCCAAGGTGGGCAGTTGCCTGTGCAACAATTATTTACTATTTGGCCCTGTGCCAAAAAACTTTGCCAACCTCTGTTCTAGAAGAAAGTTTGCATACAGGTTCACTGTAATAATAGCTGTGGTTATCTTTATGTGCCAGGGTTACAGAGGAGCTTTATATGCATCTTAATATTCTGCACTACTCATATTTTCTACAAAGAACATATTATTTTTATAATCGGTAAAACAATAAAAGTTATTAAAAACCAGATTGAGTGCCCCTCTAAATCTTTTTTCTAAGTGTTTTATACTTTTTTCAGGGAAAAACTTGTTAATCAGAGCAATTTTCCTTTGGTGCTTTGGAGAACGTAGGAAGAGAGCCCCCAAAACTACAGAAGAAATCTCGGTTTCCCTCATTTCCTCCTCCAGTGGAACGATGTCTTTCTGTCATTTTATGAGTCTGGCTTGAGATTCAGAGTTCAGAAACTCAAGGTGAACACTCTTGTGAGGCTTGGCCTCCAGTAGAAGCACACCTCTCACATCCTGACTGTGGCCATGGTCAGTACTGTGATGAGGGCACTGGTTACTATCTGGGCTTCCCTGGGAGCTCAGCTGGTAAAGAATCTGCCTGCAATGCAGGGACTGCGGTTCGACCCCTGGGTTTGGAGGATTCCCTGGAGAAGGAACTGATAACCCACTCCAGTATTCTTACCTGGAGAATCCTGTGGACAGAGGAGCCTGGTGGGCTACAGTCCATGGGGTCACAAGAGTCAGCTACAACTTAACAACCAAATCACCACCACCGGCTACTATCTAGTAGTATTCTGATTGGGACTTATTTTCTATATTTTAGTAACAATTATTAATATTAAGTAAAACTACAAAACATAGACAACTCTTTTTTGTTTGTTTTTGGTATGTTATTCATGGTTGTCCTTTTCACTTATTTTTTTCGCTGTTGAGATACAACTCTTGATAGCTATTGCAGATTTTTTTTAAAAAGTGTTAGCAAATGACTTTAATTAAGACAGAAAATGCATAACCCAGATCTTCAAATATCTGGTGAAAAGAACAGGTCCAGTTTCTCAGTTAGATACCACTCTTCTTCCTCTTCCTTTCTTTTCAAGAACTTTCAAAATAATCAAATTAAATGATTATTGTGGAAATTTTCTGCTTATAATTTTTCACTGGATGTAAGCTCTGTGAAAACAGGAACGATTGTATTGTTCATGACTGTGTTCTGGCATTGAGAACTACAAGAAGCATAGAGAAAGTGCTGATAATAAATCTTTCTTGAAGGGATGACTATAAAAGAAGTAGATAAGAAAAAACAGGTCCCCCAGGAAAGCAGTCTTTTGCAAAACAGTTTTGTTGATTATAAGAAAGACGCACACTTAAAAAAAAAAAATTAAAAATTAAGAAAAGTAGAAAAAAGGACAAAAACTCACTCTGTTTTCTCAAAGTTGAAACTATCATTATTTTGTTGCGTTGCTGTCATTTCTTTTCCGTATGCATATTTTTTAATGCAAAGTTAACCAGGTAATGGTTTTATGTATATGTGTGTGTGTGCAACTAGCTCTTTGTGACCCCATGGACTGCAGCCCACAAGGCCCCTCTGTTCCTGGAATTTTCCAGGCAAAATACTGGAGTAGGTTGCCATTTCCAGCTCCAGGTGACCTTCCTGACCCAGAGACGGGACCCGCGTCTCTTGAGTCTGTGCCTCTCCTGCCCTAACGGTGGGTTCTTCACCACTGCACCACCTGGGAAGCCCTGCATATATGTGTAGGAAAGGGAAGAAGTTTATATATGTGTGTATACATTTGGGCTTCCCTGATAGCTCAGTTGGTAAAGAATCCGCCTGCAGTGCAGGAGATCCCGGTTTGATTCCTGGGTTGGGAAGATCCACTGGAGAAGGGATAGGCTACCTACTCCAGCATTCTTGGGCTTCCCTTGTGGCTCAGCTGGTAAAGAATCCATTGAAAATATATACATATAAGTATGACTATACATATGAATGTATATTCATATATACATATATAATATATACAAACAAATAAATTATATATAGTCTTTCTTTTAAAATTAATCTTACACTGTAAGAATTTTCTGTGCAATTTCAAGTTCTATATAAACATTCATTTTAATGATTAGATAATAACTTGAGTGGAATTGCATCCTTTACTTAATAATTTCCACTTTCTTTTCTTTTGCAGCTATGAACAATGCTGCCATCCCTTTGTGCATTTAGCTGTTTTTCATAGAAAGCACATAATAGGTGGTATATTAGCCCAGAGAAACTCAGTTATGTCGCAGCAGCAAACCTCCCCCCCCCAATCTCTGTGCTTACAACAGTGGTTTATTTCTTGCTCACACTATAAATCCACTATAAAAATGGGAATTAAAAAAATCATAAAAATGTAGTCCCCTTCAATTCAACAAATATTTGTGGAGTGCCTGTTATCACAAGGCCCACTGCTGGCTCTGAATATAGATGAAAAGATTTTCTGATGAGTCACAGATAAATGAAAGCTGAGAACTCTATTTTCATAACATGCTGTACAACAGCAGAAAACGAAAATCAATGAAGGTGAGAGATCATTTTTCTAGCCTAGTCATTTGTATGCCACATCTGTTTTGTTTTAGACACGAGTCTCTTTTTGTGTCTGCCTCTTAAAAGCTCTCCTTTGTGTATAAAGGTCAGCCTGGTATGGCCTTATTGCTCACGCTTGAGCAGACTTGCTGCCAGCCACGAGGATCACCAGCCTTGGGTTTTGCAACACCTTCATGCTCCTGTGACCTCAAAAGTTGTTGTGAAATTTTCCAAACAAAACTCACTTTAATTTACCAAAAATAATAATGTAAAATTCAAAAGGCTCTTTACACCAAAAATCCAAATCCTAGAAACTGTCCTAAGAAAATATTCCAACAAAGGAAGAAATGATATACATATGAAGATCTTTATTGTAGATGTTTATTATCATAGCAAATAGCAACAGGTAAATTATGACATACTAGATTGAATATCATGAATCAGTAAACACTCATAAGCATGAAATTTATATAGACACTTGTGATTTAAGGTAAAAATAGGAAATTGGTGATTTA
Source organism: Moschus berezovskii (assembly GCF_049115385.1). Classification (NCBI taxonomy): domain Eukaryota; kingdom Metazoa; phylum Chordata; class Mammalia; order Artiodactyla; family Moschidae; genus Moschus; species Moschus berezovskii. The sequence continues at coordinate 29,303,736 of NC_142487.1, read as the reverse complement.
CACTTATGATTGAAGGTAAAAGAGAAGGCAATAAAATTCCATCTATGTCGAATAATTATGTCTAAAATATGAATACATCAAAAAAAGACAAGTAGGAAACATGGCAAATGAAATCGCTGGTTTGTTATGGTATGGGAATTTTGTATTATTTTTAGATTTAATATTTCTATTGTTTTTAATATTTGACACAATAAAACATTTTTAACAAATACATAAAAACCATTCCTGGGAGGAACCCTGTATCAAATTAATGTTTATGAAAATCAGAATAAAGCCTTAGGCAGATAACTAACATTGTGCTTGCTGGGATGTTGGTTTGCTAGCTCTTCTGGAAGCATCTTATCAATTCTGTCTTTGTCTGATATGCCCTTGTTACTCATTACTGAGAAAGTGAATTACTCAGATAATGGCGGGGGTTGCGGGGGATAGAGCTGTTTTGAGAAAGAACAGCCCGTATTAAGTGATTTTCTTTGCTATCACTTCGCTGAACTCAGGACATGAATAGAGCTGAACACTGAGGGACGCCCCTACAGGAAGTATGCAGGCCTGTGTAACATAGGACATTTTCTGCAACTGAATATACTGGCCTTCCCTTTTGCCTGGGACACGGCAGACAGGAGACATTCAACAAATTGCTGACGGAAAGCAAAGGAGAGGAAATTCCATCATGCAGGCGAAACCCGAGGGAGAGCAGAGCCCAGCTCTGGGTTGTGCAGAGCCCCGAAGTGGGAGGCAGGAAGGGCGATGGGGACCCCAGGAGCCCTGGGGAGGGCACAGGGCATCATGCCCTCTCCATGGAGATCATCAGGAGGCACTGGTCAACGAGAGCCGACCCCCGCTGCAGGAGGTGAAATGCGATGCTCTGGGGCCTTGCCGCACGTCCTCACACCCTGCTGACAAGCGGTGGAAGGAGATGGCCAAGGACAGCCACCAAAGGGAGGCTGGACTCCTGTACCTCGAACCACATTCTTTTATGCGCTTACTCATTTAAGGCCGCGCAGGGCCTTCCTTCTGCAGCTGCGGCGAGCCGAGCTCTCGCTCTCAGAGCTCTGCGTGGGGCACACCGCCTGGCTTCTCTTGCAGAGCACGGGCGGCGGGCCGTAGGCGCGCAGCTTCCGCCAGTGCAGCGCAAGGACTTCGCTACCCCGCGCAGGTGTACGGGACGTTCCCCAACCAGGGATCGAACTCCTGTCCTCCGCGTTGGCAGGGATTCTTAAACACTGGACCAGCAGGGAAGTCCAGCCTATTACCTTTGCTATTGGTAGCTTCCTCAGGCCAGGATGCTGAAGGGACGGGCTCCTGGAACCACTGTTTATCCTTGAATCAAACACTCCTTGGAAGCGTTCCTGTGCTTTGCCGGTTTGAATCCACAGCACAGCAACAAGGCAAGAGACTTTATTTTCAGTAGCCTTTGCAATTCCTGCTGTTGTGGTTGGTTTATTAGTTTTGGGTGTTTTAGGTTTGCCTGGAGCCAATCCAGTTTCCTCACTTGGTAAGCAGGCGAGTCACACACCATCGCAGCAGGAACCTTCCAGATGATACTGGTGGCACCAGTCTGCGCAGCCAATGGCTGCCAGCTCCTGCGGCCCATTGGCTGTGCTTCTGCAGACAGTGCGGTGGCTTCTGACAGAGGCACCTGCTGGGCCGCTTCTCTGTGCTGAGCCTGCGGGCGGCATGGATGCCCATGGGTTGGTCAGGGGCCAGGATGAGCCTTTGGGGGACAATCAGCATATTCTCCGGGCAGTGATACTTGATAGACTTGCCCTGAGAGTCCCTGGTGCGACTGCTCGGGCTGACCTGGTGTGGGAGGCACTGGATCAGGAGACCAGCCCGCATGGACAGCCCAGCTGCTCTGGCCCTCTCTCGATATGTATGTTTGTTTGTTTTTGTTTTGCTGTGCTTGGTTGCAAATTTAGCTGAAATATATGTATCCCTTGGGTCACTGTGAAGTTTCAATTCCCTTTGCAAAACATTTTAAGGTTCTCAGAAGAGATGAGAGAGTATTTGTTCGATCTGGGTAATGAATTAGACTTGGACTTTCTCTTCTGTGGAGCTAGGAGGCAAGTTATTCTTTTTTCGGAGTGCAGTGGAGTCCCGAAATGCTGACGATGACGGGGTGACCACCTCACCTGCATTCTCGGTTTTCAGTTTATTTCTTAGGATCTCCCCCCCCCCTTATTTATTTTTGACTTATTTTGTATTGGAGGATGGCCAGTTACCAAGGCTGGGACAGCTTCAGGTACACAGCAGAGCAGCCGGACATACACAATACCCATTCTCCCCCAAACTCCCCTCCCAGCCAGGCTGCTACATAGCACTGAGCAGGGTGCTTCTTAGGATCTTTGATGAGGAAATTTTAAAACAAAAATCAGACAAGAGAACCTCAAAACTCTGTTATTTAAGTTATCCAATGTTTCTTTTGCCAAAGATTTAAAAGATGCAAAGATGTCAGAAAACTGTGGGAAATGAAGCTTCTGATGCCAGCTTTCAGGAAGAACACTCTTTCTGAGTGGTTTTCAATCGTCTGCTGTAATAAATGATTAATTTCCCCATTAAATTACATTAAAGGGATTAAAAATGTTACGACCCTCCTTTTATATCCAATTGTTATGAGTCACTTGTATAACGGTGTGTCATGAGGAATAAAAATGGACCAGGCAGTTAAATAAACTATGCCCCAGCAGAAGGCGGGTAAAGAATCCAGCTGCAATTTGGAAGACTTGGGTTCCATCCCTGGGTTGGGAAGATCCCCTGAAGGGAATGGCTACCCACTCCATCACTCTGGCCTGGAGAATTCCATGGACTGCATAGTCACGGGTTCGCAAAGAGTCAGACACGACTTTCACTTTCCTGACAATCTTGATTCCAGCTTGTGCATGTCTGTCTCCAAATGTCCTCTGTTTATAAGGACACTAATCATTCTAGACTAGGGCCCCATCCTAATGCAGGATCCCATCTTAATTCATTACATCCTCAATGGCCCTATTTCCAAAATAGGTCACATTCTGAGGTTAGAACCTAGAGGGGGTGAGGACTTCAGCATGGGAATTTTAGGGAGACAAATTCAACCCATAACATTCATCCCAGTGGGCCTTTCCCTAATACCTGTCTTGCAGCTCAGGCTGTCCTTCCTGAAGTTGAAGGTAAGTTGCCATGTCTGTCAGGATTTTCCATTCAAATCATGGGACCCCCTTGAAGAGCAAAATCTCCTTGTGGGGAAGCCTGGGCCGAAGGGAGCGAGCCCAGAGCCAGTTTGCGTTTGTGTTCTGCTTATTCTCTTTTCTCCTTCCTTAGGTTACAAGAGCCTTGACTTGCTCTCCATCCAAATCTCCTCTCAAGAACGGACCTGGGATTTATTCACTTAAAAGGAACAAAGCACAGGGTCATGGAATCTTAGTGTTAGGTTCCACAGTTCACCTGGTTTAAAAACCCTCCCGAATGACCCTGATGCTTCAGAAAACAAAGCCTCAAGCCCAATGAATGAATGTCCATTGTGAAACCCGGGCTCCTGGTGATCAAGAAGGACAGTTTGTTATTCGCTTTTTTTTTTCTTGTGGGGGGTGCAGGGGGAGGCTGGTTATGAGGATTCTGAAGTCACACCCATGAGGTCAACTCATCCTGCCTTGGTTAGTTAGGGTTAGCTTTGGGTTTCATGCCTGCGATTCAAAAGGCATCATCCTTGGAGGCGGAGCTTCTGGAGGAAGGTGGCTCGGTAGGCGAGGCTCTCAGAACCATCAGGAAGGCTGACATGGAATGGTCCCCACCCCCACACCCAAACACACTGATTCTGATACTCTCTGCCCTTGAGGGGAGTGACCGTGTAGGAGCCCTCAGCTGTGCTGGAAGGAGCCGTGTGCTGAAATCCTGCCTGGGGACCTCAGCACGCTCGGGACATTTAGCCTCTCCTCCTCCTTGGTCAGGAAGGGGTGTTCAAAGTGATCACTGACATAGCTGGATTAACATCTTCCGTATTTGTCACTGTTTTCTATTTGTAACCCTTGTGCTTTGTTCCTATTTTTATCATCCACTTTTTCTTCTTTTCTGGGTTTTAACTGATCATTTTATGATTTCATTTGCTCTCCTTTCTTAGCATATCAGTTATACTTTCTTCTGTTCCTTTTCCCTTCCCCTTCTGACAGTCCCATTTTGCTATACCTTTTGTAGTTGTCCTTGAATATTTTCTTTTAGGTCTTTGTTCTCTGTTTGGTTTTAGAGGCTTCTGTTGATATATCCTCTAGCTCAGAGATTCTTTCCTCAGCCATGTCCAGTCTACTAATAAGATCACTGAAGGCACTCTTTTCTGTTAGGAAATTTCTCTAGCATTTCTTCTGGTTCTTTCCTAGGATTTCTCTCTCTCATGGACACTGCCCACCTGCTGCTGTGTGCTGTTCACTTTACCCGTTAGAACCCTCAGCATGTTCATCATAGTTTAAAACTATCATATCTGATTCTGATACTTGACCTCTCTCTTCAAATTTGTGGGGGTTTTTTTGGCATACTTTATTTTTTTCTTGATAGCCAGATATGATGTACAGATCAAAGGAACTGATGTTAACAGATGTTTTTTTTTGGCCACACCACACAGCTTGGGAGATCTTAGTTTCCCCCAATTAGGGATCGAACCTGGGGCTCCCGCAGTGAGAGTGCTGAGTCCCAACCACTGGACCACCTGAGAATTCCCTGAACAGGCTTTAGTAATGTGGTGGTGAGGTGTGGGCAGAGGGGAAGCTATGGTCTTCGGTCCTACAATTAGGTCTCCATCTTCAGTGAGCCTGTGTGTCTGGACCAAACCTCACATGTTTCTCACTTTTTCCCTCCCCCCTTAAGTGGGTCAGGGCGACCAGAGTGGGCCAGGGTATTTCCCTGCCCTAGGTCAGCTGGTCAGGCTCTGGTTAGCTAGTTTCCCCTGAAGGCAGTTCTGTTAAGAACAGAAAATTCTGGTGTATTTCAGAATTGTTCCTTTTTCCCTTCCCCTGGCTGGAAGTAGGAGGAGGCGCTCAACCTCCGGAAGGTAAGACGCACAGTTTTGTGGGGACCCGTCCTCTACCCTACATGACTGGGTCTCTGGATTTTTTACATTCAAAGTTGTCCACACTGAGCCTCCAGCAATTCATCAGTTACAGTCAGGCTTCCCTACCAGAGCAAGGATAGGGTATGCAGGTCTGAATTTACATCCTGGGACAAGGGTGCCCAGAGAAGAATCGTGGAAGAATGCTCTCTAACCTACTTCATTCACCGGCTTCGCAATCCAATGTGCTTTCCTTTTAGTAACTTGTCCCCTAATTTTTAAAGTAATACATAGTCATTGCACAAAACTTTGGACAGACCAGAAAAGTATATTTTAAATTGCTATGATCCCTTTCTTTACCCAGAGATCTCTACTGCTAATATTTCTTTATATTTTATTCTGATTTTCTCCTGTGTATCTGCGTAGATAGACAGGTGGTAGATAAATGTATTGCAGATTACAGTTTCATATCCTGCTTTTTCCAAGTGCTGTTTATCTCCCCATGTCACTCTTTAAAAAAAAATTATTTATTTATTTGGCCACACCAGATCTTAATTGTGACACAAGAACTCTTACCTAGCACGTGAGGTCTAGTTCCCGGACCAGGGATCGAACCTGGGCCCTCTGCATTGGGAATGTGGAATCTTAGTCACTGGACCACCAGGGAAGTCCCTTCCTGGTCATTCTTATGCGCCTCATATGCAGTGGCTGCTTCACTGAACATTATTTGGGTTTTCCACAATTTTATTACCTGGCCCTTGTTTGAGAACTTTAGTTTTGATTTGTAATTTGGAGGCATAAACACGTGATAATGTTTGATTATTTCCTTTGCTCTATTCCACTTTGTTCTATAAGTGGAATTGCTGGGTTGAAGGGCATGGGCACTTGAAAAGGTCTGATGACTACTAATTCATTTTCAGAAGCTTGTGCCCATGTCCTTTCCACACCCCGGTGTGGTCTTACCCTTTTTAAACTGCCCAACGTCTGATGCTCATTCGTGGGGGCAGAAGCCACTGTCCTGCTGTGGAGGAGCTGGGGAACTTCCCCATCGCTTTTGCTGTAGTGCAGTGATGTCCATCAGCCTACCTGCTCTTTTATTCCAGTGCTTTGCTTTTCCCACTGATGCTGGGGAAGGCTGGTGAGCGTACGACCAGAATGCACAGAAGAGAACATTGCCAGGAATCAGTTTCCTAATTTTTTTTTTTTCCAAAACAAATCCAGTCCATAACAGGAAGGAGATGGGAAGGAGGAGATAAAACGAACTGAAGTGCTTGTTAGCTGCTCACGTGTCCTCTCTCTTAGCAAATCCTGAAATATAAGCTGCGGGAGGCAGATGTGCTGTCAACAGAACCATCAGTTCGTGAACCAGGAAACTGAGTGATGTTGGTAGAAACGGTGGCCAAACCAACACCCAGATTAACCCTGAGGCAGCTTCTAGAACAATCACTGTTTGCAGAACCCATGGCTGCCCCTGAATGACCTGGGAAACCGTCTGTGGCTCACCCCTCCTTCCTAATCCCTTGTTTCATTAAGGCGTTTTTCCTCTTAAAATCTTTTGGCTGTACTACCAGGCACATGGGCACTTAGGTCCCTGACCAGGGACTGAACTGTGCTTCCTGCATCAGCAGCGTGAAGTCTTAACCACTGGACCACCAAGGAAGTCCATCTCATTGAGTGTTTACTTAACGAAACATTTTAGAAATGTGAAACGGTGTCCCCACGAGCCAGCTTGTTAAACAGAACAGAGCCTTTTGCTCAGTGGTACACCCTCCTCTTCATTTGTTCATATCCCCAAACCAAGAAATAACAGTTATTCATAATTTGGTGTCCATGATTCCCATGTGTTTATATTTTACTATGTGTATTTGTATCCCTAACCAAAGTATAGCATTCCTCCCATGCCTTCTGTTTAAACTTTCTTAAGAATGCTGAATGCCTCTTTCTGCGACTTGTCTCTCTCCACATGCTGCCCGTGAGACTCACTCATGTTGGACACACGGCTCAAGATCACTGACTTTCACTCCTGTTTAGACCCTTCTGTATGTACACACCATTTACCCACTTTCTAAGGGTGAGTATTTAGGAGGTTTCCAGTTATTCATTACTGAAAACAATGATGCTACATATATTCTTATACATAATCTTGTGTAAGTTTTTTCAGGTTTCTATTTAGCTGTGGTCAAAAGTGCTTCACAGCATTCAGTTCAGATCAGTCGCTCAGTCGTATCTGACTCCTTGTCACCCCAATGGACTGCAGCACCTCAGGCCTCCCTGTCCATCACTAACTCCCAGAGTTTACTTAAACTCATGTCCATCGAGTTGGTGATGCCATTCAGTCATCTCACCCTCTGTCGTCCCCTTCTCCTCCTGCCCTCAATCTTTCCCAGCATCAGGGTCTTTTCCAATGAGTCAGCTCTTCACATTAGGTGGCCAAAGTATTGGAGTTTCAGCTTCAACATCAGTCCTTCCAATGAACACCCAGGACTGATCTCCTTTAGGATGGACTGTTTGGATCTCCTTGCAGTCCAAGGGACTCTCAAGAGTCTTCTCCAACACCACAGTTCACAAGCATCAATTCTTCGGTGCTCAGCTTTCTCTATGGTCCAAGTCTCAGCATGGCATTGACTTTTCTAAATATTTCCTGTTTGTTCTTCAAGAGAGCTGTGTCTTCTAGCCCCCCTGCCCCACGGCCTCATCAGCTCAGCAGTTAATGTGGTAGGTTTATTGTGCCTGTCCCTGATGACTAGTGTTACTATCTTTTCACGTGGTTATGGGCCATTCTGGTGCTGCCTCTGTTCTCACTTTAATTTTCAGGCTGCTTGCCCCATTTTGAAGGTCCAAAACTGGGCAGCATGAGCATGCTGAACCCTGCAGTGGAGGAAGGGGGAAGCTTTGGGAAGAGAGGCTGGCTTACCTGGATGGTGGTAATAAGACCATTCCTCAGCCCTCAGCAGATGGAACCACCACACGACTCCACCCCTGGGGGTGGTTTGGAACCCAGGGAAATCTCCCAGGTCATGCATTCCTGGAGAGACTCCACAGAGCCAAGCCACTTGAGCTCCCCCAGTGAGTCAGTTTAGGGCTCTTTACTACAAGCATCAGAAAGCAGTTCTAGCTAATTTAATCCAAAATGGAGGGCATTAACAGGGGGCCAACACCATTCAGAAGGTTAGAGAACCAGGCTTGGACAGGGCTTTTTCTATTAATACATATATACATGCATCCACACACACATATATGTGCTTCGTCGCTCAGCTGTGTCCGACTCTTTGCAGCACTATGGACTATAGCCTGCCAGGCTCCTCTGTTGGCTAGAATACTGGAGAGGATTGCCATGCCCTCCATATATATATAGAGAGAGACACAGGTGGACACAGAAGGAATTAGAAAAGAACTTCTATTTTCTAGGTGAAGAATTGGATCCATTGCCGATAATTACGAGAAGGGGCAGACTGCTGAAGGCTTGGGAACAGGAGAGAAACAGACAACGCTGATCAAGTTTCAAAGGCTATGATAAAAAATACCCAATTAAAAAAATCCCTTCAAATGGCTCTCCAGTGAACAAAAATCAGGTATCATGTGTGATCTTTGAAATGGACTGCTGGGCTCTGTCAGAGGGCTCCATCAGGTTCTGCAGAACCTCGCACAAAGCACAGTCTATTTCTCCAGGAAGGAAAATGATGGCGTAGTTAGCATCTGCTTGTTCTAAGCTTAAAGTCCAAATTGTACTACTTGTTCTGACTAACTTTCTAAGAACGAGGAAAGGACTTTTTAGAGCAGCAGTTCCAACCATTTTTGGCTCCAAGGACTGGAAGACTGGGGAAGGGAGACAGGGCTTTGGACAGATTCAGGCTCATCGTGTTCCCTCTGCTCTTTATCTCGATTGTTATTCCATTGTGACACACAGTGAGCTCCTTACACACCTCACCACAGAGCGGAATCAGTGGGAGCCCCGAGGTTGCTCTCCTGCAGCTGGATGGTCCCATCTGGGGGTGACGGGAGGCAGTGACCCCTGAAGTGTGTTGACTACATCCAGTCTACTCTGTAATCTTGTTTTGGTTGCTGTTACTGCAGAAAACGCTGCTTCATAAAGATGGGATGTTAGAAATGGAAGCAGGCTTTTCTGTGCTTTTGTGGCAACTCAGGATGTTCTTGAGAGTCCCTTGGACAGCGAGGAGATCAGACCAGTCCATCCTAAAGGAATCAGTCCTGAACATTCATTGGAAGGACTGATGAAGCTGAAGCTCCAATACTTTGGCCACCTGATGCGAAGAGCCAACTCATTGGAAAAGACCCTGATGCTGGGAAACAGTAAAGGTGGGAGGAGAAGGGGACGACAGAGGAAAAGATGGTTGGATGGCATCACCGACTCAGTGGACATGAGTTTGAGCAAGCTCCGGGAGATAGTGGAGAACAGAATCCTGGCGTACTGCAGTCCATGGCATACAAAGAGTCGGACATGACTTAGCAACTGAACAGGATATTCCACTCTGACTTTAATCCAGCGAGTATGGAGATTTGAAGTTGTTTCAAACCAACTCTGACCTCCAGCTGTGTGGCCCAGTTCCTAACAGGTGTGCTGGTCCACGGTGCAGGATTTGGGAACCCTTGTTCTAGAGCAAAGGGACAGTTTCGACCAGTGGTGATACATAGTGACATTGGAGGGAAAAAAGAAGCCAATTTTGCTCTCCTGGAACTGGAATGGGCTCCTCCTGGGCGAGCTGGAACAATCCTCCTGGATGTGTGAACACCACGGGCGGTTCTCCCTGCACAGAGCCCAGGCCGGAGCGTCAGAGGACCTCCCTGGGCTCTGTCCTGAGTCCAGCAGTGAAAGGTGGGCTGCAGGGAGGCTGCGCCTGGCGGGAGCAGTAAGAGGGTGAGTGACCACCGGGGCGCGCTGACGGCACTCATCCGGGGGGCGGGGGTCTCAGACCTGCAGAGCACTGGGGGCTTCTGGGCAGCCCTCTTTCTGGAAGCTCTGACACAGGGCAGGCAGGGCTGGGCTGAGCGGTGTGACTGCGGGGGCCCTCTCCTTTCCTTTGAAGATATTCAAGACTCGCTGCCGGTTTCCTGGGAAGTTCCCCTGTCTGCCTCGTGGGCCAGAGTGGAGATGCCAGAGTGGAGACGCGCGGGCCTGTCTGCGGCAGATGGAGAAGCAGCTTGGCCTCCGGGCCGAGGAGGGACACCCGCGGACAGGCCCGGGGGTGCGGGGCCTGCTGAGGACCGGAGCTGCCTCCAGGGCTCCTGACGCTATCCAGATGGCTCTGCGCCTGTGGGCAGAGAGCCAAGCCCCAACGAATTCCCGCACAGACGGACCCCGGACGCCTGCCCGACCCCCCCAGACCAAGACCGCAACAGGCCTGCACCATGTTACTCCCTGCAAGCCGGGAGGAAGCTCTGGAATGATTCAGGCCCAGATAACTAGGGAAGGCCGGGCCACTCGCGGGAGTGGGGGTGCTTCCCTGGGGGCTCAGATGGTAAAGAACCTGCCTGCAAATCCCTAGGTGGGGAAGACCCCTGGAGGAGGGGATGGCACCCACCCCAGTGTTCTTGCCTGGAAATCCCATGGACAGAGGAGCCTGGTGGGCTACAGTCCATGGGGTCACAAAGAGTCAGACATAGCTTAGCAACTAAACAACAATACATCATCATATATAGTATAAATACTAATTATATATATGTAGTTTTATTAGTATGAGATAACATTCATATTTCATGTCAACACAAGAAAAACTTGAATACAGAACTTTTCTCTTGCCCTTCGGTCTCCTCTCTACCCCAACTGTGAGTCCTGTACCCGCACTGTAATTTGACCAAACCGCCCCGTCAGCAGGGACACCTGTTCAACCAGAAAGAGAAACACAACACCCTCCGAGCACTGCCAGCTCCTGTAAAGACAATGTTCCTTCTCAGTCTTGTAAAGGGCCACAAGCATGCATAGATTTGCATTGTGTAAGCTGTCAATGGGCTTCCCGGTGGCTCAGCAATGCAGGAGATACCAGTCCAATTCCAGGGTAGGAAGAACCCCTGGAGGAGGAAATGGCAACTCACTCCAATATTCTTACCTGGAAATCCCATGGACAGAGAAGCCTGGCAGAGAGTTGGACATGACTGAGCGACTGAACAAGGCCAGGTGGAACCAGAGGATGGATGTAAGGGGCACAAGGGCAGCGTGCTCGTTCACCAGATTTGATGTTTAAATGTGAACCAGTAAAGCAGGCGTTATACATCAGACACCTGCTCTTCACCCAGCACTGCGCTCAGAGGTAACCGAGGGGCGTGAGACAGTGTCGTCGCCACCCCCACGACTCGAGGCCACAGTGAATGGAGCGCGGGAGAAGGACGCACGGGAGGTGGCCCAGCACCGCGCCGACAGCTGACTCCTGTAGACAACAGACTGGCTTTAATCTTGAGGTCAAGACTGGCGGGATCAAAACTGGGCCCCCTACCTTGGAAGCGCAGAGTCTTAACAACTGGGCCACAAGGAAGTCTCCAGACTTCTTATTGCACTGTTGTTCTCTTGTTAAGTTGGGAGTAGGGAGTGAGGTGATGCCAGAGTGGGAACATTAGGGGGAAACCTGCAACGAAGGGTAAAGCTGTCTCGAGCTTGGTTGCCGGGGTCAGCTCTGTCGTGATCAGTCTAAGCTGAGGCCAGTGTAAGGGGAAGGGGAGGGGAAATAGAAATTCTCCAGTTGGTCTGGGCTGGTGCCTCTGGCCTTCAGTAGAAGCAAACTTGAGTCCTCTCTGGATAAAAGCATCCACATCTTAGGCCCTCAGGAGGCCCCCAGAGATTGATCAGCGAGTTCAGAATCAAACACCGTGAAAAACACAAGCAAAGCAGCCATCACGAGTGAGAATCAGCACAGAATTAAACCCCTCCCTTCAGCTCATGAAATTAGTCAGACACAGAAACATAAAATGATGGTGTAGCACATGCTTAAAGGCTGGACAAAGGACTCACAAAATAAGTGAGCAATATAAGACTATAGAAGAACCAGGAAAGTTATGGGGGGAGTCAACTTGAAAAATTATAAAGGTTAACAAAACACAACTCAGTATGGAAAAGAGAAAACTAGTATAGCTGAAGAGATCATTTTTTATCTAACCCTTAAATATGTACTGAATATTTACCACAAGTCATTACTGTTTTAGGTCAGGGGAGTATAGCAGTGAACAAAACAGATAAAGGTCCTTGCTTATACAGAGGTTACAAAGTAGACAACAAGTAAAATACTTTAAAAACCCTAAGTCTCAGAAAAGAATAGAGAATGCCACGTGTGGGTAGAGCTGTATAGGGTCCACCCATAAAAATACAGCTGGTGCTGCTCAGTCACTCTGTGTCCGACTCTGCGACCCTGGGACTATATACAGCCCCCCAGGCTCCTCTGTCCATGGGAGTCTCCAGGCAACAATGCTGGAGTGGGCTGCCATTCGCTTCTCCAGGGGATCTTCCTGACCCAGGGATCAAACCCGTGTCTCTTGCATTGGCAGAGGAGTCTTTACCACTGAGCCACCCAGGAAGCCCCACCCGTAAAAATACTGGGGAGACAAGCATACCAGGGAAAGGGAACACTGGGAACGGTGACTCAGAGGCCATGGGGTGGGGATACACTTGATAAACTTGACATCCTGGAAAAGAGGTCTGGGTGGGTGAGAAGATGGGGTGAGGGTCCAAGGGCAGGTCCTGGGACCTTCTGGGATAGTCAGGGATGAGGCCAGCTGGCACTCACACCTAAAAGCGCATCTGCAGTTACTGCTTATGAATTTAAATTTGAATTTAACTGTAACATGCCGCTGGCAAGTGACCCTCAAGCTCCTTCCCTCCCAGCTTATCTGGCGTGCCCTCTCGTGTGCCTGGAATCCTCACCTTTGACGTTTTCCCTGACTGTTTCGGTCTGATTTATTTGCACCCTGACCCCTGCTCCCATCTCAGCCTGTATTTACAGACCCGCCTCTGTGTCCTGTTGACTGTTTCATGCCTTCAACCAGGAGCTCCATACGCGTGAGGAGGAGGCGCAGTCATCAAAGGCAGCACTCAGTATATTGAAATGTCCTCTACAAAATGCCAGATTATTGCAGGCAAGGGCTAAACGGTGACTGCGGTAACATTCTCTTGGCGCCATTACCGGACTTGGCTTGTCTTTAATTTAGGCGCCCTGCTGAATGTGCAATCAATATTTTAGTAATTATGTACAAATAGCTCTTGTTATAAATCAAAGTTGTGCTCACTGCCTTAAGCTCTGGCTTTAGCAACAAGCCTTTTCTTGAACACCGTGCTGTTCCAGTGTGAGTTGCTTCACTCGGCTCCCAGGGCCTTTCTCCCACAAAGCTGCATGTTGGGGCCAGCTAGTCACGCAGATACTAACTCCCCTGCCCAGCTGGAGTGAACTGTGATCAGTGCCCTTGCCCATGGGAGAATCAGGCTTCCTCTCCTGACTGCAGGATTCTAGCCAGAAGGCTACGCTATTTGGTGCAGGCCACTGTGCCCTCGTGCACAAAGCTCTCCAGAGAAGTATTGGGACTTGAGCTGATTCAGCATGAAGGACACTCTGGAACACACACTGCAGGGCAGAGCTGGCCTGTCCTGGTGTGACGGGCCTGGTGTGCCCCCATCACCGTGCGCCGGTGGTTTGTCAGGCTGCTGCTGGCAGGGGCAGCGTGGTTCTGGGAGGGGGTCACCCCCAAGGTAAGGCAGTGCTCGGGTGCCCTCAGCAGTTGGGGGATAGGTGCGTGGACCCAGATAAAGAGCTTCTGGGTGGGTGCCCACAGTCGCCAATTTGCACTTTCAGAAGATTCAAACCAGAACAAGACGGCTTTGCCAACAAAGGTGAAGAAAGCACAAAAATCTGTATTCTTTTTCCCCTCTTCTTTTCCCATGAAGAATTAGGCTTTGTAGCAAACCAAGACAAAGGGCGGTCTTTTTATTTTTCAAAGGGGGTCTTTAAAGAGTGGTGTCCCATGACAAGGCAGTTTACACGGAGCCCAAGGTTTCCATGAAGGTTCTTCCCTGTCACCATTGAATGGCTCCGTTTTTTCTAAGCTTGTCCAAAGCGCGAGACAAGATGACTTTTCTACCTTCACCACGGACCCGCGGCTCTGCGTTCGCAGGCCTCCCCCCGGTAGCGTCTGCACGGCCCTGCGGGCTGGGACTCTGCAGTGACGCCCGGGTCCCCGCAAACACACCCACGTCCAGCCACGGTGATTTAGGCGCCGCACGCCTGTCCCGGGCGGGCAAGAAGAGCAGACGCGGACGTGAGCGCGGGCGACTCCAGAGCAGAAAAGCTGCCCCGGCGGCCCGCCCCCGGGAGTCACCCTCCCTCCGTCTCCGTCTCCGGACCGGAGAGCCCGAGAGCCGCCGCCGTGGAAGCAGCGGCTGAAGCGACATCCGCGCCCGCGGCTCCCGTCTGCGCGCCTACCCGCGCGCTCCCCACCCTGCGCCTGCTCTGACCGGCCGCGAAGCCTTCGTGTGCAGCCCAGCACACACAGTATGGGGGCTTATATCTACTCTTTTTTTTTTTTTTAATGCTTTTTTAATGGTGGTAAAAGTCACATAATACAAAACACGCTCTTTTAACCGTATTTAAGTGTACAATTCAGGGCCCTAAGTACACTCACACTGTTGTGCAAATCTCACCATCGTCCATCTCCAGAATGTCTCACCTTCTGAGACTGTACTCTGTCCCCATGAAACACTAACTCTCCACTCCCGCCCCAACCTGCACCCTGCCCCTGGCATAACCAGTGTACTTTCTGAATCTGTGAGCTTTACGGTTTGGGGTGCCTCGTCCAAGTGGAATCAAACAGGATTTGTCTGCACCAAATGTGCACTGGAATGAACTTTAGGTTACCATACGTCCTACAAGCAGATTGTGTGCGTGTTAGTCACTCAGTCCTGTCCGACTCTTTGCGATCCCAAGGACTATGGCCCACCAGGCTCCTCTGTCCGTGGGGTTCTCCAGGCAAGACTATGGGAGTGGGTTGCCGTGCCCTCCTCCAGGGGATCTTCCCAATCCAGGGATCCAAGCGTGTCTCTGTGTCTCCTGCGTTAGCAGGAGGATTCTTTACCACTGTGCCAACTGGGAAGCCCACAGACAGATTAAATACTCTAAAAAAAAAACAAATCACTGTGTCCGAAGCTCTGCTGCCGGCCTCTCTTCTTGCTCCAGGCTCGTTCACATACCTTCCTGCCTCCCCGTGACCTGCACCAGGAAACCCCTGGGGCCTGTCCCCTTCTCATCCCTGAGATGACAACACACACCCAGTTCTTATCTCACTCACCCTGGGATCCTCGATGTTCCTCTCCATTCTTGCCCTTGGCTTAAAATAAATGAAAAACCCCAAACAAAAATTCTGATAAGAGATGAAAACAAAAACCTAATATATCAAAAGAACTAGTCATTTAGCCCCTGAAAGTGTGACTAGTCCCTGCCTTCTCTGTATCAGGGAACTGAATTAAAAACAAAAACACATGTGTTAAATACACATTTAAACACAAACAAAAACGCAGGCGTTAAACACATTTAAGCCTTGCCTCCGACAGAAGCCTGATGGGTGTTAGGTGCTGTATTTTTTTGTTCAACCCACAGAGATAATTATTTACTCAATAAAATTTAAACAGCTATCCTGGCATAACTGGAAGCCAAGGGGAGCGTTTTTCTCTTCCTACCTCTTCTCAGCTGCAGTTGACAGAACCATGCCTTAGATAACACTGTTCTTTTTAATAGTTTGGAACTTCCCAGGTTGCGCTAGTGGTAAAGAACCTGCCTGCCAATGCAGGAGACGTAAGAGACACAGGTTTGATCCCTGGGCCGGGAAGATCTCCCGGCCTGGTGACCCACTCCAGTATTCTTGCCTGGAGAAATCCATGGACAGAGGAGCCTGGCGGGCCATAGTCCATGGGTTGCAAAGAGTCGGGCATGACTGAAATGACTTAGCATTACCAGTCAGCTATAAAGTTCTCTTCTTTTTCATTTATGAGCTTATCAAGACTAGGAAGGTTTTGAACCATCCAAGAGAGCCACTGGGCCTCAGTGACCTAAGGGTAACCTGGACGCTTAAAGGGCTCCGAGGTCAGGAGTTGCCAGGATTAGCTGGCACCTGGCTCATGAGGACAGCTTGCCCATCCAGCAGGTAAGCTAACTAGCACTCGCAGGAGGGGCGTTTCCGCAGCTGACAGCTTGTGCGTAGTTAACAGCTCATTAGTAGGAGATTCAGGTCCTGATCCCGACCAGGTCACGCTCACTCACCCACCGGGCTCCTGAGCCCTCCCCCCAGCTGCATGACGGTGGTCTCCTGGGTGGCTCTGTGAGCTTCTCCTGAGGTTTGGAAGGTACCAGCCTTCCGGAGTGACTGAATTTCCACGCGGCATCCTAGGCAATGTGAAACCCAGGGTGGGGTGAATTAACCCCTATTTGAAATGCATTCAGTAAATCACTCCAGTTCATCAAAATGTGATTTAGGAATCATAAAACAAAGCATATGTTTGGTGCATGTCTTGAGGATACACAATGGCCCTTCCTGAGCCCATGTTAGGAGGTGGCGATAATTCAGCCATGTTCTATGCTTCTGGGTAGCCACTTCTGCTGGTTAATGGACAGTGGGTCCCACGAGGAAGGAGGTGCAGCTGCCCCAAGGCTTCGGTCTGTCTTTTGTTTGGCACGACATCACTGCTGTCCCTCTTGGAAAAGGCCAGAGGCCTCATGGGCTTCTCTTCCCATCCACCCGGGCCTTCCTCTGTCTGCGTTTTATTGCCTGGAGCTCTACTGGCTGTTAGGCCAGCCTGCGGAAATTCCTCAACTGAGCAGTGCCTTTGAGTCACTCTCAGAGACACACGAGGAGCAAACAGGCCACGGAGCTTCATCTCAGGGAAGAAGGCAGATGAACAAGCAGCAACCCAAGGGCACAGAGACTCCGCTGGAAGGTGTCCTGTCCTCCCTGAACTCCTCTTCCTCTTCCTTTTCCTTTTTTAACTTTTTGGCCACACAGCATGGCATGCCAGATCTTAGTTACCCGACCAGGTATTGAGTGCACGCCCCCTGGGGTGGACGCACAGAGTCTTAACTGCTGGGTGGCCAGGGAAGTCCCGTCCTCTTCCTCGTTTGCTTCTTTCGATCCCTCCATTCCTGAAGACTTCCAGTGCCAACCCCTGCCAGCCAGGAGTCCAAGACACCGGGTGATGGTCCTGTCTAGAATCTGTGCTCTGAAAATGGCCTCTCTTTCACCCACTAGAGGGAAATAAACAGTGCCATGGAGATTTAAATCATCATTAATGGAGACTGCTTTATTAGAAAAGGGATTTTTCTTTTCCGAAGGGGATAAAAGATTATTAGCCAACTGGTTACTTAAGTTTACGGGAGCATACAGCATAGGGTGCCATGGTTTTCTGTTATTTTCAGGGGTAACTGTAAATTAAGGAAAAGGCAAGACAACTTGAGGACTTTTCCCCCCGAAGATAAAATATGGGTTGCACCCAGGAGCTCTCAAAAAATCGTAAGAAATGCTACCTTGAAAACTAGACCAATGTGGTACATATATACAATGGGCTATTACTCAGCCACAAAAAGGAACAAAACTGGGTCATTTGTAGAGTTGTGGATGAACCTAGAGTCTGTCACACAGAGAGAAGTGAGTCAGAAAACCAAATCTCGTATTTTAACCCATATATATGGAATCTAGAAAGATGGTACAGCTGAACCTCTTTGCAGGGTAGGAGTGGAGACCCAGACATCCAGAGCTGACCGTGGAAATGGGGAGGGGAAGGGGAGGACGGGACAACTGGGATAGCAGCCCTGACCGCTGGCCAGCAGGAACCGGCTGGTAGCACAGAGACTCAGCTCAGAGCTCTGCGGCCACCCAGGTGATGGGGGGCTTTAGACGGAGGGGATGCATGTACACACACCGCTGATCCACTGTGTTTACAGCAGGAACTAACGCAGCCCTGAAAGCAATGACACTCCAACAACGAAACTCATGAAAAAGGAAGAAAAACATGTCAAACAAGAGAAAGAAAAGCACCTTCTTCAGGCAAAACGCCCTCATTAACTGTATCCTCACAGAAAATGACCATTCGCGTGAATACCGCACCTGCGGATTAAACCTGTTAAAGATCTGTCCAACCAAGGAATAAGAGGGTACCCTCTACCCTCCCCTCCCGCATGGGCCTTCTCACCGGGCAACCATTGCTGGCAAGAAGCATCCCACAGTTTCACATTTTTATGCCCTACTTCCAGCGCCCAGTAGCCCTCACTTGCCCTCACCCTTCTCAAGTCGCCTGCTGAGCCCCTAAAGCTGTTGTGGGCCTTCACCTGCCTCCAGCCAAGCTGAGGCTCTGGAGCCGCCTGGGGCAGGGCCGCAGCTCTGGCAGTGCTGCTGGGGGCTGGCACCACAGCTACTCTGTGAGCAAAACTGACCCCAGCCTGCAGTCTCAGGGCGTTTATGCCCACTGCCTCGGTTTGAATTTCCTCTCTCCCAAGAGCAGGGTCCACATAAAGAACTGGGAACAGACGCACTCCTTGGAAAGGGCCATCCCTTCCTGAGGCTGCTGTAACAGCTTACTACAAGCCAGGCGGCTGAAAATAATGGAGGTCTACCTTCTCACGGTTTCAGAGGCCAGAGGTCTGAACTCGAGTGGCTGGCCGGCCATGCGCGCAGGGAAGGCTCTTGGGGAAGGTCCTTTCTCTGCTCTCCCCAGCTCCTGGAGCGGCTCATGAGCCCGGGCGCTCCCTGACTTGGACCTGCGTCATGTGACCCTGCTCCCACGCTTCTCTCCTAAGGACACACTTGCTGGATTGAGGGGCCCCCTGCGCCCCGTCATCTCCATCCTCAGCTTGACTGTGCTCTGAGGTTCTGGGGGAATGTGGGATTTCAACCCTGCGTGGGGCTCAAGGATGGTTAATTCTGAGCCCAGTGTTGACAGGGAGACTGAGCTGGAAGCAGAGGGAGAGGGGATGTGGTGGACGGGGACGCACAGCGGGCGCCTCCCTCATCCGGCTTCCCTGGTACTCAGCGGTGGGGACGCCACCTGCTGACAGGAGATGTGAGTTCAGTCCCTGGGTTGGGAAGATCCCCTGGAGAAGGGAATGGCAACCCACTCCAGTGTTCTTGCCTGGAGAATCCCATGGACAGAGGAGCCTAGAGGTCTACAGTCCATGGGGTCACACAGAGTTGGACACAACTTACCAACTAAAAAACAACAATCTCCCTCATTGCTGACTCCTACCGCTGAGATTTCTCCATGGACAATTCTTAACCAACTTGACAGAGAGTCTACAAGCCTCTGTCCTCTCAGACATGGGAAATACCTCTGAGAAATAGCTTCTCAAGCTGCAGTTCTCAAGGAGGTGGGGCCCCTTACAATGGCCTGGCCTGGAGCTTTACAAGAATGCCTGCCCCAGGAATCCTGACCGGGGAGTGGAGGGGACGGAGGCATGCCTTGCAAACAAATCATTTCCACAGTGAAACGCTGGCCCTCCTGCAAATGTTTTCTACATCTCAGGTGTGTAGATTCTGTTTCAAACCGTGATGATGCACTTCCTGGCAATGCATCAATGCTGGCACTTTTCTGGAGCCTGGAGAGGAGGGGTGGGTGGGGAAAAGGGAGACGGGGGTGGGGGCAGGGGGCAGCTGCCTGAAAGGGCAAATCACCCACATCTCACTCATTTCACGGTTCCTAGAATAATATATGCAAAATGTGTAGAGGGGATGGCAAACCCAGTTGAAACCTTGTCTGGAAATGTGGGGACTGAGCAGGGTGCTATGTTAGGAAGATTCAGCAGCTACATCTGTGTGCAAAGTGGGATGGGAGCCATGATAAAGTCATCATCTATGCTCACTCCAGAACTATTTACAACAGCCAGGATATGGAAGCAGCCTAGAAGTCCATCGGCAGACGAATGGATAAGGAAGTTGTGGTATATATACGCAACGGAATATTATGCAGCTATAAAAAGGAACATGTCTGAGTCAGTTTTAATGAGGGAGATGAACCTAGAGCCTGTTATAGAGACTGAAGTCAGAAAGACAAACATCATTTATTAACACATATTATGGAATCTAGAAAGATGGTACTGATGATCCTACATTCAGGGCAGCAAAGGAGACGCAGACGTAAAGAACAGACTTTTTTTGGACAGAGTGGGTGGAGAGGGTGGGATGATTTGAGAGAATCGCACCGAAACATATATATTATCATCTGTAAAGCAGATCGCCAGTGGGAGTTAGATGTATGACACAGGGAACCCAAAGCCGGTGCTCTGTGACAACCTGGAAGGATGGGGTGGGGAGTGAGGTGGGCGGGGGGCTCAGAGGGAGGGGACACGTGTGCCTACGGCTGATGTGTGTCGATGTATGGCAGTGCATGTGTGCACGCATGTTAAGTCGCTTCAGTCATGTCCACCTCTTTGCAACCCCATGGACTGTAGCCCGCCAGGCTCCTCTGTCCTTGGGGTTCTCCAGGCAGGAATACTGGAGTGGGGTGCCGTGCTCTCCTCCAGGAGATCTTCTCAACCGAAGATCGAATCTGCATCTCCTATTTCTCTTGCATTGGCGTGCGGGCTCTCTACCACTAGGACCACCTGGGAAGAAGCCCAACGTAGGGCAGAGGCCATCATGATACTGTAATTATCCTCCAATTAATATAAATTTAAAAAAAATTTTAAGTTACCATCTGCCACAAACACCCCCAGGGACTCTTGGGTCGGGTGCCACAAACCTGTCATCCTTCATGTATAGCTTTGTTTGGATCATTTTCTAAATATGCTGCTTATAGATACAGGTAACAGACGTCTATGGCCTGATATAAAAATACACACAGTCGTAGAAACAAGCTATTTGTATGCTATCCCCACTTTCCCGTGCTTCTAGAGACATACTGATCAGTGGACGAGCTGATTTTTGAATCGTCAGTTCTGAGAGGCAAGGCACTGGGTCTGTTTACACTCCCCAGCTGAGTGCCTGCGTGGTATCACTCGTGTAACCAGGGTTACTGCGCTTAGGCCAGGCCCTGAAGTGGGGGGCGGAAGAGAGAGTAAGAAACGGGCATGAGACGCTGCTGCATTGTAAACGGACGGGGCTTCCCGGGTAGTCGAGTGGTTAAGAACTTGCCTTGGATGCGGAGGACACTTGGCTTCCATCCCTGGTTCGGGAAGACACCACCTGCTCAGAGTAACTGAGCCGCGCCCACAGCCACCCAGCCTGCGCTCTGAGTCAAGCCTCCGCGGTGAGCGGTCCGCGCACCCAGCCCGGGGCCGCCGGTGCGCGGCAGTGGAGCCGCCGTGCGGCCAAAACAAACACTATATAAACGCTTTCGTTTTAAAACATTAAATAAAGTGGTACACAAGGACCTGCTCTCTAGCACAGGGGACTCTGCTCAGTGCTGCACGGCGCCTGGATGGGAGCGGGCTTGGGGGACCGGGCGCACGCATGCGCATGGCTGAGTTGCCGTGCTGTCCACCCGAAACTGTCCCAACATTGCTAATCAGCTATATTCCAATATGAAATTAAAAATTTAATAAAAAAAAAGAAACTGGGGGTGGGAGTGTTTTTTGGTCCCAGTTCTGTCCCTACGGGCAGCTGCACACACCCCCTTGGATAATTTTCAACCCTCGGCATCAGTTTCCTCATCTCTAAAATGGGAGTGAAGAGGCCACCCTGTCTTCTGGCGGAGGTTGCTGAGAGGCGGACAGGGAGTGGAGGTAGGATCAGAGACCAGGAACAGGGTGGGTGTTATCTTCGAGAAATCATTTCTGCACAGTCTGAGGGCAGGGCCATGACAGATAGGACTATTTGCATGTGGAGGGCCCTGCCCAGGAAATCCGGCTCTGGCTGTTAAAGAGGGTGGCCTGGGCGTCCCCAGGGCCCAGCCAAGCAAGGCAACACGCTCATCTGGAGGGTGAGCAGGGCCTGGGATGGGGTGCAAGGATCGCCCGAGGGGCGGTGCTGGGCCTCACCCTTCCCGCAGGGGCCCCTTCTGCAGGCTCCCAGGAGGGGCGGCCCAGACCCCCTGCCCTCACCGCCAGCCCCCGAGCTCACTAGCAGGGGCCCCGGAAACTGGTCAGCAGAACGTCTGCCTGTGAGGGCGTGAGAGGAAGAGTTGCCTTTGCCAGGACCCCAAACTCGTGGCTAAAAGGGGACAAGAAGCCTACTTTCCAGAGGCCAGGAAAAGAGGGTGTCTGCAGAGAGAGCTGGCCTGGGGGGACAGGCCTTGAGGCTAGGGGGTGTCAGCTGGATGCCCACAGTCCCTCCCAGGTAAAGGGGTGGCATGAGCAGAGAAACACCCACCTATGGCACTTCTGTTTTTAAATCTGTTCAATCTTGTGCAAGGGGCTCCCTGGTCTCTCAGCGGTAAAGAATTGCGTGCCAATGCGGGAGACACAGGTTCCATCCCTGGGACGGGA
This sequence comes from Moschus berezovskii, assembly GCF_049115385.1. Taxonomy (NCBI): domain Eukaryota; kingdom Metazoa; phylum Chordata; class Mammalia; order Artiodactyla; family Moschidae; genus Moschus; species Moschus berezovskii. The sequence continues at coordinate 29,281,335 of NC_142487.1, read as the reverse complement.
AGATCCCCTGGAGGAGGGAATGGCAACTCACTTCAGTATTCTTGCCTCAGAAAGCCCATGGACAGAGGAGGCCGGCGGGGGCTACAGTCCCTGGGGTCACAGATGAGGCAGACATGACCGAGCGACTCAACAACAGCACCGATCCTATGCAATGAAGCAAGCTTGAAAGTAAGAAGTCACGGGGTTGTGGGGTGACCTGGCGTCTGCGCCCCACGGGTGAGGTCAGTCAGTCTTCTGGTGAAAGGCTGTGAGGTAAAAGGCAGGCAAGGGGGGCAGTCTGCCTGGTGCACGAGGGCACACTGTCTACACAGAATGTTAGAAGGCTAGTAAAACCGTCTAAAAGGCGGTCAGTCACTCACGATGACCGCACCCAGCAATTCTAAACACTAATGACGCAATAACACTGTGTGTGTGCCGAGTCGCTCAGTCGTATCCGACTCTCTGTGACCCCGTGGACTGTAGCCCGTCAATCTCCGCTGTCCACGGGAGTCTCCAGGCAAGAACACTGGAGTGGGTTGCCAGGCCCTCCTCCAGGGGGTCTTCCCGACCCAGGGATCTAACCTGCCTCTCTTATATCTCCAGCACTGGCAGGCAGTTTCCTTACCACTGGCCACCTGGGAAGCCCAATGATACAATGTTCCTCCCTAATAACCTTTTGCTGGTCTAAGTTCTAAACAACTGTGGTTACTATGGAGTTTACTATTATACACTGAAGCCTCCGTGAGCACATCTGTGGTGTTTATCCTTTTAATAAATAGTCCATATGGACGTTAACCTGGCTGTCACCTAGGGAGGACGCAGTTACATGCGCCTGTCCCCAAACAGGTCACGAGACCTTGACAATGGGGACAACTGCAGACAGAGGTGTGGACTGGAGTGCCTTCAATTCTGCTGTTCTATGTAAGCATACAAAAATACTTTCAAACTGTCAGGATCCACCTTGAACAAGGTACACGATGCTTTAAGACTGTTCTTGAAAGATAAGTGTGAAGAAATTGGTGAGAGGGCTGCTATTTCTGCCAAAAAAAAAAAAATAGTGAGGAAAGGGACAGTTACATAAAAAAGAAAATAAAATTCAAAGAAGAAGTGTTAGGAGAAATGACTGAAGATGTCAATGTTACATTTGCCAGAAGAAATGAAACTTGCAGTGTTCGATGTCTGAGCCAGTTGCCAGGAACTGGACAAGTGCCCGGTGACTCAAAGAAGTCCTGTTTGCCATCATACTGGCACTTTGCTCTGATTTTTGCAGAAGCAAAACTTGAGGATTAAATACACCAGAAACATGTGGTGTTCTCTGGTGATGGGTTTTAGTGAAAACTTTTCAACTGTGGTGGCATTAAAAAGCTGCTGGAATCGATCCCGAAGAAACCCAGGCTGCATTGCCCATTCTGAAATTTGCTGTGACTTGAGACTGAGCTGGGTCTTCGTCAAATTTATCTGTATGGTTCAGACTTCTATGGCTCTACTTATATGTCTTATATGTAGACATATTAGTGTATTAAGTTGCTTCAGTCGTGTCCAACCCTGTGACCCTAGGGACTGTAGCCCGCCAGGCTCCTCTGTCCGTGGGATTCTCCAGGCAAGAATACTGGAGTGGGTAGCCGTGCCTTCTCCAGGGGAATCTTCCCGACCCAGGGATTGAACCTGCAACTCTTACGCCTCTTGCATTGGCAGGTGGATTCTTTATCACTGGTGCTGCCTGGGAAGCCCTAGACATGCAAGTAACGACTATTTATATGACATAACTACTTATATGTCTCCTGTTACAGGCGAGAGAAAACTTCAGAAATTAAAATGAGGGCAAAATACTCCTCACTCCACTATGAGCTAGATCACAAATGTGACTGTGCTCTCTTCAGCCGCCTCCTCAGACCCTTGCCCACTAAAGGCCGTGTCACAGGTACAGGGGAGAAAGCCGGGGTCTTGGGTGGGGGTGGATAAAACTGACTTGTTTGGATAATCCTGGCGCTGTCCCTCACCGGCTCCAAGATCTTGGGCAATTCATTCTCTGAGCCTCAGTTTTTGTTGTCTGTAAAATAGAGACAACAGCAGACTCTGAAAATCAGTTAATGAGTAAATACACTCAGAGGATTTAGAACAGATCTGTCCTGTGGGCACCAAAGCTCTGGACCCCCGGGAGGGATGTTCTGCAGTAGTTTAGGTGTCAGACAATAGGGCGTTGGAAGCAGTTTTAAGGGTAACTGGTAGTTTCTTCTGGGAGAACTTCTCTGCTGTGTCTTAGAGAATGGACCAGTTGGAAGATGCCCTGTCCTCCCACAGGGACCCTCCCGAAGCTCTGATTGGAAGTCTGAGGTGTATTAGCAATTGCTGCTACAGGAGCCCCACGCTTCTGGCCTTGCTGCTCAGCTGTCAAAGCCAAGCACCCTAAGGCTACCCTCTCCTTACGAGCGCGACATGGCAGTGGAATGAAATCTGGAGGTTTCAGTAAGAACAGTACACATACGGCCTGCCTGAATTCAGGTCATGTTTTCCTAGCTCTGGGCTCGTCACTGGAGAGGTGGGGTCAGGCCGAATCTGAAGGACCCACTTGGCAACTCTAAGGACTGGCAAGGAAGCAAGACACTGGTAAACACTGTTTTAAAAATTCGCTAAGTGCCAAGCAGTCTGTCTCATTTCTAATGTTTATTTACGGGGATTTGCTGCTATTTTTCAGGAATTCTGGTAGTGAGTATCCAACGATCGCAAGCCTCCACCTGTTCCTGGGGAGCGGCTTCTGAAACACAGTCACACACTTCCAACAGCCCATGTAAGCTCACGGGTGGACGTGTCCTCCGGGGTGAACTCAGGGACAGCAGAAGACCCTACAGTCCTGCCACCTTCTTGGTGAATAAATGAGGAAAATCTCACCTAGGGAAGAGCAGTGAACAAATGTCCATTGACTCAAAGTTCAGTTCAGTCGCTCAGTTGTGTCCGACTCTTTGCGACCTCATGGACTGCAGCATGCCAGGCCTCCCTGTCCATCACCAACTCCTGGAGTCTACCCAAAGTCATGTCCATTGAATTCGTGATGCCATCCAACCATCTCATCACCTTCTCATTCTGCCTTCAATCTTTCCCAACATCAGGTTCTTTTCCAGTGAGTCAACTCGTCGCATCAGGTGGCCAAAGTATTGGAGCTTCAGCTTCCACATCAGTCCTTCCAATGAACACTCAGGACTGATCTGACTCAAAGTTATTGGCAATCAGTTATTTCCCTCAGATCAAGTTTTAACAGAGAGAAGAGGGAAGAAAGCCGGGGGCCTGCAGTTTTGAAGAGAGAGCAGAGCGAGGGATGCAGAGGAAGAAATAGCAGGCTTGTCCACTTCACCGGGGACGGAGCAGGATGAACAACAGTGGGAGGCTCCAGGGCTTCCCGGGAGACCCAGCGGTAAAGAGTCCTCCGCCAATACAGGAGGTGTGGGTTCGGTCCCTGAGTCAGGGACATGCGCTGGAGGAGGGAATGGCAACCCCCTCCCGTACTCTTGCCCGGGAAATCCATGGACAGAGGAGCCCGGTGGGCTACAGTCCACAGGGCCCCAAAGAGACTCGATTCAGTGAATAGAGAACGTTCTAGCCTGACCCTGTCTGACTGCACTGTTCAAACATTTACTGTGATGCTGATGCGAGAGGTCGGCTCAGATCCGACCAGAAACGCACTTAATCCTGTCCCATCAGACCAGCCCATTCTCTGCAGGAGCCACGGGGTGTTAAAGGCGCAAAGGGCTCTCCACTCTGTGCAGCCCCTGGTGGCACCCGCCGGCGCGGGCCGACAGCAGCGCCTTCTCCGCCACCCAGGCACCCAGCCCGGCACAGGCCGCCCCGACGGAGCGGCGCCGCGATGCTCAGCTCCGCGGCCCGAGAGCCTCCTCCCGCTGGCCTCCATCTGACTGTGTGGTCCGGCTGGGTGTTGATCCGGGGTCCTTCAAGGGATGGAGGTGATAGGAACTTGATCCCAGAGGCTGTTGAGGGGAGCAGCCGGAGGGTCTATCTAATCCGCGAATTAAGGATAATTCCGCCTGTAGTGCAGGAGACGCAGGTTCCATCTCTAGGTTGGAAAGATCCCCTGGAGAAGGGAATGGGTGCCCACTCCAGTGTTCTTGCCTCGAGAATCCCATGGACAGAGGAGCCTGGCGGGCCACAGTCCCGGGGGTCGCAGAGAGCTGGACGCGAGTAAGCAGGACGGCACAACAGCGCGGTCGCCGGCGTCGGCAGAGCCTCTGAGGACCGCCGCGCGGACACCCTCCTCCGTCCAGGCCGCTCCGCCAACAGGTCCTGCAGGGGCCCCGGGGCCCGGGCCCACCTTCCACGGCCCGTCCCGCCGAGGCGTCCCTTCAGGCGCGGTGTCAACCGGGTGAGTGGGCGTCTCCTAAACCCGAATCAGCCGAGCCAACATCCTGCGGATTTAAACAGGAGGGCTCATCTGCGCACAGCCTAACAGCGGGAGTCCCGTTTACGACCCTTGACTAGGGCAGCAGAGGGCACCTGTTTGCACCAGGATAGACGTGTTAACGGCAGGGAAGGAGAGGCGAGAACCCGGCGATGCCCTGGAAGTTTCTGTAAAGGATCACGCGTGGGAGATTACATGAACACCGTCCTCAGGAAAAGAGGCAGACAGGCGGCCTCGCGCCCCTGGCTTCAGACGCTGGTCTCAGCCACCAGGAGAGGAAAGCGCCGTGTCTTCCCCACCCGGGTGGGCTGGCATCGTGCAAAGATCCGACGTGTTTAGACCCTTTCCACACCACCTGCTGCTGCGTGCGGTCTAAACACAAATTTCAGTCCCCTCGTGTCTCTTGTTCAGAGGCAGCTCGCTATAATTTTATCAGGTTAGAATTTCAGGGGATGAAGAACCGCTCCGATAAACCCCCAGCACCCAGCCCCTCGCTGGAACCCCTCTCCGCCAGAAGCCGTGTGTTCGTTTCCCGGGGCTGCCTTCATCCAGCGCCGCAGACGAGCGGCTCCAAACAGCAGGCGAGCCTTCTCTCCGGACGCTGGAGGCTCCGCGGCCGCTGAAGGAGTCAGCGGGCCGCTCTGCCTGCGGGAGTCGGGGCGGCTGTGCGGTCCGTGGCCTCGAGCGCCGACCCACCGCCGGCAGCGCTCTCGGTGCTTCCCGAGTCCCCGTGTCTGCCCGTGCGGGCCCTCGCGCGCACCCCGTGTGTGTGTGTGTGTGTCCCGTGCTCTTCCAACAAGGACCCCAGTCCTGCTGGGCTTGGGGTCCCCCGCCCCCAGGGTGACCTCGCCGTCACTCACTCTTGAGAATGTCTGCGCAGAGCCCGTTTCCAGATCCGGTCCCGTTCACAGGTACTCACATTCAACCCACGAGAAATATGAAGGCACAGGAGCAGGCAGAAACCCTCAAGACCAGGGCCAGCGACAAGCGTGAGAGCAGAGGGCTTCCCGCATCTCATCCCCAGACCTGCACAGTGTGAGGCTCTGCTGGCAACAGCAGATAGCACCGTGCTCTCACACACTGACTATTAGTTGAATAGGCTGAGGCAGAGATCTTAAAGATATGCCATTTCCAGAGAAAGGCAATAAGGGCCCATTATGTCTTTGGAACACGCTTCCAGTGTATATCTGCCACTAACTTACCACCCTTTATTTTTAGCAGGTGCAGAGGAAATAAATATGACCCATTTACCATCTGCGCGTTTCCACTGAAACGGAGACTCAACCTGAACTGTACAGAGACTTCCCTCTCAGGCTCTATCTGGGATTCCTCCTTATTTAATGCATTATCCATTCTATAGGTCATTCAATAAATCCTATTGCACTGAAACGTACAGCATCCATGTTCCCTGTACTTTTTTACAGTCCACATTGCCTTGTTATTGATAATCCATGCACGCATAGATTACACTTAAGTGCTGTCCTCACAGAAAATATTTTCTCCCTTCAAACAGATGTAATAATGCCATCTGTCAGTTACTGACAGTCTTCTGTGTTCCACAGCGTGGTAACTGGCTTATGCACGTTATTTTACTGAATTCTTAGGACAGACATGCTGTCAATACAGTCATTCCCATTTTACACTTGAAGAAGCTGAGTCTTGAATAACTAAGGTTTCATCTTATCACATATCTGATCACGTAGCTCTTTGGTGGTGAAGCTGGAACTTAGATTCAAATTTATGACTCCCAAGCTCATGTTGGACTAATTTACATTTTTCACAGTATTCCTGGTGGATTTTTCTTGACCAGTCTGGTTTTGTTTCTTCCCCTCTCCCCAGCGTTTGACTCCCAAGGAGAGCAGCCCAGGTTGGGGGGCGGAGACTGACACCTAATGGCCCAAACCCATCTCACCACGCCCGCATTGTGTTTGCGGCCGCCAGGGGGCGATATACCGATAAGGATCCTGAACCCAACCCAGCCCCTCAGTGGGCGCGGCTCCCCTCTGGAAGGGGCTTGGGAGCCCCGAATCCACATGGCTGTAGAACCAGAACCAGACCACTCATGAGTCATAATACACAAGCCTGGGCTATGGACTGCCTTGTTCACCGCAGCGTTCCCCTAGGCTTTATCAAAAGTGAAAAAAAAATTCCACACTGATACCCTGTATGGTTGAATCAAAATCCATTTATGTACAACAGACTCTATAAGCTTGGAAACCACGTGAACGTGCTTTTGATTTGTAAAGAGCTGCATCGATGTAAAAATTGTAATAATAAAAATTATATGTCTCATGAAGCTGAAGATGTGACCCCTGCCTGCCTGCTAAGTCACTCAGTCGTGTCGGACTCTTGAGACCCCACAGACTGTAGCCCACCAGGCTCCTCTGTCCATGGGAGTCTCCAGGCAATGAATGCTGGAGTGGGTTGCCATTTCCTCCTCCAGAGGATCTTCTTGACCCAGGGATCAAACCTGTGTCTCCTGCATTGGCAGGCAGGTTCTTTACCACTGAGCCACCTGGGAAAGATTCCTGCGGTTATCAGCACTAAATTGCTTTGGACGGCTTAAAAAATATTCTGACGTTTATCTAGAGTTGCAGGGGAACCAGAAAGATGGGTAGCCGAGCTCCTCACTGTAGTGCCTGAGAGGGAAGCCTGGGAGAAGCGGGTGGTGGTAGCTAAGAGGGGTGGCCCCAGGGCCCCCTGAGCAGAGGGGCCATCCCCACCTCACAGAAACCCTTCAAAGACATCACACATGGGGAAGCAGTCCGCAAGGGACTTCCCTGGGGCCAACCACCCAAGAGGAACCTGGATCTTTAGAGCCACATCAGGAAGCTCTGAAGATTCCAGGGATCAGGCTGGGTGAAACCCGCTGTGGCCAGTCCCGAGGGTTCTGCTGATTCATCAGAGCCAAGGAACAAGGAAGGCTGCTCCCGCCTCCGCACTTCAACTCGGCCACTCAATAATGCTGTTATTTCCATATCGTGGAAAATGATCTTTCTGCTGGGAAGTGAAAAATAAAAGTAAGCTTCGAGAGATGAAGCCCCGGGAAGGAGGGGCCTCCAGCTTTAAGCTCTTGAGTTCCTGAGACAGTGAGAGCAGACAAGACTTGAGGCCCGGATGAACCATGTTCAGGGCCGGGCGGCGCTGGGAGCGAACAGACTGAAGGGCAGGTCAGTCAGAGATGGCCACCCCGATGACCAGTACGATGTCACCGTCTAAGGAAAAGGGGAAATGGGACAGACAGACGAGGGACTGTTCATTCCTGGCGAAAGGCTAGACTCGGTCTCTAGGTAGATTTTAGCTTGAGGCGGCCGCCAGGCCCAGGTGGAGCCAAACTCACCAGTCTCCCGTTTCTCAGGATCACCAGTGAAGCAGCA